>NC_134862.1:85674437-86016937 GCF_049852395.1 Peromyscus maniculatus bairdii
TGTCCCTTCCCCATCTGTTCCCTCACTGCCGCCAGAGTGATCTTTCTCAAGCACGGGTGTGATCACAACACTCTCCTGCTTAAAACCCTACATTGGCTCCCTATTTCCCTCGGGATGAGGGCCTTAAAAATAGCTTCAGTTCTGGCTCCTGCTTCCATCTCTAGTCTCATCTCTCTTCAATAATCTCCCCTCCACCAACTGCTCACTGCTACCCCACAACATATAGACTCCAACCTCCATTTGTGCCAATGATTGCAGTTTTCCAGAGGCACCTGGCCCCCCCTCGTCCCCGGGTCTTTGCACATGCTGCCCACTTGACTTGTCACAGTACTCTTCCTGTTCTTTGGAAGGTGGATTTCTACTTACGCTGTCTGGCTTTCGTTGTATAAGCCTCCAGACAGACCCCTCTGTCACCAGCCACTCCTTCACTCTTGTCCATTCCACCTGTGTGACTGCAGAAATTTAGCCCTATTCCAATAGTTACTACATTCTATTATTTGAGCTTTAAAGTGAAAACATTGTTTTATTTTGTTGGCTAGACCAAAACCTCTTTCAGAGCATGGTGTGTGTCTCTTGTATTGATCCGTCTCCATGCATTTGTGTTTGGCATAAAGTAGTTGCTCAAGTGTTTGCTGAATGAGCATTACAATAGTTGATTAACCATGAGCTCCCTGTGTCTAAGGTATTAGCATGGAATGGAAGGAGCACTGGACTTGGAGTCAGAAGACAAGTCTAGTTCAACTCTGCTAGTTAACCAGATATGCAGGTGGCTTTGAGCAAATCCCGCTGTGGGGCTAGGGATATGACTCAGTGACTGAGAGAGCTTATTGCTCTTATAGAAGACTCCAGTTCTGTTCCCAGAATCTACATTGTCAGTTGGCTCACAACCACCTGTAACTACAGCATGGGGATATTTGATATTCTCTTCTAGCCCCACAACCACCACACACACACACACACACACACACACACACACACACACACACACACCATACACTCGTACATATAAATACAAATAAATATTTAAAAGAAAGGAAATATCTTAGTGCCCTAAGTATGAGATCCTTTCTGTTAAACAAGAGCATCTCTTCCATACCTCTGAATTTATTGGAAGAAAAGACAGGTTGATGCGTCTGACTGTGTCTTGTGAAACAGAAGGTACAGCCATGTGCAGGATGAAGCCACAGAGTCTACAGGACAACTGTAGCTTGAAGTTAGAGCTCTTGCCTAGTATGTTTGAGGACACACACACACACACACACACACACACACACACACACACACGGAGGGAGGGAAAGAGGGAGAGAGAGAGAGGTGAATAAATGTGAATAGAATGTGTCTAATAGCAACAGGCTCTATCTAGGTATACATGCACCCTCCTTTGCCTTGAAGGTGAGTTCTCAAGTGTTTTGGAAATGCTGTAAGAACAGTATTTGGAGGGAGATGTATTTTCAGAGATGTTCTGTTGAACATTTCCTTTCCTTTGTGTATATTTCTTTGAAAGAAACTGACCTCCTTTTGGTTTCTGCTTTCTTTCCAAGAACTGACTCATGCTTGGATCTGAGGCTCAGATCTCAACACTGCACTTCAAGTTCTGACACAGTTTCGAGTGAGGAAAAGGAAAGTAATTTATTGTAGGAAAGATGGGGGATGCCGCTGAGGAAGGAGGATTTGGAAACCTGAGGCCTTTCCTGGTTCTTCCTCCCCAGAGTTTTGATGTTTACTCAAAAACAAGAATACAGCCACTGTTGGCAGGACCCAGGCACTGGCAACAGTCACTTGGTTCATCCAAAGCATGGAAAACACCATGCCGTCTGTTAAGGTTATGATTGGTTTGTGTTGCTATTACTTTGAATAATAATGATGATAAAGCAAAATCAAATTCTTAGTTAACAGGGGATTTTCTCATCACCTTTTCTAGTCAGTAAAAAGGGTATGTGCATCTGGGTGGATCCTCACAGCGTTCCTCTAACAGTTACTCACTCATCTGTCTGTTCATCCATTACGTGTTTATTGACTACACAACTGTATCAGACACAATTTGGGGTTCTGTGGGTACACTGAGGAGAAAGCAAGGCCAGTTTTCTCTGTATTTACTTCTCAGGTAGATGTTCACATGCAGTCTCTCCTAGAAGTCTTACCAGCTTGAGGCAGGAAATGTGTTCATGATGCTTCCCAGTGTTATTGCAGAGACTGCTGTATTTCTTTGTACAAGATATACACACTAGGAAGAAGTAGCCCCACACATACAGGACAGCCGGGAAGTTAGGAAGAATTAGCCTTCGTTTGACCTTCAGGATATATCACATGAGACTCACATGTGTGGATGACCGAAATGAGACTCATAGAGTCTTTTTAACCCTCTATAGTTTCTCTACATATCTTATAAATGAGTGAAGCATAGTAAATCCTGGACATTAGAAGCAGAGAGTGCTGGAATCGCAGGTTACATGCTGTGGAATAATCCCTTTTTATACTGTGTGAATATGTGTCACTATGATTGGTTTAATAAACAAGCTGACTGGCCAATAGCTGAATAGGATAAAGTTAGGCAGGAAAGCCAAACTGAGAACAATGAGATAAAGAAAGGTGGAGTTAGAAAAGTTGCCAGCTGGACACGGAGGGAGCAGGAGATGAATATGCCATGCTAATAAAGGTACCACCATGTGGCAGAGCATAAATAAGGAATATAGGTTAACTTAAAATGCAAGAGCTAGTTAGTAATAAGCCTGAGCTATTGGCCATGCATTTACAATAAGCATTAATATAAGCCTCTGTGTGGTAATTTGGAAGTGGCTCCCAGGGTGGGAAAACTCTGCCTACAGCTACACTCTTAACTGAGGAACTGAGAGAAATTATGTAACCTTTAAGATTCCTTATTTGTAAAATGAAAACAAAGAAAACAATCTATCTAATGGGTTTGGTAGGAGGGTTATATAAAAGATGATTACATGGAAAGAACTTAGTTTATAATAAACATTAATAAGTGCTACCTTATTAAATGGTAAGTCCCTAAGGAGATTTTTGCCTGTTGTGAATGATGAACCTGGTATTATAGAAACACTTGATTTTCAACAGCCACACAAATAATGAGGTAGATGACATTCTCTGTCTTCAGTTCTGTGAGCTTTCCTCATGATATGTATGAGTTAGTCACAAGAATGTGCATAACAGAACTGTAAGCAAATATTTAATTCTAGTAACTGGTATATCTGCTCTGTTGTTAGCAGTTTTGAAACTTTCTGTGGCTTCCAAGTTTGAACAAATCAGTGAATATTTTTAAAATAACAGGAGCCAAGTTTCTCGCTATTGAGCACAAAAATTACAGTTATGGAAAGAAGAGAGACAAGATTTTATCTGTTTTGTTGGAGTATAATTGAAGTGTTCAGATATTCATATGGATGGTGTATGTACACACGTACTTACATCCGTATTAATAGTATTAATATTTACACACTTGTATGTTTCATACCCTGTCTTTGCCTACACAGGTGATACTTAGAAACAGTGACTCCACAGTAGTGATGAGCTTGCCCTAGTGACAGATCTCAGTTTGAAGGGGACTCCACTACCCAACTCCAGGATGAGTTGAATCTTCAAATCAACAGTCAAAATGGATTATAATACACTAAGTAAAGGAAGAATCCAGAAGTCCAAAGTGAAATCAGTAAACTCATTAAGGAGAAAGGAAAATTCTTCCATCTAGGACAATGAATAACTTGCAGTAACTAATATTCATAAAGAACTATGGAATAGAAAAGTCATTATCATTAGGTGTGGAGCTAGCCGGTAAAATGTTGTTATACAATGAGATATTTGAATAATCTCAGCATCTTCTGATTGCCTACTAATTCCAGAGAAGAAAGCCTTAAATTCATAGAGGAGAAACCTGAGAGAACTCATTCAACCCCATCCATTATGAGGCTGCTTGATCCCAGCTCATGTGGCAATCATGTGTTTTCCTTCCCAGCCATCAGGCCAGTGACGAGTCTCTGGTAGTTTAAAACAGGTTGTAGTGAAAATGTCTATAATAGATATTGATATTGCTTACCCCTACAAATGAGAGATTTCTTCCCCAGAACAGTTTTTCCAAGCATGTTAATGATACAGACCAAGTGATCAAGGCTGGTGTTACCAACCTGAGACAAAATGGGTATTATGTGTCTAAAATACCACCTGCACCAAACTCTGGCCTTCAAACTTCTGCTTCTTTCCACATTCCTTCCAGAACAGTTTTTGGCTAGTCAACACATAGATGGTGCAGTTCTGTTGTTGCCGATGCTCTTTCATGGTGGTGATGATAGCGTCAAGACATGCTAGGCAAGCTCTCTGCCACCAAACTAAAGCCCAGCTTCTTGGAGGTTTCTTCAGCCAGAGCAGTGTCTACCACAAAGTGCTCTATACTATGTTTAAAGTAAACACCTTGTACGCCCAAGGTATTGTGTGTCTAACAGTGGCATTTCAGATCTCAGAGGGAAGGTGACAGATGTGGTGGAGGGGAGGGGGACCTTAGTACAGAGGTGGTGTTGGCGACACTGGGAGGTCCATAGGTGGACTGGAGGCATATTGTTGAACTTGAACGTGAGGATTGTAATAATTGAATGAAGAGCTAATGGGTCACTTTAGTTCTGTTACATGTAAATGCCAAGAAAATAGGAACTAATATGGAGAGCAGAATTATAAATATCATTGTGGCTTTTTTAGAAAATATAGTCAGCCAGAACTGTAATTGGAAAAGGTAAGGGAGCTAATAATTGTATACTTGGATATTTTTGTTGTTTTGTTTTGTCTTGTTTTGAGCTAGGCTCTTTATATCTAGCCCTGGCTGTCCTGGAACTCGCTCTGTAGACCAGGCTGGACTTGAACTCACAGAAATTAACCTGTCTCTCCCTCCTGAATTGCTGGGATTAAAGGAGTGCTATAGCACATTGGGCAGCTTGGCTTACTTTTGGATCTTTTCTAGTACCTGTTCACTCTTTTTTATTCTCTTTTTTAAAAAACAAACAAACAAAAAATCCTGAAGTGGCAATTCACACCTTTAATCCTAGCACTTGGAAGGCAAGATGGGGGTGTTTCTCTGAGTTTGAGATCAGCCTGGTCTACATAGAGAGTTTGAGACCAGCTGGGGCTAAGTACTGCAACCCTATCATACAAAAAGAGAAAGGGAGGCAGGGATGGGGGAGGAGAAAGAGGGAGGAGAGAGAGAGGAGAGAGAGAGGAGAGGAGAGGAGAGGAGAGGAGAGGAGAGGAGAGGAGAGAGAGAGAGAGAGAGAGAGAGAGAGAGAGAGAGAGAGAGAGAGAGAGAGAGAGAGAGAGGAGAGAGAGAGAAGAAAGCAAGTGTGGGCATGGTAAGCTCATAGATCACAGCTATCTATTGTAGGTAACTCGAAGAACAAAGGTAGAGGTTCCTACTATTACAGTATTTGCTCCTTTTAAAAGTTAGCTTTTTTGAACTAAATTTAAGTGCAATAAAAGTTAAATTTCCTCGAGACCGGGACTCACAATATAGTCCAAACTGGGCACAACCATTTCAATGCTGGAGTCATAGCCATGAGCTGACAAAATGGCAGAAGTCACAAACAGTAGGTGTGCAGTTCACCGTGTTGTAAGAAGTGCATAAAGTGTTTGAGCTGTCACAGCTGTGACACAGAACCTTTCCTGTCAGCCCTAAATTTCGCTCATATCCATCCCCTGTCAGCGGGACCTGGAACGATGGATGATCTTTTGTCTCCTGGGGTTACTCATCTAGATTGCTAAGTACACAAGATTATAAATGTGGTTTTGGTGTCGTGTTCCTCTAGGCATACTGCTGGTAGGGTTCATCCAGGTGTTGTGTGTACCTTAGCTCCTCCCATTCTTGCTGAGGTTCTAGGTTCTCTCTACCTAGGCTATCCCACACACACACTTGATTCATATAGCAGGTAATAGGTTGTTACCTGTTGGCTGTCTCCAGTTTTTAGCCAGTGTGAATATGATTACTAAGAAAGTCTTTAACATTATTACTTGTGTTCTGCTTTACATGATAGGGATAAGTACCAGCTTTGTTAAGTGTAACTGAGAGAAGCATCGAGAGAAAGCCTACTGTGGTGGGGGTGTTGCTGGTTGAGCTGTCCTCATGATGTGAGCAAGCCACTCGGCAGTTTGGTTTCTCAGCTTTCTACACCTTGGTAGCCTTCTTCCTTATACCCTTTTCTCAGGGAGTGTTATGCCATCAACCGTGTTCGTCCAGTTTGAAATCCTTCTAGAGTCAAGGCTCACTAAGCCTTGTTTATTTTCACTAAATACAATGCCTCCTATAATGTCTTCCACAAATATAATAATAAATACTTAGTGGCTCATTTGAATTCTTCAATCTTTTCCTTGGATATCTGAATGGTTTTTGTTAATTCTTTAGGTCCACTATTACATTATATCTAGAGTGTTATAAAATATGTTTCCTTGAGCAAAGATAGTTTTATTCCTATCTATGTGTTAAAATCATTCGCTATGTAACTTATGAGTGGATTTCAAATTGTTTATGGCCCTCAGGGTTTTTTTAAAAAGTGGATTGTGTTTTTGCTGTTGTTCAGCTTTAAAATGAGAGGGTTACATGAAAGAAAATGAGGTTTCCTTTCATGTCTGATATTCCAGGATTTCATGAAAAGCTGGCCTAATCAGAAAGGACTTCTACGGGGAGAGGGCAGCAGGAAGGACTGGCGATGTGGGAAGGAGGTGGGAAGCAGCCGTGTACCACACTTCATCCCATGGCAAACAGCGTGCACACCCTCTCTCGGAGAGTATCGCTTGTGGCCAGGGATCTTTTGCTTAGCTTTATGAAAAGAACTCAGCCCGTGGTCCTTTCTCTAGTCAGCTCAGAACGTCACGTGCTGTGCTGGCAGCTTCTCACTGCTGGGGTTTGCCATTGTTTATGTTGGGAACCGTTAGTCCATGCTTGCATCATACAATCTCTGTTCTGTTTCTGGCATTGTGAATAATGCCCCCTTTCCCTCCTCAGATACATGTCCAGCAGAGTCTTGTAGCCATCTCATCTCCACGCTCCCAGCCTCTGTCTTGAATTCTAGCTAGTGCTCAGACTCGGACATGGCTACTTACTGAGAGAATGCAGAAGACTCTAAAGTCGGCGGCATGGCCTGTGACATGCAGTGCTACTGAGGTTAACCTAGTTGAGAGAGTCTTGTCTGCTTACAGAGGACTCCAGTTTCGCCTAAAAACTTATCCCTCTTTTGGGTTCCTCTTCCCTTCAATACTCCTCCACCCACAGCCCCACAACCTAGGCAGGGCATAAGAAAAACCAGTTATTTAATACGCACTGCCTGTTTTCCATGTGCTGAGCACTGAGCTGGGCTTAGGGTAAAGAAAGTTAAAGATTACAGAGGAGAAGGCGTGTAAATCAATAGCAAACGCATGATATCACGATAGGACGGCCACAGCACATCTAAGGGCATCCAGGGCTGAGTAGTTGATTTAGGAGAGACAGGAGAAAGAAGGGCAGGATTTTGAGGTTTGCGCAAGAGGGCTAGTGTGCATCATGGAGGGGGTTGGGTGGGTGGGCCGGGGCATTCCAAGAAGAGGAAGAAACATGTGCAAGGATCCTTAGCCAGAAAATACGTGGTGTGAAGGGGGAGGCAAAAGTAGCCTCGTCTGACTATCCATTTGTTGCGATATACTAGTTTGGAACTGAGTGTGAGACAAGACCTTGGACCACATCCAGGGGGGTGTTGTTGTTAGAAGTACCAGAAGGGACCTTATTTCACATTTAGCATGGACCCCTGATGATTCCATTTGAGTGAGGTGTGGGTGTATTTTCATTCTGGGGCTTTACACTACAACATTACCACATGCATTGACCAATCTCAGTACAGGCTTTCCTTATGTTGCCGTATAATTAGAAGCCAGTGAACTGAAGTTCCACAGCGGTACATAGACTGGTAGTGATAGCTTTATGGAATTGTTTATTTTTAGTTTGGCAAAGGCTAGGCAGTAAATATCTCAATTAGTAAACTAAAGCAGCATGGATGAGAAATGCCCACAAGGAGATCAGGAGTTTGAAATAACTGAGTCACTTAATTGAAGGAAACCCTTGTGTTGGTTCTCATGGAGCTTGAAGAACCCACCCAGCAAGGGTTTCAAATGTTATTTGCAACATACGTACAGTGTTGGTGCGACAAGGGTCTTGCCCTTGCTCAGGCTCGACTTTAGAAAGTTCCTCTCTGGATGGGGATGCAGCTGAGGAGGTAGAGTGCCCGACATGCACCAAATCCTGGGGTCAGTGCCCAGACCTCCCAAAGCCGGGAACGATGGTGCATGTGTATGATCCAGCACTCAGGGGGGAGAAGCAGGAGATCATCAATCCACGGTATTCCTCAGCTACATAGCAAGTTGGAGGCCACCCTGCCTACATGAGACCAGGCTCAACAAAACAAAACAACCGAAGGAAGTTCTCTTTTAAGGAGAGCCACTGATAGGGTGCTGTCTTCAGCCTGTGATCTTGACAGCATGACCCAAAAGGATGTTTTCTCATGAGTGATGAGGGAAGTAGTTCATGTTCACCTTCCTGTCCCATTCGCAGAGTGCAGCCTGATGTACTTAATGAAAGCAGGCATGTGGTGCTGGCCTCTCCTCTCCAGTCTCCTCCAGTGTGTTTGAAGCTGTATCTTGCATCTTGGAAGAAAACCAGAAGTAGTCCACAAGGCTTAGTTTTAAAATAAATGTTGCTTAAACTAGGAACTAAGTCACGTTCTTCCTAGAATTTCACAATCTTAGGAAATAGTGACCGTTGAGAAGATGAAAGATTAATGACAGTACAAGACAGAAAGAATAGAACAACGACAACAACAGAAGAGTGTGTGTGTGCTGGGAAGATGCAAAACCCAGGGCTGGCAAGACAGCTCAGCAGGCAAGAGTGCTTGTAAGGGAGAAGCTAAGGGCCCGAGTCCAGACCCAGGGCCACATGCCTAATGGAGAAAACCAGAAAACCCTCTCCCACTAGGTGTCCACCGACCTTCACACCTGCGCGCGCGCACGCACACACACACACACACACACACACACACACACACACACAACCAGGTTCCAAACTACAAGTGTGTAGCTGTTAGGATTTTTGTTTTCATTTTTAAAGCTTCGCCCTTTAGTCCGTCTGGACTTGTGGCGCCTGGGTTCCACTGGATGGTCCTTCGGATTCTCTGTCTTCAGCAGAGTGGAGAGACCGCAGGGAGATCAGCCTGTGCTGCTTTACTTCCCTCCCTGTCTGATGTCTGTGGTCTGTGGGGGAACGATGGAGGTCTGTGCACCTGCAGGTTACGTCTCTGCCCGTCTCTCTGTTTTGCAGACTGGAAAAAGATAGCATTCAGCAAAGCTTTAGCAACGAAGCAAAGACCCGAGCCCTTCAGGCCCAGCAGAGAGAGCAGGAGCTGACACAGAAGATACAGCAAATGGAGGCCCAGCACGACAAAACTGGTGGGTGGTAGGCAGAGATTAGAGCTTGGGCACTTGCTCACAAGCCAGGCCCACGCCTTACTGTGAAATGACATCAGGAACACCTGTAACCTTTGGCTGGCCGAAGGGAGCAGATGCTAACTACACCAGAGATTCCGAATTACATATTAGTTAGCGTTTAAAAGAGAAAATGGAAAGTATTGCCCACTGTCTGTTGATTTCAGAGTGCTGCTCTCACATCTGTTGCACCATCTGGATTATGAGTTTATTTACCTGTGTTCAAGAAACGTAAAGCTGAGAGAGACCACAACAAAGTAGAAAAACAAAGGGCTTGTTTTTGGCTGGGTTTTCAGGCACACATGTTATATAAAGAAAATAGCATCAGAAGCTCTGCGGGAAATGCTCCGAGCTTACAGTTAGAGTCTCCTGAATAGCATTGAACAGTTCCCACAGTACACACATTATAGCTACTCTAAAGCCTAATGAGTTTGCCTCAGCATCCAAACTGGAGAAAAGCTTTAGCCATTAATCGGTTCTTAATTCACTGTCGCAGCTGGATGTAATTCAGCGGCTCCAAATTGATATGTTCCTTTATTTAATCTTTGCAGCTTCGAACATTTTTAGCATTTGTATGATTTCCCCACCTCCCCCAATGCAGTCGAGAGTGATGCTTAATCCTCTGCATTCTTCAGCTTCTCACAACTGCTGTTAAAATTCGCTAATACAAGGCATGGACCACAGCTGGCAGCTTGGCTAAAAATCGCCATCTTTCATCACATTGGCACTGTTCTGCAGACTGAGTTGGCCAGTAACTCTTTACCTTTAATTTGAAAGTAAAATGCACTTTGAAAATAGGCAGTTTGATGGGTGCAGTCAGAGCGTTATGTAGTTCCTTTCGCTTTTGAGTTGTGTGTTCACAGACAGTGTTAGTCAAAACAAGACAGTGTCAGTCATTATAATTCCACACCACATACTCCACGCTGATTGTACCATTAAAACAAAAGTTTAATTGATCCTGTCTCTTCTAGAAAAAAAATGTTGCTTAATTTTAGTGCCTTGATTTATTTTGCTTTGTATGCTATATGCTTTTTTTCGCGACCATTAGCTTAAGTTGAAAAGGAAAAAATTACTTACAGATGAATTTCACAGGATTTAATGCATATTATATTTAATGGTATGGTAAAAAATGATTCCACCTATTGGTAACAAATGGATATTCTGTTCATTAATGATTTATTTACTTATTAAATGATTTATTTACTTATAAAGGCAGCTATCATGCTGCCTCACATAGTTTCTTCTCAGCAATTAACCAGAAGAAAGGAAAGCCCTCAAGATTTTGTAGATTTTTTTTACTAAAACACAAAGAGGAATTCATAGGAGAAATTGTCGTTTGGCTGCTGCTAGCAGAACCGTCCTGGTCCAAGAGTCTTGGGCAGAATCTGAGGGTTGGGTAAGGTTTTTAACGGTTAAAATCGTCTTTAAAATCTTTTATTTTGCAAATAAATACAAGCCACATTCTCTTGAGTCCCTAGCCAGAGCTTTAATGAAACACATACTATTAAAGTATGATCCAGTTTTTAGGGCAGTGGTGTAATTTCACCTCATAACTGGAGAATATGCAGGCTCCAAGGGGTAAAATATGAGATAAGAACTGTCGAGCATCAACTACAGTGTAACAGAGAATTCCTCGGTTTTAGTTTCGAATTATCTGGTTGTGAGAATTTTTGACACTGTTTATAGTAAAATTGTCAAAATAAAAATATAATATCTTGCATACTTCAAAGATATAAGCATTTATGACTTCATTTGAGATATTTGACAGTTTATGAGCATGCTAAAATGTTACACAAGCTGATATGATCAAAATTATTCCGGGTATACAAATATATTATGAAAATAAACGCCTCACAAGAGTCAGTGTCCCCCCAGATGATAAGTCCTTGCACTCAGGACCCCGGCAGTGGTCTGGTGGCTCTAGGCAGGACGCAGTGTTCTGAAGCACTTAGCACTCACTGTGCATTGGAAGCCTACAGAGCAAAGCCACAAACATCTTATATTGGTGGGGTTATTGTTATTTCTAGAAAATGAACAGTATTCGTTGCTGACCTCCCAGAATACATTTCTGACAAAGTTAAAGGAAGAATGCTGCACATTAGCCAAGAAGCTGGAGAAAATCTCACAAAAAAGCAGGTAGGTGACTGGGCAATATTATAGAATATTCTCAGAAGACTGTTTATTTGATAGCTAAAATTTAGCCTTAAAATTGCATTTTATACACTGTAATCTAACCTTAAAATTAGTCCTCTGTTTATGTAAGTTTCTGTGAAAACAGGTTCCTATATGATATTTTTGTGATTGTCCATGTAGACAACCTTTGAGTCCCAAGGATGGACTCCAGGGCCTTGTGCACAGTAACGAAGCGCTCTTCACCTAGCTCTACCCGCTTCCCAACTTCGATTTTTTTCATGGTTATGTGTACTTACTTACATGGCTTTTATAATGTTTCGACTTTAAAACCATGAAAGTTCAGGAACAAAGGCCAAAATAACCATTGCCGTAATAAAGAATACAAATAGGTCAAGCAGTTTTACAATCTTATGTCGATATTGGTAATGCATTTTAATCTATTTCCACAGTTCTTTGGGAACACACAGAAGCTGTCTTTAATGCTAATCATTCCAGACATTGAGGAGGCAAAGGTGCTTGTAATAATACATACTTAACTCTCACCACAGCATATGACAGTAATTTGCTTCTTTTACAGATTGAAAAAAAACCATAATTGTTGGAATAGCTTTTGGGTGGGAGTTTTTTGCCCAGGTATTCCTGTTACCAATGTCTAGAGTCTTAAGTCTGTGATGATACTTATACATACCATTAAAGAAAGTTTAGACTTGCTGGATATAGTGACTTGACTTGCAGTCTCAACTCAGCAGGCTAAGGCAGGGGGATTTCTTGAGCCCAGGAGTTCTAGGCCAGCCTAGGCATCATAGCAAGAGTCTGCCTCTTAAAAGAGAAGAAAGGAGATGAGAGGATTGCTCAGTGACAGTATTACTTGTTGGAGAGGCTAAGAAGGAAAAAATTAACCTTTCAATCCCTGAGGCAAGTCGACATTCTTGGGATGTAATAGTTAAACTGAGAGCCAGGGCTCACCGGACTAGGCCCTGGGCTCTGACTTTCCTACTTTAAATTAGTCAGTCAAACCCGGGACAAGCCTAGTGAGCCTGAGCCTCAGCACCCCTCACCCGACCGACCGCGGCTTTGTGCACTGATCATGCTCCTTCATATCCGACACATAGGTGGCACCCAATGCATATTTATTGAATGAATGATAAATGAATAGAAAGAACAGGTGTGCTGCTCCCCTCCACATGCTGGTCTGATTCTGGTGCCAGCCTGTTCCTTTGTGGGTGACAGGCAGGCGCAGGAAGGAGCTCTTTCGATTCAGGAGGAACTGGACTTGAATCCTGCTTGTCGCTCACTCTGCTGTGTCTGTCTGTGATCTTGACGGTGGAGCCCGTCTCCCTGCACCTCAGCTCTGTCAGCTGTGAAAGTACTTCTCCAGCCACGGCACAGGGGGGCTGTGGGAGTGAAAAGGACGTTTAATGACAGGATGACAAGCACCCATACTGTGTACTGTCACCCCTCGACAAACAGGGTGTTGGTTGCCGGACTGACACCATACCAAAATCCACAGATGACAGATGCTCATGTTCTTAACATAAAACGATGTGGTAGGTACACGGAACCTGCCCATGTTCTCCCACATATTTTATTTTTTATGTTATTTCCTATTTTTGTGGTGTTAGAAATGGAACCCAGGGCCTAACACATGCTAGGCCGGTAGTCCAGCACAGAACAACGCTTTAAGCCGCCTCCCATATATTTGAAATTACCTCTACATTACCTGTAGTGCCCAATACAGTGCAGACACCATGTGACTAGTTGTTAAACTGTACTGGGCACAAAATAACCACAGGACTGTGTGCCGGCCCAGTGTGGATCCAAAATCTCCATCTGTGGTCGGCCGAGCTGCCCAAGAACCCACAGCTGGAGAAGGCAGCTGGAAGACCCAGCACAGTGCTTGACCACCCCGTCGTAAGGGACAGGGGCTGCTCTCGAAGCACATGCTTCATAACTTGGCAAGATCTGAGCAAGATTTTCTAATGGCCAAAGTCTGTTTTGCAATGAAAATATCTGTAGGCCAAACAGAACCAAACCGGAAACACAGGTTTGACTTTGTGGGGCAGGCGCTGACACCAGGTTCTGCGTCTTAACCCATGAATTCATTCAAAGCCAAGGCCTTACAAGTGGTGAACATCAATAAATTGTTCTATTTTGATACTTTTTATGTGTTTCACAAAACAGTATTTGAAATAAGTTGTGTTTTTAAGGTTGTGTGTGTTTTCTTGTCAGCCCCACCTGGTTTCTCCCCCGATTTCCAAGGAATTAAGACATTTTCACCCTTTCTTTTATGCCCGATTTGACCTTCCATTTTGATGTTACCTTCTGCTGAGAAACCATCTATAAAGCCCAAAAAACTCAGAATGTTTCTTTTGAAATAAGAATAATAATGTAATAAGACATCACTTCGGGGCATGCATCTATGCGCTCTGTGCCAAACTTTTGGATAAAGAACTTCTGCTGGCCTCTGAAGTGAGGGCTTCTTAGCTTGTAAAGTTCTCTCACTATAGAAACTCAGTCTCCAGAATAATTGTTTAATCCATGTAGTCATTTCAGTTCCGTTTTTTCTCAAAGTACTATAGGAAAAATTTTAATGAAAATAAAACATGATTTTTTATTATAAATAAAAAATATTTCCCCCTTTTCTTGCTAAAATTTCTGTAAGCATTTTGTGTTATTCAGAATGCCACTCTAAACAAATGGTCTCAGCATTGAAAATATGCTTTCTCACTTATAGATCTAGGCATTTGACTAGAGCTCATCACTAGAGAAGCTGACAGTCTGGGCTCTCCATGCCCACACATCCTGCTTCTCTGCCCAGTCTCCTGCAAGGCTGATTTCGGAAAATGTACTGAAATTCGATGTGTGTGTCTGTGTGTGTGTGTGTGTGAGTGAGTGTGTGTGTCTGCTGTTAGTGTGTCTGTGTGTGTGTGTGTGTGTGTGTGTCTGTTAGTGTGTCTGTGTCTGTGTCTGTGTGTGTGAGTGTGTGTGTGTTGTGATGCATTTTGTCCCAGAGTAAACTGTACATCGCATTATGACAATGACACTGCGTCTGTCTCGGAAGCCTCGGAAGCCATAGCGGTGTGACACTTAGCGGTGTGATACTCCACACTGTGCATATAGTGGTGCCTGAAACCGCAAGCGTTGTGAATGGCATGCCCCATTTAAAATGAAGACTGAAATCCTGGTTCATACTTTACATCTTTCATAGCTTGTTTTTGATCACAAGCAAGAGAATTGATTTCCCTTTTGTTTTTAATTGACACTAGGCAGACATTCTGGCTGGTTTTAGTTGAAGTGTAAACTTTACCCCTTTCCCTCTGTATCCTCTAGTACATTGATAACTTACATAATTATGAGGTTGTTGAGGCAGGTAAATAGATAGACTTAAATATCTTTCATGCAATTTTTTTTTTTTTATCAAAGTGAAGCAAGTATTCTCTCTCCCTAGACATTTGGAAAAATCCACATTAAAATGCACGGTTTGCATTTGGTTGAAAACCTGGTCTGGGAAGCCCTAGGAAATGCTGGGCACTGGCTGCAGATGAGCCTGTGGCCAGGCTGACGGAGCCCTTACATGGTGGGCATGAAGCACACTTTGTCCCGGTCTCGGTCCCTCTCTCCTTGCACGCTGGGAGGATGGGAATGAGCACAGAGCTGGGTCTGTGGTTTTGCCTGTCGCTGTCACTTGCTGGGTTGCTAGGCCGGGGATTGATGTCTCGCACTGCCCATTGTGTATTTGTGATTTGCGTTTTGTAATTAAGAGGAACAATGGGAGTCCATGGGGTCTCGTTATATATAATGGTTGGTTTAATTTGTTTCACTTCTATCTTGTTAATTGTAAATTGATCATTAAGATTTGAATTCTAATCTGTCACCAGGGTTGTGAGTATTGAGGCTAGAGTAATGATCCTGGCTTTAATCACTGATGATGAGAAACAAATTTTATAATTTTGGTACATATTGCAGTTCATATATTTTAACACTGTATTTTATGGTGTTATAAATATTGTTAAATGACTTTTAGTGTAGTTTTACTATGTGGACTATAATGTATAAATTATATTACTGTTTTGGCAGCAGTAGGTATCCAACTGTGTGAGCTTAATTGAAGTAAAAGAACACACACCCGGTTGAACTATTTTTTCTCTTTGCATGTTTAGATGATGTGAGGTTGGGCTGCTACAAAAATTATATTCTACAAAAGGAGACTGGCATTGACCTTCTTTTTGTTAATTGTTACCAAAAGTCAAACCAGAATCCAAAAGAATAAAAAAATTAAGGTGTCATATTTTTCCTTTAAAAGCAATTATCATTCTAATCTGAATTATAGTAGTAAAATGTCTTCCATTCATGCAAATGCAATTACACGCTGTAGCTGCTACATAAAATGCAGGGCAAGTTCATGCTTCTAAAAAACCAGGAAGTACCTACGTTTCTATGAAAATGAATTAGAGTCGTTTCTCCTTTTATATGGGAATAGGGCAGATCTAGTTTTCTGTTTTCTCTTGTCACTTTGCAGACCACTGGTTGTATTACTATATCGTCAGCACTACCCAAATAAAGAATGTTGTATGTACACACAGAGCGAAGCTGTATTGTGTGACAGAAGCTGGTAGGCAAGTTGCCATTATAAATAAAGGGGGGAAATCCCAAAGTATACAAGGCAGGGAAGACAGTTACAATAGCACATATTACAGTAATCTATACTTTAAAAATAACATTTATGTTCCTGTGCTTACTGAAGACATCTCACTGTAGGGAATCATAAAGAAAAATTAAGGAAACATTTTCCTGTGACATTGCTATCTCAAGAAAATCACTGCTATTTTTTATATGCTTCTTGTCATGTGTATGTAAATGTGTCCTCTACAACAGCTTCTATCATGATAGGTTCATGCAGTCTATGCAGTTTTACACCTGCTTTCTACCTGTCTCCTTAATGAACATGTTTCTCTGTCAGTGAATACCCCAGAAACAAGACTGTAATCAATCACTTGTTCGTGTTCATTCGATGTTTATGACATTTCCAACTTTCAACTACTGTAGTAATAATAGAACTATAACTTTGTACACAAATTTTGATGATTCTTTTAAAAGGGAATTGCTACTTCAAAAGCCAGACACACTCTTCAAGGCTGCTAATGTGTATTATTTTGCTTAGGTGTTGAATTAAATTCTTCTCAGTACATATGTCCCTATATAAATATGTCACAGCAAGAAGTAAAAGGTTCAAAGAAAAAAGGATGACCATGAGCATTGCACTGTGGGTAGAACTGTCCCTTCAGAGCTGGACACATAGGATAAGAGACCCACACACAGGACTGGCCATTGCTAGCCTTAGACAACTCATTCAACTGCATTTCCCTCACAGAGAAAGGAAATTCACAACTACTTCCTAGGGTATTTGAGATCATCAAAAGATGGATTTGGTACAGAGTAGGGATGAAATAAATATTTGACAGTAATATCAAATCTTATTATGCATTTCTTCAAATGGTAATAAAATTGATGATTTTATAAATATCATTTCATGTTCTGCCTTCTAGGGAAATTTTGCATATTTTGTCTGTTTTTCAGAACAGAAAATTTGTTGGTTACAGCACTTTAATGGTGTCATCTGTCTGATTTTCATGAATATTTTTGTAATGTTTTATTTTTAATTAATAAACTTTTTAAGGGCAGTTTAGGCTCATAGTAAAATCAAGCAGTAGGTACACAGTCCTGAGTGTGCAGATCCTCACCAGGAGCCTTCCCTGCCCGCCCCACCCCAACAGTCCCGACTTCACCAACAGCCCTGACCTTCTCAAAACGTCCCCCTTGTTCCCGTTCACCTTTCATTTTGCCGTTAAAAATTGCTTTCAAAATAACCTTTAAAATACAAGTCCATTGTAAAACTTGATAAAATAAGAAAAATATAGACAAACAAAAGGGAAAACATTCTGCCATCCAGAAATTATCAGTATTAATATTTGGTGCATGCCCAAATAACTTAGTTGTAAAGTAGAATTGCATTATGCATGCTGATTTTAATGTTTCCCCTTTCTTATCAAAATATTACATTTTAGGTCAATTAATAACTTCTATCATATGAGCAAGATAGCCAATGCCCTGTTGGTAGAATTCTTGATCAAATTTCCATGTATTCTGTTTAGACAAAGATTCTCTCTATAAGGAGTACTACAATGATTATAAACATAAACATATGGCTTTTCAAATATATGATTTTTTATATGTGAACATTTTATATTTTGATATTGTCTATTTTTCTTTGTGCTTTTCTTTGAAAATGGCACCTCTTTTCTTGGAAGCAGCCTGAGGCTAAGTGCGGGTTCCTTTCCATGGATTTTATTTTTTTAATTTTATTTATTTATTTATTTTTGGTTGGTTGGTTTTTAAGACAGGGTTTCTCTGTGTAGTTTTGGTGCCTGTCCTGGAACTCGCTTTGTAGACCAGGCTGGCCTCAAACTCACAGAGATCTGCCTGGCTCTGCCTCCCAGAGTGCTGGGATTAAAGGCGTGCGCCACTGCCGCCGCCGCCACCGCCGCCGCCGCCGCCGCCGCCGCCACCACCACCACCACCACCGGACCATGGATTTTATTATTTTCCTAATCTGGTTTAAGGACTTTTTTCCTTTTGGAATTTATTTCAGTATATGACAGGAGATGCTAGTTTGGGAAATACTAAATTCAAATATTATTATAGCTTCTAGATTACTTTTTGTATTGTGTGTGATTTTGAATGGATAGACATGAGTCGTTTATTCGGGGATGTGGACTAGTTCAGTCAATGAGTATAGCAGGAGAGACAAATGCAGAGAGAGCACCTGAGCTGAGCGTAAAAGGGAGCTGAGCTGTATTCTGTCTTATCTGGAAACCGGTGAGAACGGTGAGGCATAGAGCACAGTTGAGAAAGGGAACTCTGAGGAAATGTCTGGGTGAACAGAGGTGGTTTCACAGCCATAAGGTGAAGGTGCTGGTCTGAGCAAGCTCCCTGCAGTGTGCAGCAAAGATAATAACAAAGGGAGGGTGGGCTGAACTGACATTTCTCCTCCCCTGCCAGCATCATGGACTTTGGGATGAACAGTTCGTGGGGTAAGATTTCCCCTAGCGAATCCAAAGTCTTCCTGACTAGAGCAAAAGTCACTCTTGCATCATAAAGCAGTCCTTTCTGGGGAGGATCTAATTTCATGTCAAAAGTATTTTTTGATTACCTTAAAAATGACTTTCAATGTAGAGAAATTTAACTGTGGCTTTGACCTGATGAGACAGTAGACATGAGGAAATGGTGTCAATGCTGACGACTTGGTTTTTAAAAAGGACACAACTTTCCTTGGATATCTTCCTGATCTGCAAATGTTTAAGAGTTGGGATTGTCATCTAAGACACTGAAGATGTAGTTTGTGTCCTGAAAGACATCAGCTGTCACCATGGAGACACCTGGGGATTTGGATCTGAGTGCAGGTCATCCTCCACTCCGTTACTGCCCTGAGAACTGTGTGCGGTCTAGGAGCAGGGTGGGAAAGGAGGGAAGACAGTGCTTTTCAGAATATAGACTTCTGTGGTAGGTCAGTCCCCATTGTAACTAGAGCTCGCTTGGATCTCTACAGTGCTGTAACGACAGTCCCTTTGATGTACATACTCTTCTACACAGCATTTTGAATTTGCTGAAATATTTTCTTTGATATATAAAATATTTTTCCTTCATTATTATTCCTTGTATATAGAGCTTAAGAGAGTGCAAAGGTTTGTACAATAAAAATACAATCTAGTAAGGTGACTCTTTACCATCTACTATTTCTACTATTTCTGTTTCTCTACCCCTTCTAGATCGGAAATAGTTCGCCTCAGTCAAGAGAAAAGATATGTGTGTGACAAGTTGGAGAAGTTACAGAAGAGAAATGATGAACTGGAGGAACAGTGCATCCAACACGGGAGGGTTCATGAGACGATGCAGGAAAGGTAATGTGCGTCTTCAGTTGCATACTGAGTGTGGCAGCGTCACAGACAGAGTTCCTGTCCAATAAGTGGACATTAGGATTGTTAAACTAACCGGCTGTATGCTCAGCACATAATACTTTCCTATAGTTTTGCCTTTCATACTTGGAGTGTTCTCATTACATGCAGAGAAAGGCACACATTCTCTTCCACTATTTTCTAAAGATAGTAGCCTGGAATTACTATAGAACATTGGAGGAACCACCCCCCTTTTGAGTATACACTGACAGTATCATAGCATAACGAGATTCTGACCTTTCCTCCTAGCTAGTAGGCTCTAATATATGTAAGATAAAGCATGCAGAGCTGACGTAGAGCCTTCATTGAGGCTGCACTATGCAGACAGGGCCTTTTAAGTAATGCTTCTCTAAGCAAGTCGGTCAGCACATCTGAGCTTCCGTGTCTTTACCCACACGCTGTTGCTGATGATGCTTTTATCACAAGATGGAGTGAATCACTGGCTCATGTTAGCCACCTCCTTGGGACCACCCGTGGTGCCACTCTCTTTTCTGGAGACGGAAACTCAGTTCACAAGGAGTAACGGGTTTGCCCAAAGTCACATGCGGAACACATGGTAGGGTTCAAACTTAAGTCTTGAGTGACGGATTCCAAATTCCTTTTCCCTTTTGTGTAGTATTGGGTTGGTGTTTTATTTTGTTGTAATAAATATAGACCCCTTCTATGGATATCCCATTTCTAAACTCTGGTCATAGGGTTCCCCCAAGAATAAAATCTGTGTATTTTGTAGCAACAGTAAGTAGATTTCTGTAGACTTGGACTTGGGTACTGAACAGCTACCAGCTTTCTTGTGGAGATGGCTTCATGCCTTCCAAACTTCCATCTCTACTCCATCCTCCAGAGTCCTGTGATATAATTAGGGGAAAGTGGAAATGTGTATCAATTGCACTTTCTTAAACTTAAGGCAAACAGCATTGGGGGAGACGGTGATGCTATGTGTTGATACCTTGACAACTTGCTTTAAGTAGAGGGGGAACCAGCCCGAAGGAGGATTGCCTTCCCCTAACAGCATGTTACAGTACACATAGACCTGCAAGGAATTAGCCATTCTTTCGTTAACTCGTGATATTTACTTAAACCCAGATACTCTTCTATGTTAGAGGTCAACAAACTTGGTTTTTTCATAAGGGTCCAAGAAGTAAATATTTTAGCCTTTACAAGCTACGTGTGTGTGCGCATGTGCGTCTTTTACACTGGCATATTGCTTTTTAATTCATAAACTGCACTCATGTTCACTACGATGTGCCTTGAGGCAAACCTGGAAAGGAGCTGCTATTGTCATCTTTATTTCCAGATGGAAACTAAGGCCTGGAGAGGGAAATGTGCCAACTGGAGGTCAGAGAGCAAATGAATGATTGGTCTCTTCAACAAATACTTATTGATTACCACTACATGTCATGTGCTATGAGGTATCCATCGCGTGCTGAGAACAAAACAGCAAAGCAGACATGGCGCTCGCTCCCTCTGGTGGAGCTTGCATGTTTTTAGGGAAGCTGAACTTGGGAGTTAGGTCTAGGCTGGAGGAAGAACTGTCCCTTGGTTTGTGGAGAATATTTGAAACCTTTAGGGATAAATGTATCATTAGGATGAAGTAGTAAGAAGGAGGGAAGGGTCACTGACCCTCAAGAGCAGCCATACTTTCAAAAATAAGGTTAAAACCCAACAAAAGAGGTTGCCACAAAGCAACCTGAGCAATGCATGGAAAGGACTGCTACTCATTCTGCTGATCAAGCTGCCTTGGGTAGAGGAAGCATTCAAGCCAATGCTAGCCACACAGTAAGCCAGAAAACGTGTTAGCCTTGGTACCATGCACATCCCCAGTTAAGTCTGCAAGAGCAGTTGTTGGTGGAGAATAGGTGCAGATGGGAGATTAAAGTGAGTTGAAAGTTAGAGTGGTTTGAGAATCTGAAATAGCCATTTATCACTTTTTCATGAAATGAGATGCAAGGAAATACAGAAAGCCAGACCAGCCAGCTCATAGTGGAGCATACACATTTTAGAGCAAAGAGGCTTTTGTCTTAAGTTGGAGTAGATGTAAATGCATTGAATATTATTATTGTAAAGCTCAACAAAGTTTCAGTGTACAAGAAAGAAAATTAGATTTTTCCTCTGGAGTGAACATAGTCTTGAAACTTCATGTTAAAACAATGGCTGTTTTCTTCTGTTTTAAAATGAGTACCTAGTCACGTGTTTCTCCTGGACAATAAGCAGGATGCAAGCCCCTCGGTATGTGGAGGATCCAGGCCGTCGGTAGAGCGCTATAGAAGGCTGTGCTCTCCCATCTGGCCACACACTGTCTCCAGCCCCAGCAGACCTGACTGTGCTGTGAGGCCATCCTGAGCCGATTTCTTTCTGGATAAGTGAGCAGTTTGTTTAAGTGTGTGCGTAAAGCCTCAGAAGCTTCCGATTCTGCAAGCTAATAATGAGGTTAAACTTGGTAATTCTGTAACTGAGGGCATCATCTGTATGAAACCCCCACATTATGCTATGCTAATGGAAACTTCATTTAAAAGCCACTGTTAAAAATAGAAAATACAATATTGGATTTTATATAATGCAGCGTTTGATTTTGTGGAATTAAGACTATTCACAATTTTCCAAGAAGTACTTAGAATCTAAACCTGAAATTATAATCTGTACTCCCTCATTTTCAGACAAAAGAGGACTTCTATAAAAGTATCAGATTATATATTCAGAAAACAAGAATTCCAAAAAATGCAGCTATTTTAATTTGTTTGATTCTATAATATGAATTTAATTTCAATTTTGACATTTTAGGGTATATTTTGGTGCTAAAATGTATTTTATGTTATTGGCAAAACATGTCCTTTTCTTATATAATTAATCCATTAAGCAATATATATGAAATAGTGACATTATTTATGAAATAGGAAATTTTATTATAAATTTTCACATTTATGACTATTTTAAATGAATTTTTTTTTACTTGAAAGTTCCCTGCTTGTGGTATCATGCCATAATAAGAGAATGTTTTAGCAATCCCTAGGAGAATTCTCAAAGCTGTGTTTCTATGGAAAGGATTTGAGAGTCTAGAGAAATCTGAGGATGCTGAGTTAGGAAGAGGCAAGGTTGGAAGGGTTCTGAGAACAGACAGGTGTCAAAACACTAAGCATTAAGCAGGGATTAATCTTGGTCTGTGGGAGCCTCCTCCCCAACCCTGCATAACTGCAAAACAGCCTGATGGCTTTACTGTTGTGGTGGGTTGAGGCCAGATCCATTGATTGTGTGGTTAGTGAGGATCTTGTCTATTCTGTACCTTGCTCACCGAGGGATTCACGGGAGTGATGGACCTACTGTGCTCACTACGGCGCTTACAGGTCGTCTTCTGTACTAGGGGCGGGGTGCTCATCAGCTCTCCGTCACTCTAACAGATGCCTAAAATAACCACTTTATAGAAGAAATGGGATGCCTTGGGCTCACAGTGTTGAAGGTTTCTGTCCCAAATCAGCTGATCCTGTTGCTTGGGCCTGTGGCGAGGCCACCGTGGTGAAAGCGCTTGACAAAGAAAAGCTGCTTACCCCATGGTGGGTCTTTTCAGTAAGCTTTTTATCATTGTGACAAGATTCTCAGAATACAATTTAAAGGAGAAAAGGCTCGTTTTGCATCATGGTTTTGGAGGCTTCAGTCTGTCTTTGGCTTAGCTTTTGAGGTAAAGCTAAACAGCATGAGAGAGTATGGCTGAGCAAAGCTGTTTGTCTCTTGAGGGTCAAGAAGCAGAGAAGGCCAGAGCCTAAGGCAAAATTTAGCCTTCAGGAACCTATCCCTATAAAGAGGTCCCACCCCCTCGTCTGTCGATGAGGTTTGCGCTCTGCTGGCCCTGTCACCTTGCCATAGTGCCACCAACCGGTCATTAAGCCTTCAACACATGAGATCTGAGAACCTTTCAGATCTAAGTTATAACAATGAAGAAATGGAGATGGGAAGGAAAGGGAGACTGGGCGGGGGGGGCACTGTCTTCTTCATGGGCGTGACTCCTGTGACCTGAAGACCTCCCAGTAGACTCCACTCATGGAATGCCAATCTGGGAATTGAGATTTTGAACACATATCCACACAGAATAGAGCATTGTGAATCCGCGATACTGTGTAGCCATGGCACAACTCACTGTCTCCTATGAGGTCACTCTGGGCTGCTCCAAGGCCTCTATAAACCATAGAGGGGAGGTGAAATGGTTCCCCAGGGGACTGGCCTCCATTGGCCACCTGGGAAGAACACCCTGCTGTCTGTGATTTATATAAACCAAAAATCTTAATGTTAAGTTTGGGGCACAAGGTTCAAAATATGTCCCTATCCCTACGATCCTTTCTTGAGTTAGGCATTCTAATTTAGAGGAGTCATCACAAGTGCCCCTCACTGGGTGGTGATGAGCAGACGACAGATCCAAACTCTAGGTGTTTCTCATCAGTTATTACACACTCTAAAAGACTTTCAAGTCAATGTCTTAGAGAGTCCGAAATTCAGTGTTTGTAAGCCAGAACAACTTGCTGAGAATGCTGCTTTGATATTCTACTGGTGATGCCCTGGCCCACAGACCTCCTGCGTTACAGCACACGCTCTGATCATTTGACCTGCTGTCATCCTTGGGAAGGACACTTAGGTACCACTCATTATCAAGGTTGTGCTGAGATCATTTTGGTTCTCATGTTTCTGTTCTTGCTTTTAATTAAAGATTTAGCTTTATTATAATAATTCGGTTTGCTTTGGGTTGCTTTATTAAGCCACTGCAGTACAGCAATGTACACTTGGCCTCTCAGTGACTACGTTTCAGTGCTGAGGAGATGGCCACACTGGGCAGAAAGCACATGCAACTCAGGAGTGAGAGCCCGAATTTGAACCTTCGAACCCATGTAAAAGCCAGACAGTGTGAGCATCCTGGGAGTCCTGCCATGGGGAGATGTGGCAGAGACAAAAGACTGGATGGATGCTCATGGCTGGCTAATGTAGAGCAGTGCCAAACACAAGAGAGCCTGCCTCAAGCAAGGTGAAAGGTGAGATCTGACACTCAGGGTTGTCCTCTGACCTTCATATGCATACCACACATGCATGTCCGTATTCACACACGTGAGTGTACCTGCATAGGTACACACACACACACACACACACACACACACACACACACACACACACACACTGTATGAATGGTAAGCAGTATGAATTGTAACTCAGAAGCATTTAATCTATCTAATCTCCTGCTGAAGCAGATGGATGTGTGATCCTCTGCCTCCTACCCTGTCACCACCAATCTCCATAGAGAAGGCCTCCCTGGCTATGCTGTTTGCAAGTCTGTTTTTATAACTGACAGCATACTAGGCAATGTGAATTTCCAAGATGTCTGGGTTATTTTAGATTTATATACCTTTGTGTTAGAACACACAACTATGTTCTTTTTATGAAGAAAGTGGTAAGTGATTCATATCATGCTAAACATCGGTTTTTTACTAGTTTTTTGGGTTTTTTTTTTTTCAGCTTTTCTTAATTATTGATTTCACTGGCCACAGGGCTGTGTGAATTAGATCTCTGCCTTACCAATGAAGTCCAAGAACAACAAGCCAAGAATGTTGTATAGGAAAAGAGGAAGCTGTGATAATTAGACTGCTTAAAAAAGTTCCAGTTTCCTAAAATTGCACCAGAATTATAAATCAGTTGTGGTTCACAAGCAATCTCTCTAAAATGCATTATTCTTTGTGGTGCTAAAATATGCCTGAGAGTTCAAGAAGCCATGTTTGACCTCAAATAAGATTGCTGCCTTCCCCTAGGCAGGACGTTCCACCTCTCAGGAGTTAAGATTTTATTTTGGGTTAATGAATTCTTTTAAACAACCTGTGCAGTTACATTCATGGAACAGGGCAGATGCTATATTAGCTGACCACCTGGGAGTAGATGAAATGTGAAAGGAACCCAACAGAAGCAGCCTAGGAAAATACCAAGGGCATAATTATATCATTTATACTTTTGGCTGCAATAAGCCCAACACTCAGCGAAGGAGAAAGACAGCTCTTCCTTTAATCGCCTGGTATTTCTTGGGTGCTTAGTTTTGTTAGCCTGCCTTCCGTCACCTAACACAAGTTCTAAAACAGCTCATCTATTCAAAGAAAAGGATCATTTTGATCTCAGTGTGGAGGTTCTCGTCCATGACTGATGTAGCCTCTTTCTTGCTTGTTGGGAATCGTTGCTCATTGCAGAGCAAATGCACTTACAACCATGTCCAGAAAGCAGGAAGGAGGAAGAGAAGGGCCTGGAATTCCACAATTCCTTTAAGAACACACCCCACCCCAGTGATTTCCCACCTCCTACAAGTTCCTCCACATCCCAATAGTGCCACCCTAGAGACCAAGCCCTAGTCACGTGGGGCAGTGGCCACATTTCGTATCTGAACTAAAGCATTACTAGGATGTGCTTGGGTGCAGCCCTGATCACACACCCTGCCCTGGTGAGTTATACAGTCACATAAGCTCCTTCTGGTTTGACTGCTGGGCTCGTAAGACCTAACAGTGTGTGTGGGGGGGGGGGGGCGGGGGGGTTGTAGGTAAAAGCAAGCTCCAGGTTTCTCTCCCTTTCCTGTCTAGTCTTGTAGTCTAGCAAGCTCTTTCCCCTTCAAGTTTCATCTTCCTCATTTTTTTTCTGTAAAGTGCTACCTTGTAAGGTTGTGAAAATTGCTTAACGTGATCAATAAAATCTGTAGAACCATGATCAGCATGGAATTTACTCAATATCCCATAGTCAACACGCTCATTAGACCTCCGGTGTACACCAGCCTCTCAGCTGTGGTTCTGGGGATTATCAGGAAGTGCAGAGGCTTCCGTTCTAGATCATTGTTTATTTACATTATGGGTTAAATTGGTTCTTGTGATTTAGTCTGTGAACCAAAAATACCATGTTTACATAATGTTATTTCTATGGGAAAATGCCTTCTGAATTTTGAATGTAACTTTTGATTTTGAACATTTTGGACTGTAACTTGGAATATAGCTGTGATGCTGTGTTAGTGTGTGAATGTGTGTGCACATTCCGTGTGCTCAGTTTGTAGACTTTCAGCGAGAGCCAGTGTCAGCTCGTAAACCAGCTCCAAGTCAGATTTCAAGTAGGATATATTTACCTAGTTGTTTTTAAAAAAATCACATTTGGAGCATAGTTGGAAATTAGGAGCACTCATTTTTTTTTTCTTGAAAGACTATTTTTTAGAGAAGTTTTAGATTCACAAAAAAAGGCAAGAGTTTATTCTGCCCGCTCCTGTCCTCCCCATGCACGGTCCCTCTTCTTGTCACGTCTCCCACAGGCAGTCTGTCCTTCAGCTCACAAACCTTCGTCAGCAGGACCACCACACCCCAGTGTTCACATTAGCTTCACTCTCGGCTCTCAATTTTATTTTATTAACATTACTTATTTATTGTTTAGGTGGGAGTGTCATGGGACTGGTGTGGGCATCAGAAGACAACTTAACTTGCAGGAGTCTGTTCTCTCCCACCCTGAGGACCGAACTCTGGTCGCCAGGCTTTGTGGCAAGCACCTTTATTTATCCCCATTCCTCTGGCTCCATCTTCAGTTGTGGGACATCTGTCTATCAATACATTGATACCCAGTGTTGTCAGTGGCCTGTGAGTTCCCTGTGCTTGGCCTAGTCATCTCTCATTTGCCCCGGCTTCTGAGCAGGTGATGTCTGTTCTTCTTATATTGCAGGGGAAAGTGTGTTTCGGTATTTAAAATGGAATTTCTCCCCTCTAGCTAATATAAACTTCCTTGCTTTAGAGCGCAGGCTACCTCGAACTCCATATTTGCCAAGCACATAGAGTCAACTCTGGAAAGCTTTTTCTCTCCAGTTTACATTTTGGGTGAGTTGATAAACTCTGCTTAGAATTTTCATTATCCTAAATTTAGCACTTTTCAGTTAAATGGGGTTTATTTGTCATATCTGCAGTCAGGTGTGCTGCTTTGCCTGAGACTTTTCTGTAGTTTTAAACATTAGATGTTCAGTGTCAGCTCCTTAATCTGATTCCCTGGTTTGAGCTCTCTTTTCTACCTTCTAGTTTATATCACCACACTAATTAGCATTCCTTCAGCACTCCACACAAAAGCAAAAGTGACTGAGATCTTAAAGCAGCTTCTGGTCTAGTCAGAGAAGCAGAGGGTGACCGGAAAGGTAGAATATTGCTGCACGAATAAATAGACCCAAGGTCCTTTAGGGAGCCCAAACTAGCTTTGCCTGGACTTGCAGGTAAAGAATACATTCAGGACAGGGAGGGTGGGGGAGAGAGGAGAGAGAGAGGAGGGGGGGAAAGTGTGCATAACAGAGAAAAGGGAGAACCTGCCCAGGACGGCCAAGGACATAGCACTGTGGCTTTAAGTGTGACAGGAGATTGGCGGCAGCCGAGGCAGAGACCAGGAGGAGAGCTGTCATCCCATCTTCTTGCAGGCTTTTACACCAGCTGGACTTCATGGTGTCTGGCAGCTCCTGGATGCATGCACTCTTCTATCCTCTCCTCTATCCCTATAGATATTTCCACATAGATAGTTTTGAGTAGCCCACCTTCCACTTTAGTGCTCTCTTCAGTAGTTTGAGTAAGGTTGTTCTCCACAGGTTTCTGTGTTGAGTCCTTTAGTTTGTTTGTTTTGATTTGATATTTGGAGTCAGCGTCTTCTTATGTACCCCTGGCTGGCCTGGAACTTATATCTAGACAAGAGGCCTTGGACTGACAGCGATTCACCTGCCTCTGCCTTCTCAGTGCTGGGGCCAAAGGTGTCTGCCTGTATGTTGAATTCTTCACCCTAGCTAGTGTCACTTTTGGAAAGGTGCTGGAATCTGGCTGGAGGAAGTGGTTATAGGCAGCATTTTAAGTGTTACAGCTCTGATGGAAAGGAATCTTGACAGCTGGGAGCCAAGGAATACCACCATGTCACACACACAGCAATCTCACACAAGAGATTTATTGGGAGAAACACAGGAGAGTGGCTGCCTCTGCTCAGGAGAGAAGCAGCAGAGAACTGAGTGGGGAGCAGGCTTTATGTAGGCTTCTTTGGGACAGACCTCTCCAGGGTGGCCTGGAATTGCTGGGATTCTGTGGCCTGATCTTGTCCCTTTTACTCTGTAGAGTCGAGCTTGGCCACCTGCATCCTGGGGGGCTGGGTCCGGCCTTTATGGCCGTTAGAGTGTCCTGTGGGCAGAGCCTGGTGGTTACAGGTCCTCAGGGGCAGGGCCTGGCCACTTAAGGACCTCAAGGACTGACAGGAACGCCTTTGAACCTGATACCTGGTGCTCAGCCTCTGCTTCTGCTTCCTGGCTGTCACAGGGTGAGCAGCTTGCTGTGTGCTCCCACTGCTGTGACGTTCTGCTCACCATGGGCCTGGACTCGGTGGAGCCTGGGAATGTGGATTGGACATTCTGAAACCTGGTCCAAATGAGTAATCCACCCCTTTAAATGATTTATGTATTTCGCCACAGTAACCTGACTACTACAGTCACCTCCCTGACCTCACTCTCTGATATGCCCATCAAAGAAGTTCTTTTTTCCTGCTGTGGTTTTTCTCTCCGTGTGGGTTTTGTTTTGTTTTGCTTCGCTTTGTTTTGTTTTCTAGAACTTCCAATTGACTCTCAGATGGCTTATGGTGAAGATGGGGAAAGAGATAGGATTTTATGTGACCTCCTTAGTAGCAGATATGTGCTGGAGCTAGTAATGAATCTTTTGAAATGTGAGCCATTTTGCATTACATTTCTAGCTTAAAATTGACCCTGGTAGAAATATTTATGTCACAAAAAATGGAGACACTCTGAATCAGAACTTCCTGTTCATCAAAGAGCTGATGTTTTGACAGTTGCTATTAGACCACAGGCTGAGAGATGTTCTTCCCACTGTCCCTCAGTGACTCCACCAGGGGCAGGAGGTCCCACATATCTCCTGCAGACAGGAGTTTGCTTTCCACGTTGACCTTGAAAAGGCCTTGCTCATTCTCAAGAAGCAAGCCCAAATCTTGTGAGGAACTAGCAGAAGGAAGTCTCCAGAGAACTTGGAGTGCAGGCTCCTCCTGCCCTCCTGTGGGGCATTTCAGAGCCTCTAGGCACCCTCTAAGATAGTCACTAAAATCTTTCCTTTGTGCCTCTCAGTCCCTTCCTACACCCCGCTGAAGATGGAATGGCCCCATTGCCTTGTCTTTGCCTGATTATATTAAAAGTAGAAATAGAGACACTTTATTAAGAACAGGAAAGTCCTTCCCAGAGTGGAAGTAGGCCAGTGAGCAGGGCGGTTCCTTTGAGCACTAGCACTGTTTTCAGGAGGCACTGAGACTCAGAGAACTAGTGCACTGTGCCTGAGCCGAACATGTGTGATAGGCAAGTCTGGGAACACAAGGCTGTCTACTGCCCCAGCCCGCACTGTTTTTTTTTAAATAGTTTTTATTTTATAATTAACTTAATTTTACATATGAGTCACAGATTCCCCCGACCTCCCTCCTCCCACCCCCCAGCACTCTCCCCAACCCACTCCCCACTCCCACCTCCTCCAAGGCAAGGTCTCCCCTGGCAAGTCAGCCCAGCCTGGTAGACTCAGCCAAGGCAGGTCCAGTCCCCTCCTCCCTACACCAAGGCTGAGCAAAGTGTCTCAGCATAGGCCCCAGGCTCCAAAAAGTCAGCCCATGCACCAAGGACAGGTCCTGGCTCCACTGCCTGGGGGCCTCCCAAACAGTTCAAGCTTATCCAGAGGGCCTGGTCCAGTTCCATGGGGGCTCCTCCGCCATTGGTTCACAGTTCATGTGTTTCCACTAGTAGAGCAAACTGGGGGTGGAAGTGGGGTAATGGAGGGCAAGGTCAGGGGAAAGAGAGCTTAGGGGAGAGGGAGGTCCCAACTGGATCAGGAGCAGTGTGGGAGAATGGAGAGGGAGATACCATGATGAATAAAGACCCCAGGGGAATAGGAAGAAGCAGAGTGCTAGAGAGGTCTCCAGAAATCCACAAAGATACCTCCACTGTAGACTACTGGCAGTGGTCGAGAGAGTGCCTAAACTGACCTGCTCTGGTGATCGGATGGCCAAACACCCTGCCTGTCATGATAGAACTCTCATCCAGTGTCTGATGGAAACGGATGCAGAGATCCATGGCTGAGCCCCAGGTGGAGCTCCAGGAGTCCAATCTGTGAGAGAGAGGAGGGATTGTATGAAGAAGAGATGTTGAGACTGTGGTTGGAGGAAGTACAGGGACAAATAGCCAAACCCAGCCCACACTCTGAATTCACTGCCATCTCCTGTTTCTCCAGCTAGTCAGTATTTGAGCTGCATGTGGACTCCAGGTGCCCACAGTCGCCTCTGCAAAGCTCACCAGCAGCTTCCCCACTTTGCTGCTACATCTAAGAGTCCAATTCTCTGCCTGGGACTTTTCAGACTAATTAGCTGTCAAGGGCCCCCTGGCTTACAGCAGGACTCAGTGAGCTTTTATAAAGACTTTAACTCCTCATGGAGAATATGGTGCCTAGTGGTTATTATAGACAGGCAGGTTCTGCAGGCTCTCTGCCTGGGTTCTGATCCCAGCCTCTGAACCTGCTCTTGACCTTGGGCAAGTAACTTCCTCCCAGTAACGAGTCAGCTGCCTCATCTATGAGAAGAGGAAAGAAACTCCCCAGCTCCTGGAATTGTGTGTGCCTGGCATATGGAAGAGGATATATGCTTTTGTTAAGCAAAATAGGAACTTAGGGGTTTTATTTTACCATTCGGACGTAACAGTAAGTACTTAGTGACAGTAAGCCAGAGGAAAAGAAAAACAGGACATCAGGACACCCCTTGAGCTGAGTAAGCTTCCTGAGAGACACATAGGGCTGCGAACGCTCCTTTCTAGGAAATTCTAATTTTAGGCCACCTTTGTGGGATTTTGCCACAAGGTCACTCTCTTTCTCCTGGCTTGGATGGGCAGCACTCATCCAGGGAACTATGGGGTCACCTGCGGTGGAAGGCGCAGGCTCGGGCTTGGAACTGCATGTACCCTGTGCACAGCCCTGCTCCGTCTGCTCACTGGGCCAGAGGACTGACTGACTGCTCTGTCGGGTGCCTTGCTTTTGGTATTCATTCCTTTGGTGATGAACAGAATAACGTCTGGGGATTAAACAAGGAGACTGATGCCTTTACAACTTCTAAAAGATGCTGGCCTTTATGTAGGTGAAGATGTGGACTTCTAGGGAGCGATTTCGATTTCGTGCTTCTCTTTTCAGCCAAATGTAACAGGTATTCGGCTGGGGATGGAGAGTTACAGATTAAAGAGAATGTTTGCTTTATGATGTCTCGTTGCTCTATAGCAGTCATTTCTGGACCATTGTTTCTGAAAAATTTATTGGTTTAAAATACTATCAGCCGGGCGGTGGTGGCGCACGCCTTTAATCCCAGCACTCGGGAGGCAGAGGCAGGTGGATCTCTGTGAGTTCGAGGCCAGCCTGGGCTACCAAGTGAGTCCTAGGAAAGGCACAAAGCTACACAGAGAAACCTTGTCTCGAAAAAAACAAACAAACAAAAAATACTATCTATAAAATAATTTTTGTATATGAACATTGGCAGGTCCACTCTCTCCTTCTCATCCATGGTAAATAAATAGCAGTTTAAAGAGCAAGTGTTTAAAGACATTTTGTGTAAATATCTAACAGAGGCATTAAGTGCCCTTATTTCACACCTAGTTTATGTAGTGCCAGGAAGGATCCAACCCAGGCTTTCTTGCATACTGGACAAGCACACTGCATCTACAGTCCTTGATACAAGGAATTTTAATCAGCCATCTTGTTGTCAGAAAACCCTGGGTTCTGTAAAATGTATAGCCACAAACCTATCCTGTGGACTTTAGACTTTCTTTGTGTTGAGTGGTTTGATATAAGCCAGAAGAAGCCAGTCTCTGATGTCACTGGGAATAACTGACCATCCCCAGAGATGCTGAACTTGATACAGAAAGAAAGGTCTCAAACTCAGCTCCATTCTTCACCACTGTAGAACTCCATTCAAAACAGCTTACAAATCAGCAGAAATCTTTATTTCCTGCTTCAAATCTTAAATTATATTCTGTACATACGTCTGTATGTATGCCTATATTAATAATGCCAAAGAGCTCTTTTCAAGTCTAAGATGCTTAAAACTTTAAATTTTCAATTCTTAAAATATTTCAAATGGTCAGTAATTAAAGTAAATCCATCATGCTTATATCTGAGTTATAAATATGGCTGAGAAGGAAATGGTTTGTGGTATTCTAGCCTGAGGTGATTTTTATACCTACATGGACAGTGTTTCCTGGTGGTGAGAGTTTGTGGAAGCCATTTTGGAAGGCTGGCTGTTTGAAGCAGATGTGTAACCATACCTCTGGCATCCCTGGCTAACTTAACTATAAAAACCATGTAACCATCTTGGTAACTAAATGGCTGAGGTCTGCCTAAACCCATGATCCTAAGTGTGGAGAAGATGTGTTTGACTTTATAGATACCACATGTGTCTGTAGCCAGCTTCCTGAGGTGGTCTTCCCTCAGACAATCAAGTGGACCACACCGTTCAAGTCTGTCACCACGCCACTGGATCTCATATCGCTCAGTCTTCAGGCGAGAGCCCTGCTTTCATAGCTAAGCTGCTCTGTAAGAAGCAAGGAGAAGAAAGGGTGGTACTGCAGATGTCCTTTCTACAAATACGGCTTCTGCTTTTTATTTCTATTATTTTTAGAAAAATAAATCCAAGTTAGAGTCTCAGCAGTCACAGAACCTTCTAACACTAATTTAATTTTCTTGGAGAAAAGCTCACTCTTGTTTTAGACTGTAAGATTGATTCTTGAGACCACATTGGTCTCTTAATTTATGTAAATGTTTGGCTGCATACCTCTAGTTAGAGCTGTTAGAGTTTTTGCTGATTTTCTTGGCATGTCTCCAGCAAAATAGTCCATTAACATTCCAATCCTTTCCCAATAATTGAGACAATCAATTTACATAAAACAAGGCACAATTATAATTTTATGTACAATTTAAATTCTATAGAAAATAATCAGAGTGCAATAAAGAGGGACACTTATTTTGATGCAAAGGGGTGTTTTATAGTCAGCATTAAACAAATCTTTGATATTTTCAAAATCCTCCCTGAATTCTCTTGGATGAAGTGCAGCTCTGTTGTTAGATTCTAATGTAGGATCAAGTCCGTGCCATGCTGCATGCTGGGTAAGCAGTGTGACTTCCTCTCATTTAAATAAAGAGGGTGGACATAGAATAAGGTAGCATTTGTTTGCTCCTCACTACGAGGTGATTCTTGTGACATGGGCAGATAGCAAATGTCTGCTGTGTGTTCTTTGTGAACCAGTCTCCCATCTTGGCCTGCTGCCATAGACCAGGCACCTATTGCTTGACCACTTATATGTTGGATCCTAAGAAAATGGTTGAAGGGAATGTGAGAACTATGTATAACATGGGGCGAAGTCACATGGTGCATGCCTTTGTATGGAAAGTCACTGCAAGGAAAGCCTCAGACCCCAGCCAGAGCCGTGCAAAGCCGCCTGGCTCTGTGAACGTGCCTCAGGCTGCCACAGTTCTCCTTCACAGGCTCAGAAGAGGCTGCTGTGTCAGTCAGAAAATCGAGAACACTGAGGAAATATTATTAGGAAGAATACAGTAAGAAATACTGACAAGATAGAAAACAAATCCTGTCAGAGCCGGGAATATATTTGGCTTCCGCTTGCTGTGTCTGTCTGTTCCCATGAATGGTCCAGAATAGAAACCGGATGTTTAAAATCGCCCTGCCTTTCACGTGCTCTCCCCTCCTGTCTCCTTCCCCTTCAGTATTAGTAGACTTACTATTTTTATTATTTTTTATTTATATTCCTAGTTTTCAATATTTGCCATTTGTGTGGATAACACATTAATTTTTAATGAAATATTTTGAGACTCTTGGAATAGCTGAATCATAAAAGAAACTTGAAATTTATATAAACTCCCAGGCAGCATGTAAATTACTATTGCATGGGGTTACTCTGCCTCCTCATGAATGGCAAATGAGAGTGTTGAAAGAAGATGTGAAATTCGATGCAAGACAGTTGTGCTTGTAAAGGGTCTAGTTTGGATAACCTCAGCATAGGGGGCAGTTTACACGCCGTTTTAGTTAGCAATTTTTAAAGAAATGTTAAGTTAATATGATAGTTAATTTTCTTTCTGTCTAAAAACACACGTTTTTCACAAGCCCCACGGCTGGCAAAGCAGTTCCGGTATAATTTGCATTGAATTTGCTGCTGTTGTCTGCCTGTTCTGAGGGTCGTACCCGGGCCTCAAGCAGTGTTGGTCAAGGCTTGGCCACTGGGTGCATTCTCGGCTTCATGACCCTCACTCAGACTTAACCTCAGTTTGCTTCTTTTTGAGACCTAAAGACTTCAGCGGAGGTGGTGTTTGTTTCCTTGGTAGCTTGCTTGCACTGACAGGTTTTTACCTTATATCTGTAACGTTAAAATGCCTCCAGAAATGATTCAGAACATGGCTGGGGTATTTATTTATTTATTTAATTTTATTTTTTTGAGACAGGATTTCTCTGTGTAGCCCTGGCCATCATGGAACGAGTTGTGTAGACCAGGCTGGTCTCAAGATCCTCCTGCCTCTGCCTCCTGAGTGCTGGGATTAAAGATGTCCTCTACCACCAGCAGGCTCAACAAACAGGTCCCCCAAGGGCTGTGGCTTCCTTTGTGTCTGTGATCTCCTTTAGAGTCTTTTTTTTCCTTCTTCTTTTGAGACAGGGTTTCTCTGTGTAATTGTTCTGTCCATCCTGGAACAGATCCACCTGCTTCCTGCTTCTGCTGGGATTAAAGGCGTGCTCCACCACAGCCCAGTTTCCTTTGGAACTTTAAATTGAGATAATTAGTTTTACTTTGTTGCTGTTGTTGATGGTGGTGGTGTTTGTTTTGTTTTGTTTTTTAGTTTTATGAGTTTTTAAATTATTATTAAACAAAAGTTTTCACTTATTAGATATTTAAGATATAAAGTAGGTCCCTTTTCATTCTCAAATTAAACAAGTATTTTATGTTGGAAACTTAAGTTTCATTTTAATCATTTTATATAGGTTGCTAATTTTGTCTTTTCTTTGTAATGAAAATTTCTAAATGATTTTACTTTTCTAAAATTTATTTGTTCTCATTAATAATTTTTATATTCTCTCCTAAATATTTTCATCTGTTATATACCTAACTACTAATAACTGTTTTAAGGAGCTCTGCCTATCTTATATGAGTCAAATTTCAGAGAATGACATTTTGAGGACTCAGAAGGGGCCTGAATGATTGTGTAGCCCCATTTCTTCTCCCATCTTCTACACCCACGCCACACCCCCTTTCTCAGAGTCCACACCTCCCAGGGGAAGAGTCTGCGGCCTGAAAAGAATGTGCCTTCTCACTCTGGCCTCCTGTTCTCTCTTGAACTCACTCACTCACTCGTGTGCTCTGAGGAGTACACGTGGATTAATACTAATAAGCAAGAGAAAGATATTGAATGGGCAGGTGTCTGTTTAATGCACACATACACATACACATACACACACACACACACACACACACAGACTATCAAGACATTTTTCTCTGTGTGTGGAAAACTGTTTCAGGCACAATGTTATTGTTTTGTTGTTTTTTCAGATAGGCCACACCCAAACTGCGTCTTTTCCTGTACTCAACTTTGGTTTTCCTAAACCAACTGCAATCATGTAGACATTGGTAAGCAGCATGTGAGTGGAATCTGCAGTTGGTAGCCTCGGAGACACACATTTCTTTTATATTTATTTTGTGCACACCTTACCTTGTGTGTGGGATATCCAGTTTTCTTGAATCTTTTTAAACCATTCCTCTTTGTTTTCAGATAATCAGTATTTTAGCAGTTATACTCCTGAGTTCACTGAATATTCAGTTGTGTTAATGTAAGTGGCATCAGCACACTTAGGAAGACGCGAAGCCGGCTGAGACTGGTGAGAGCAGAAGTGAGCTGAAGTGCCCGTTTACTCGGAGAGCGGCGGCCGTGTGCTAAGTGCTCTGACGAGCATGGGCGCACATGGTGGCCGGGCCGTGTGTTTGACACAGAAATGAGGAGTGGTGTTGGTCCTTCTCTTCCTTGGAGGAAGGTGGTCCATTTGGAGCACCTCTCCTGTAGTTTGAAAGACATTGCTGGAGTCAGAGTGAAAATGTACAACATAACAACAGGTTGGCTTTCTCCACGAGCAACCTTTGTTTCCTTCTGTAAAGCCATAAAAAAGCCAACCTGGAAGCACAAAACAGGGACCCTTTTCTGTTCATCTCCGGCTTTCTGTTCCTGAGTTAAGAATAACAACCTCATCCTGCCCAGAAGCTAGGCTGGTGGAGATTTCTTACACCAAGCAAACTCCCCAGAGCCTGAGGAGTCATCCTTCATGTTGGTTTCTACTGACCTGATACCCACTGGGGATAATAAGTGAGGATGGTAGAGGCCTGGGTCATAAGGTGGTAAGGGTGGCAGCCGCGCTGTCACAGAGAGGAAACTGAATTAATTTTTCAGTAAGGTCATGGGAGAATAACTTTGCTAGAAAAATATACTGCTGAAAATATAAATGATTTTGAAATGGTGTGCTGATTTGAAAGAAAATGGTCCCCAAGGGAATGGCACTATTAGAAGGTGTGGCCCTGTTGGGGAAAGTTTGCCACTGTGGGGGTGGGCTTTGACGTCTCCTATATGCTCAAGCCATGCCCAATGTCTCAGTTCATTTCCTGTTGCTTTTTGAGATATAAGAATTCTCAGCTCCTTCTCCAGCACCGTGCCTGCCTGCATGTCACCGTGCTCCCCACCCTGATGATAATGGACTAAACCTCTGAAACTGTAAGCCTCCACCTCAATTAAATGTTTTTCTTTATAAGAATTGCCGTGGTCATGGTGTCTCTTCACAGCGATAGAAACCCTAACTAATATAAGTGGATTTAGATTACTCTACTTTTTTTAAGGTAGGGTCTCAGTATGAGCTCTTGCCAGCTTGGAATTGGTTAAATAGTTCAAATTGGCTTCAGACTCAAGAGATCTGCCTGCTTCTCTCTTCCTAGTGCTGAGATCAAAGGCATGTGTCACCATATTCAGCTAAATTCATTCTTTTTTAAAAAACATCATTTGTTCCTTTATTACGTGTGTTTGTACATGTGGAGGTCAGAGAACAGCTTGTAGGAGTTAATTTTCAATTTCCACAGTTTGTGTCCCTGGGATCTAACTCCAGTCACCAGGCTTGGTGACAGGAACCTTTAGTCACTGGAACAAACACCCTCACAATGGATTAAGGTTGATTCCTGATGCGTCAGGTGTAAAGTTAACTCCTTCAGGGTGTTAAACCTCCTTCTTGAATACCGAAAGAGCAGACTAAGTGTGACTCTGAGTAGCTGCTAAGTGACGCTGGTCCTTCGACTTTTGCTTTTGGTTCATTTTTTAAGTTGGGGATGCATCTCAGCATCCAGCTCACTTTCCTTTCCCAGTTAGTTTTCGTGTTTATCAAATTTGATGGCTGCTGCACTTAGGGGAGGGTGCCATGTGTCCCTGACTCTTGGCTCCTTTGCTGCACTTGCTGTAGCCTGGGGGTGGGGGTGGGGCACATTTTTTTTTTTTTTTTTTTTTTTTTTTTTACTTGGAAACATTTCCATATAATATTTGACACAGAAATCATCAAATAGAAGTATACAATGTTGACAGGAGGCAGTACATTTATAATTTATAACCCCAAATGTATTTATAAATTAGAAATGGAAAGATCTACAAATGAAATTATGAAGGTTCACCAAAGTCATTTAATCTGTCAGTTTCTCATTCATTTTTATGTCTTAATAATATTCTATTGTATGCATAAGCCACATTTTATTTCTCTCCAGTATTTGATAGCTATTTGAGTTGTTTTAACTTTTTTACTATTAGCAACACACTGCTGTAAACCTTCATGTACATGTTTCATAGGTGCACATTTTCAGTAGTTTGAGGTTATATTCCTAAGGGTAGAATTGTTGAGTAACAGAGTAACAATGTTTTGCATTTTGACCAACCACCAGACTGTTTTGCCAAAGTGGCACACCATTTTACAATCTCACCAAATCCTTGTTTTTAAGGCTCTGATTTTTGTACAAAAGCATTCAATCATTCTGTCAGACCAAACCAGGAAAAGTAAGCTATAGTTCAGAGCTGTTCTATTCCATTTACTATGCAAAGCCAATCTTGGCGTTTGCAACTCTCAGCCCTTTTGAGTATTCTTGCAGTGTTCACCTTTTCCTCCACCACTTTTTTTTTCTTCTTTTTTTCTGGTTTATTTCTATCTATTACAAATGTTTAAAAAATCCTCCATCAACAATGCTGATAGCAGCAGAACCTTGAGAAATATACCTTTAGTTTGCCTCAGAAAAGGAACACATATTGTACTGTAAAGTTTATAAAATTGGCGCAAAACATTGTAATAATGTTACAATACCAGTTTTAAGAGTTCAGTAACTAATGGGGAGCCGATGGGATACATGCAGAACTGTGAAAGCGATCTCACTTAGCCAGCTGTAGACGTAGACTGTAAATCTACATTCAAATCATTTCTGAACTAAGACTATCATCTCAGTTTATCTGTTGAGGTCAACCAGGAAACCCTAGAATATACCTTGATTTTTGCAAAAAAACAGAATAGGGGGAGGGGTTTCTTCAGCATTTCAGTCCACGAGTAACAGTATCCTAACAGGCAAAGTGTTCTCTCACTGTCAACATAGAATGAACTGCTGCTGGAGGTCAACTTGGGCTTTAATTTGCATTAGCACTTACATGCATAGTAGTCCAAGTTGTTGACCTCATGACTTTAAAAAGTAACTCTAAAAAAGTAAAATGGCCCTTCTTGGAAGACTAAAGAAAGACATCCAGCCACAGTTGTAAAAAGTCTCATCAAAACAATATACCCTTTTATGAATTACGCCTCAATTAAAAAAAAAAAAAAAAGTAGCCCCAAATAAGAAGCAGCTCTGAAAAAGAAAATATAACTTAAGATATTTGAAAAAAACAAGGTGAATACAGGTTCAAAAGTAATTAAGATATATTTTCTTAAGGCTATCTAGAATTAGGCTTTAAAGAATTCTACCATTTCAAGTTTACCACTAGTTACTAGATACCTATTTACAAACAAGATGTTCAACTTTTTTGTTCCTTTATCAAGAGAAAAATCTACCTTCAGATTATGAGGGTGGTGATGGGGAGGGACTAGAAAACAAGATTCAAACAATCCCATGCAAATATCACATTTTTCAAATGGAAGAACTCCAAACTGCACTAGAAGTTCCAATCACTAAGACACTTTCCATTGAAATGTTTTAAGTACAACTACATGGCACCAAGGTTTAGGCCTAATATAGGCCTGACAACCAAGTCCTTGTTTTCTGGAAGAAAGGCCTCAAAAGTCCCACTCAATTCCACATAACAATACTTCAAAGATCAATTAGGTTTTCCTTTCCTTAATATTTTTGTTTTTGACTTCTAATCCTAAAGACTAGATTAAAACTTAGCTCATTTCCCAGAAGGCATTCCTTCCCTTTGCTTTATGAAAGAGTCCACCAAGACCTCTTCCTCAAAACCATCTAGCCCCCAGCCTCCAGCCTTTGCTTGTGATGCATCTTTCTCAACATCCTGAAAAGGTAATGTAGGTAAAATATGCTTATAAACATTAAAACTAGTTGTTAGAAAGACGTAACTAGCTTTATAATTTAAGTTTTAAAGCATAAATACTTGCAGCTTAATCTGCACTGACAATGATTGTCGAAGCCTAGAATTCAACATTTACAAATTCTCATTCACACACACAAAACACACTATTATCACACAACTTGTGTCTTGAGAGAATCTTCTGCTTTTTAAATCTTTGGCCTCCCAGTCAATCCCAAATTCAACCAACTTTTCCGAGTTCTGGTAGTTACCTGGACCACTGAGGCATTGCCACAAGACTTCTCTTTTGAAACATCCTTTTTCTCTAGATATTAGGATAGCTACACCAGCTTGTTTCTTCTGTGGTGTATGTTGGTGTGGGATTATCTATTGCTTGATTTTTCATGGATGTGTTTAGCTTCTTTGGGTTGAATTTTCCCTTCTAGTGCTTTCTGTAGGGCTGGGTTTGTAGACAGGTATTGATTAAATCTGGTTTTATCCTGGAATATTTTGTTTACTCCGCCTATGGTGATTAAGAGTTTTGCTGGGTATAATAGTCTGGGTTGGCATCCATGGTCTGTTAGTGTCTGCATGAGATTTGTCCATGATCTTCTAGCTTTCATAGTCTCTATTGAGAAGTCTGATGTTATTCTGATGGGTTTACCTTTATATGTTACTTGGTCTTTTTCCTTTGCGGCTCTTAATATTTTTTCTTTGTTCTGTGTGTTTAGTGTTTTGATTATTATGTGGCGAGGGGACTTTTTTTTTGGATCCAGCCTATTCGGTGTTCTGTAAGCTTCTTGTATCTTCATAGGTATTTCTTTCTTTAGGTTAGGAAAGTTTTCTTCTATAATTTTGTTGAATATATTTTCTGTGCCTTTGAGTTGGTATTCTTCTCCTTCTTCTATCCCTATTATTCTTAGGTTTGGTCTTTTCATGGTGTCCCAAATTTCCTGGACGTTTTGTGTTATGACTTTTTTGTCTTTAGTGTTTTCTTTGACTGACGAATCTATTTTATCTATCATGTCTTCAGTGTCAGAGATTCTCTGTTCCATCTCTTGCAATCGGTTGGTTATGCTCGTTTCTGTAGTTCCTGTTCGTTTTGTCAGGATTTCTATTTCCAGCATTCCCTCAGCATGTGTTTTCTTTATTGTCTCAAATTCATTTTTCAGATCTTGGAATGTTTCTTTCATCTGTTTAATTGCTTTTTCTTGGCTTGATTTGATTTCTTCCCATTTTTTGTTCGTTTTTTCTTCCATTTCTTTAAGGGAGTTTTTAATTTCCTCTCTAATGGAGTTTTTCATTTCCTCTTTAAGGGAAGTTTTTATTTCCTCTTTAAGAGAGTTTTTCATTTCCTCTTTAAGGAAAGTTTTTATTTCCTCTTTAAGGTAGTTTTTCATTTCCTCTTTAAGGAAAGTTTTTATTTCCTCATTGAGGGAATGTTTTATTTCTTCTTTAAGGGCCTCTATCATCTTCTTAATGTCATTTTTAGGGTTGATCTCTTCTGTTTCTTCTGTCATGGTATGTTTAGGTCTTGCAGGTGTAGAATCACTAGGTTCTGATGTTGCCATATAGGTCTTTATGTTGTTGCCTGTATTTTTGCACTGGCGTCTACTCATCTTTTCCTCTGTGAGGTGCAGGTGGTGTCTGTGTCTGAGAGTGCCTCTCTTGTTCTAATTTTTAGTCTTGGTTTAGTAGGGGTTCTTGGTTAAATTGGTGCTATTGGGCTGTTTCTTCAGGGACAGCTGATTTCAGTCGGTGAATTATATACTTATGATTCTCGTGATCTGGTTTGGTGACTGGGTAGCGCCTTCTTCTGTGTTCCCAGGTCACGTTTTGTTCATTTGTCAACTCCTCAGCTGATCTTGTTTCTTCAGACTTCAAACTGTAGGCATCTGAATCCTCTCCCAGATGGGTTTCAGCTGAGCAGGGTAGTCTCACCAACACCTCCAAGTTGTTGGGTTTCACAGGATCAGCAGTTGGGCCCTGGGTTGTCCCCAGACGGAGTGTCCAGACTCGCCCTGGTTCCGACCCACGGAGATAGCCTCTTCCCCAGGTGTTGGGGCTAGGGGCGTCCCCGTTCCAAGCTGTGTCTGCCCCTCTCCGTCTCCGGGCCTGTCCACCCCTGTGGCCCACCGCCACAGGCCCACCTGCGTCCACTTGTCTCCACCACTGGGCCTGTATGTCCCTGTCAGCTGCCGCTGGGTCTGTCTACCTCTGCGGGCGGCCAATGGACCTTTTTTTCTCTACCGGGTGCCGCCGCGGGCCTACCTACCTCTGCTTGTCAGTGCCGCCGGGCCCATCCACCTCTGCGAACTGCCACGGGGCCTGTATGTCTCTGCCGGTTGCCGCTGGGCCTGTATGTCCCTGTCGGCCGCTGCCACCGGGCCCTTCCACCTCCACAAGTCGCCGACCTGCGTCTGCCTGTCTCTGCCGCGTGGCCTGTCCACCTCTGTGGCCCGCTGCCAGGCCTGAATGTCTCTGTCGGCCGCCGCCGCCGCCGGTCCTGTCCACCTCCGTCTGCTTATCTCTGCTGCAGGGCCTGTACACCTCTGTGGGCTGCCGCTGGGCCTGAATGTCTCCGCCAGCTGCCGCTGGGCCTAAATGTCCCTGTCAGCCACTGCCACCGGACCCGTCTACCTCCGCGGGCCGCCGCCACAGGCCTACCTGCATCTGCTTGTCTCCGCCATCTTCCTGTTCTGTGTTTTTAAGATCTGAATTGATGGCTAATTTTAGGGCCTGGTAGTTTCTATCCTGGAAGATTAAGACTCGGGGCACATTTTTGTGCAAGACCCAGTTCTGAGAAGGTGGCCCTGAAAAAAAAAAAGATTGCATATTTTGGTTTAGAGAAATATCATATGCAATATCCATCTGTTAGAGGATCAGAATATACTTTCATATATTAAGAACTTTGACTTTTAAAAGCCATTAATCATTCTTTAACTTTAAATTAGTTATAGTTGAGTAACAACTTAAATTCATTCATAAAAATTTAAAGCCGACAGGTAAGGCTAAGAGGTTGGGGTATAGACAGCTATAAACTGCAGTGTGACACGTTGGAAACGAGTCACCAGTCTAAATTTGCACATGTCCCAGCTCTTGGGTGATGGGCGTGGTTTCTGATAGGTTTCCTGATCATTTATCACATACTCGCCAGCACTGGGTTTTAGTTCCTTTATACTCGTGTGTGTGCTCCTTGCTTTCTAGTCTGTGGGCTGGAGGAGCTACTCACAGCCTTAGCTACTGTTTCTGTCTACTGTGTGTGCTCTGGGGAGCCCAATGCCCACAGGCAAAGCTTGTGCTGTGATTAATCCAGGCCACCAGGACAGTCTCAAATGGGTTCAGACAGTGTAAATCCTGGAGGAGTTAAGAGGGTGAAAATCATTTTCCTTCATAGTTCATGGGCTCTCAAAAGGCTTTCTCTGCTATTGTTTTGTTATCCCTTCCAGAAATCTAGAACCATTTCTAAATATGAATTGGTAGACTGGTGTTCGTTCATTTCTTAACAGTCCATTCACTGTTTACGTACACACACATATTTACTGAGTCCCAGATGAGGTAGTCGTGGGCTTAGGTATTGAAAGGGTGAGACTGAAGCTTGGCCCCTCAGAAGCAGCAGCCCAGGAACCCCGCATACTCCCCCACCGCCTGCAGTTTTTATTTGTCAAGCCCCAGATCCCCTGTCTCATCTCCTGTGTAGTGTGCCTGCCTGCCCGCCGCCGGCCCCCCCCCCCCCCCCCCCCCCCCCCCCCCCGCATTCCTCCTCCCCTCTCCCCTCCCTCCTTTCCTCCTTTCCTCTCTTTTCTGACAGGTGTTTGCAGTAAGGCCCAGGCTGTCCTTGAACTTGTACCCTGTTGCTTCAGTCTCCTGAGTCCCGAAGTTACAAGCATGAGCCATCATAGCCTTTTCCATGTACAGTCTTTTCTTTCCTTTTTGAAATAACTTGTATATGTGTCTGCGTGTGAGTGTGCATATGTGTGTTGTACGTTCGTGTTTATGCGGGTATGCCAACCCCTGAGTGCAGGCAGAGGCTAGACGCTGGCATATGTCCTTGGACACAGGGTCTGTCACCGGTCCTAGAGCCAGGCTGAGACACACACACCCTGGGGATGCCCTGGTTCCAGAGTCACTGCGTCCACAGCACTGGGGCTCCAGGGAGCTTGCAGACCAGCTGGAGCCACAGCCCCACACCCAGCTTTTCCCTAGGGCCGGCAACTGAACCGGGGTCCTTAGCCTGCATACCAAGTGCTCTTCCCTGCTCGTCCACCTTCCCAGGCCCCGCTGGCAGCCTTTCCTGACACCACTCTCTATTACCCACCTGTTTGTTCGAACAACAGTTTGATCGAATGGACAGGATATCATAATTGTCCTGAGAATGTCTGACTTGTGCTGGCTGTGGTGACACATGCCTGTAAGTTCAACAATCTAGAGGAGGATCCCTGCAGATCTGAGGCCAGACAGGTCTACATTGGGAGTCCCAACCTAGGGCATCTATATTGGGAGGCATTGCTCAAAAAAATAAAAAATAAAAAATAAAGGTCTGATTCAACAGACTATGGACTCCTTAAAAATTTAGTCATTTTGTGCCTTTTGCACGTAATACTGTGTCTAAACTCAGAAGAACATCACTCAATGATTGCAACACTTTGATACACATTCTATGAATCATCTTTTCAAGGCTGGGGGTAATGTGCTTGCCACACAAGCATGAGGACCCAGCACCTACATAAAAACCAGGCATGGTGGCATGTGTTGGTAATCCCAGAGCTGGGGAGATGGAGACAGCTCCTGAGCCTTGCTGGTTAGTAAACACAGAGACTTATATTGCTTCAAACTGTATGGCCATGGCAGGCTTCTTGCTAACTGTTCTTATAGCTTAAATTAATCCATTTCTGCAAATCTATACCCTGCCACGCGGCTCGTGGCTTACCGGCATCTCTTCATGCTGCTTGTCAGGGTGGCAGCTGGCAGTGACTCCTTCTGCCTTCCTGTTTTTTATTTTTCCTCTCTGTTAGTCCCATCTATACTTCCTGCCTAGCCACTGGCCAGTCAGTGTTTTATTTATTGACCAATCAGAGCAACTTGACATACAGACCATCCCACAGCACAGCCAAGTGCAGACCATCTCAGACACCTGCACTCAGGCCCATGGTCCTAATCATCTTCTATGCGGACCTGCTGGGTAAAGCCACGAGGAACCCGAGAACGGGCTCCCACAGGACATACAGAACATCCCACAGCAGATAAATGATACTCAGGGTTGGCCTCTGCTGTCTACACGCACCTACAAATTTTCTTTTATAGTTTTCCTCAAATTATGGAAAAGCCAAGGTGAGAAAAATACAGACTTGATATGTCTGTGTAACATTTGTTAAAAGGTTTTAATTATAACCTCACATTTGGGAAACTTCCCCACCCATGTGTCTCTAATTACTGCCATTAATATAAACCTAAAGTTTGTGTGCATAGTGATGAGCACCCAGTGGGCACCCACTGAGTATTAACTACAACTGGTAAAGATGATTTGATCTCATTAGGGCAGAAATGGCTCCTGCTGTCCACAGAGGCCGTGGAGCAGCTCATTGTGTTTGTAGTTGGTCCCTCTTCGGGAAGGTTTTGTAGGTCATGTTTAATGGAACTGCCTGCTAAGGTTGTTAGCAGTTACGTAAATGACTTGGACTTTACCAATCTTATGCCAATCATTTGGAAAGAGTTATATACTTTTCAAGCTTTTGCTTTCCCCTAATGGCCTGATATACTAAAACATGATTGTTGAGGTGCAAATTATGACAGTTTTTTTTTAACCAGCTAAAATGGAATTTTCTACAATGCTAATGATTTCTATGTAAAAGAACAACATACAACTGAGGATTGGAATATGCCTTCTTTCCACTGACCATGCAGAACAGCCTTTAAAAACTGGCACTTGGAAGGAGGTTCTGCATTTCCGATTCTAACCAAACCCACATACGTCCATGTCTCTTGCCTTTAAAGTAACTTCTCTGGCTGTGTCTGGAAGTGCTCTATGTTGCAGTGATATTAGCAATGCCAGTGTGTTAGTCATTACTTCTCATTTGAATAACTCCCCTATGTTCCTGGGCACACAGGTGTCTACTGCTGGGCCTAGCTGGGTCACAGAATCATAGGCATTGTGGCTTTTTAACTAGAGTGACTTTAAGTAGGGCATCCCTTGCAGTCTCTTCAGCCACTCCCATCTTGGAATTCTTCCTGTTCAATGCAGAGAGAGAGAAAAAAAACTTCATAGAAAGGCTTGAAAATGTGTTTGGGCTTGCTCTCCAGACATTTTTACTCAAGAATTTTGTTGAAGCAAGATTTTCATTCTTGGGTAGGGGTAAAGCTGCCAAAAGGACCCTTTCACTGAAGGCTAGTGTCCCCAACTCAATGTAGACAGTCTCCTTCTTGCTTCTGTAGTAAATACCTCATTTTTATCACCCAGGAAGTACATCTGTGGTCTTCTGTGGTCTTTCCTCAGTAGATTGTTGTCTCCAGCATGAACCGTTATTAATGTCCGAAGTCCTGGAGTGGGAAACTGTATTGCTCCAGATAATAATCCACTGGAAGCTGCCATTGTCTTAGTTGACCATTCCTTAGACAGCAGGTAGGATTAGCACAAGCCCACTCGTATCCTTAGTTCCTTCCATCAGGCCTTCAGCCTTGACCTCACCTTGCTTTATTGACTTTTTTTGGCCCATTTAAGCTATAGTTTGGTACATTCACAACAAAAACCCTAAACTGATGGAAGCAGACGCAGTGATCCACAACCAAGCCCTGGGCTGAGCTCCTAGACTTCAGTTGAAGAGGGGGAGGAGGGATCACAGGGGCAAGTGAGGTCAAGATCATGATGGACAAAACCAGAGACAGCTGACCCAAGCTGGGGGGAGCTCAGGGACTGTCAGCTGGGGAACCTGCATGGGACCGAACTAGGCCCTCTGAATGTGGGTGACAGTTATGTGGCTAGATCTGTTCGGGGAGCCCCTGGCAGTGGGACCAGGACTTATCCCCAGTGCATGAAAAAGCTTTTTGGAGGTGGTATACCTTGTTCAGCCTTAACACGGTGTTGGGGGGGGGGGGGCGCTTGGTCCTGCCTCAACTTAGTATGCCAGACTTTGTTGACTCCCCAAGGGAGGCCTTACCCTCTCTGAGGAGTGGATGGGGGGGTGGGAGTGGGGGGGACTTAAAAAAATTAATTAATTAAAAAACAAAACAAAAACCAAGCCAAAGTCAACTTAAAGTAAAATCTTATCACATGATAACTCTTCAAGCATTAGAAATATAGACTGTAGCATGAATCTTAAAGAGTCTTATTAATAAAACAAACCTGTGGCCAGTTATTGGGGTGAATGCTGGAAGGTCAGAGAGACAGAACAAGCCACAGCCACCTCACCTGGCCAACTTCTCAGCTGGTCCTGTTTCCTCAGAGTGGAAGCTTCTGTGTCCTCATCCCAATGGCTCTCAGCTGAACTGCTGCTCCAAAGCCTGAAAGCTTAACCAGTCAAAGGTTCTAGTTTCTGGTCATTATGCCTTATATATCTTTCTGCTTTCTGCCTCACTCCCTGGGATTAAAGGCGTGAATCACCATGCTTGGCTGTGTCCTTGAACACATGGATTTCTGCCTCTGGAATGCTAGGATTAAAAATGTGAGTGCCAACATTTTCTAGCCTTTGTATCTAGTGGCTTTTCTGTTCTCTGACCCCAGATAAGTTTATTAGGGTACACAATATTTTGGGGAACACAATACCACCACAATAGAAGATAGATTAGATGGCCGGGGAGTTTCAGGGAGATTCTTGTTCTGAATGAGAAGGGATCATAGCACATTTCTCTGCCCCACTGGCCCCGGCTTCCAGTCTAGACCTGTGTGCAGCGGAGATACAGTCCCGACTGGGAGTCGTCACTGGGGAGCACCTTGGAGGAAGGGACCCCAGGGCTGGATCTTAGAGGACTTGTAAGGGCACATGCAGGCAGAGAGGAAGACTTCTCTGGGGGAGAGGATGATGCCTCACCCACTGAGAGTACTTACTGCTCTTCCAGAGGACCTGAGTACTGTCCCCAGCACCCATGTCTGGTGGCTCCCAAGTACCTGTGACTCCAGCTCCAGGAGTTGGATACATGCACATACACATAAGCAGACATTCATATGCATATCAATAAAAATAAATCTTAAAAATGAGTTGATATCCCGTAAGAGAACTGCAAACAGGTAAGAGAGTCAGAGGGAATTAGGAAGCAGGTTGCCCTGGCCCATGGCAGAAATGGGGAGCTAATAGAAGGTTGGAAGTAAGGCATGAAGACAGAGGTCTGCTCTGATAGCTCACCCTGGAGCAGCATGAAGATGGATGGCCTTTAGAAATCCAGGTGGGGAAGTTAAACAGGAAGTGATCATGGCCTGGCATCCAAAGAGGAAGAGGAAGTAGAAGGATTGGAGAAGATCTTAGGAAGTAAAATTGTCTGACAGTCCATGGGGGGTGAAGGAGAGTCAAGGGATGTTTGTCTCTGGTCTAATTTCTAATGACCTCCTTAGATGCCTGGAGATGAGCTTGCAGAATGCTCTGAAAAGCAGGGACTCAGAGAGGGGCATGCAGGAGGAGCAATCCTGCAAACAACAAATCCCAGACCATCCTGTGCTACGTCTTATTTTTGTCTAAAGAGAAGAATAGAAAAAGAAAGGAAAGGAAAAAAGAAACAAAGGCCATTGTTGGCCATGGCCTCATTGAGTTTAAATTTTTTTCAGTAAGTCTACATTTTTATTTTAAAATGTACATATATTTTATTTGTTTGTTTGTTTGTTTGTTTTTGAGGCAGAGTCTCACTGTGCAGCTGTAGCTATCCTGGAACTCACTGTGTAGACCAGACTGGCCTCAGACTCACAGAGATCTGTCTGCCTCTGCTTCCCTAGTGCTGGGAGTAAAGGTGTACGCCACCACACTAGCCATGTAATCTTGTTTATATGACCAAACCAGATTTATAGCTTTTATAAAAAAGTATTTAATCACAAAAAATGGATATGAAGTATTTTATCAGAAGAAATATGACCTCTGACGTATCCAAAATTACATCCTTTTTTAATTTCAGTTTTTGAGAATTTCATGTATGAATACTATATTTCCATTTTTTCCATCCCTCCTTCTCTGCCTTCCAACTCCTCCCTACATTTCCTCAAATTCATGACCTCTCCTACTGTAATTATTATAGTCACACATGAATACTTGTTATGCATGCATAAACATACATACATATACATATTGTTACACATACATGCTGTGTGTACATAAAATATGCAAAGCCTATTTAGTGTTGTTCTTTGTTTGTTTTGTTTTTTATACTGGTCTCTCTACATAGCCCTGGCTGTCCTGGAACTGACTATGTAGCCCAGGCTGGCTTCAAACTCAAAGAGATCCGCCTGCCTCTGCCTCCCAAGTGCTGAGATTAACTCGTGTTGCTCTTATGTGCCGGGCTTAGTTCTGACCAGCTGGGATGGGTAATCTATACAGGAGCTCCTCCCTAGAACAGATGGACCCGTCCTCTTTCATCAGCCATTAAATGGCTGTAGCTCTTCTTCTAAGAGTGGGTGAGGCCTCGTGAGAGTTCCCCTTTCCCGGTGGCATGTTGACTAATTCTGTCTGAGACCATACTGTCGCAATTTCAGGGGTGCAGCTCTTCCCTGTCATGTCTAGGAGACGTTATCTGACATCTGTCTCTTCATGTTGACCTGCTCTTCCCCCACCACCCAGTCAGGGACTTCCTTCCTGCTCTGCAGAGTCACAAGAGTCCCATTGTGCACACAGGAGCTGTCTTTGGTGCTAGGTGCTTAACTATGGCATTCTGTGGGAGAAGTATAACCAACCTTCACTTTGGCCTCTTGTACTGCTTATGACCTCAGGATTATAGTTCTGAGAAGAATGTTGAGAGCCTTTAAATAAAATATTTAGTCATAAAAATGTCAAGCATAGTACCCAGGAGGCAGAGGCAGGCGACTCTCTGAGTTCGAGTCCAGCCTGCTCTACAGAGCCTGTTCCAGGATAGGCAGGGCTACACAGAGAAACCTTGTGTGGGGGATGGGGAAGGAGGGTCAAGTATCAAGAGATTAATTACATAAATTCTCTACGATGGAATCATAAGGTATCAAGAAAATGACTTGCTGAACAAAAAAATGTTTATTGACATTAACTGCCAAAAGTTCAAAATATATCAAAAGGAAAGACAATAGAACTGGTGTTTATGTGTGTCTCTGTGTGTGTGTGTGTGTGTGTGTGTGTGTGTGTGTGTGTGTGTGTGTACGCATGCTCCAATTTTTTGCCCACATAACATGTAAGAAGACATAGCTCTGCATCCAAAATAGAATATTCCTCTTCTCTAGCCTGTCTCTCTCACAGGTGTGAACTCAGCTCCTGCTCCTGCTAGTTTGAACATCAAACTCAGTGCCCCCTATGTACAACACAAATATACATACTTAAATAAAAATAAAGGGGATGGGCTCAGCAGAGTAAGGTGCCTGCTGCCAAGTTAGACGATGTGAATTTAGTCTCTGGAATCCACATGGTAGGAGAAAACTGACTCCCACAAACTGTGCTCTGACCATCACACACACACACATAGAGGCACATGCATACACACTGCCAGAATGGGATATATTATCTGCCTCTAGTCAGGGAATTGTTGGCTCCTCGCCTTCCATGGTAGTCTCCAACCATCCCTGTTTTCGACACTGAGTCTGTGTGTCTTCTGCAAAGGGAAAGGCGAACAGTGGGCGAAGGATCAGCGTGGGTGCTGCTGTCTGGGAGACAGCCTGGGAGTCTTTGCTCTAACATTTGGCCTTTTGGATTTCCCCCAGCCCCAAACCCCATTGTTGCTTTGTAACTCTGTGTGGTTTTGGATTTTTTTCTTCATGATCTCACCTGGTTCTTAGTCCCCTCCTCCTTGCTGTGTTTCCTCAAGGCTGTCATGTACCCCCTACCCCACAGTGGGATTCTTATAGTTCAGCCTCCTACCTTCAGAAAACAGGCATAATTTAGTACTGAATCATTTCTTTTCTGGGAAGCAAGCAGACTCATCTCACTTTTCTTTTCTTTTGAGAGGCTTGCTTGTGCCAGGCTGGAGTCTGGGTCCGATCCTTCTCACCTTGGGGATATCCAAGCAGTTCTGATTTACTGCACTGTGCACTCTCCCTACTCAGTGGTTTCCTTCTAGAATCTAAGTGCCTCAAGGTGAAGACTTCATCTTGATCAGTGCTGATTTCCCATGGCCTAGCAGAGTACATTTTGAATGGGTGCGCCATGAGGTCACGAAAGGATTGATTTTATAGTACTTTAATTTTTCAGACTTGATTAAATATCATCATATTGCTAGGTGGAACAGGAGATAATCAAAAGAATTCTAAGCCTGGGAATTCAGACTGGAAGTCACAAAATTCATGTGAGATCAGGGTTTGATTTGGTCCAGTGGGTGTCTGTCTCCTTGTCCCACAGGCTCTATTCTGTGGTGACCTAGGTCTTTTCAGAGACTGAAATACACAGAGACTGTTCTCAGATGGCTCGAGGCCCTAGCCTGAGCCTGCAGGATCTGTGCAGCCTGCAGGCCCAGCTCTAATGAAGCTTATGTGATGGGGGGGTGGCGCTTGAGTTTTGCTCCCCGCTTGGCTTCATGTAATGTAGCTCATTTTGTTATGAAGGTAGTTTGTTCCATGGAAACCAGACAGGGTGTTGTTGAAATAGTAGGCCGATGTCTCAATGTAACATATTGGCCCACTGAGATCCACAAGGGTGTGAATCACAAACCCGCCTCTGTACATTTCTATGGAGTGTGAATGTTCTGATGTGTAAGAAAATCCTGTGAGGAATGATCAGGTTATCTCATTTTGCTATCAATCGTGTTTTGAAATGTGAAGTTGGTGGAGTAACTGCTGTTCCTGGCTAAAAAGATTCAGTTACGGGGGAAAAAGATGTTTTTTTAAACCAGGTAATTTAGTCTCTAATCTCAACGGCACTTGGTTTGTTTTCTTTGGGCTGTGTGACTGGCACTGTGTATTTAAAGTTCAGCTTTGTGTGTGGTATTCCTGCGATGATTTCAGTACATACAGTAAGATGTTCCCAAAAGCCAACCTGAGACCAATACTCTGCGGCAGTTTAGCAGCAAATTCCTGCTCTGGGTATTTAACAATAATTGAGATCTTTCTATTGGCTTTGCGTAAGCTCAGATTAGTAGTAAAACCCAAGCCCCTCTCCATTTGGCAAACTCTCACACTTGAAGCAGTCACAAACTCGTTCTGATTGTGCTTTTCATTCGCACCTAGCTGAGATTTTGCCTGATGCTTTTTTAAATCCTCTAATTTGCATACTGTGGTAAATTTAAAATAAGAACAGATGAATGCTGCTAAAGTTCCCCATTTCACTGATGAATATGGTATTTTGCTTCAACTATCTAGCTGTTATATATTCAGTGACCTTTAAAACACAGAACAGAAACTCTTCGCCACATACACCGCATAGGACGGGTTATTAGTGATGTCACCGTGTACACTGCACAGGGCGGGTTATTAGTGTTGTCACCATGTACACTGCACAGGGAGGGTTATTAGTGATGATGTCACCATGTATACTGCACAGGGCGGGTTATTAGTGATGATGTCACTGTGTACACTGCACAGGGCGGGTTATTAGTGATGATGTCACTGTGTACACTGCACAGGGCGGGTTATTAGTGATGTCACCATGTACACTGCACAGGGAGGGTTATTAGTGATGTCACCGTGTACACTGCACAGAGCAGGTTATTAGTGATGTCACTGTGTACACTGCACAGGGCGGGTTATTAGTGATGTCACTGTGTACACTGCACAGGGTGGGTTATTAGTGATGTCACCATGTACACTGCACAAGGTGGGTTATTAGTGATGTCACCATGTACACTGCACAAGGCGGGTTATTAGTGATGTCTTTGTTTGAGGCTGTGACTCTGAGACCCAGGAGCCATGGGACTGAGTTCAGAACTTGCCCATACCTAGTCAGCTGAGTAGAGAGGCCTAATTCATGCTTGGTTATCCTGAAGCTAGGGAAGTGCTGGGTTTACTCTTGATGTCTCTCCATGCGCTGCTGTTCCAGGGCACAACAGTGTGTGCTGTCATGCCCATGAATAGGGCTGTGTCCTCAAAAGGCCTCTGTGCCCACTCATGGGCCTGTAGTGCTAATGGGAGGTAGTAAAGCCTTATTGGGAGGCTCCCAGCATTGGGCATTTGGGGGTGTGCCCTTGGCCAGGATATCGGGACTCAAGCCCCTTCCTCTGTCTTTTGCTTCCATGAGATGAGTGGATTACCTTACTGCCTACTGCCTGCCATCTGGTACTGCCGTGCCAAGGCATGACGGCACCAGAGGGAAGCCACCACAGACGGAAACCTCTGAAATCCTTAACAAGAATCAGCCTTCCCTACATCTAAGCTGATTATCTCAAGTCTTCTCCATAGTGACTGACACAGGCTGTTAGATCAGTTTTAAGAAGAGAGGTTAATTTTCAGTGGCCAATGTGGATTTGGGTGCAGTGAAATGCAACATGTTATCTCATTTGGTAATAATAATATTATTTAGAGAAGCTAAATTTAGAGAAGCTAAAGTAACCAGTCACTGAGATATGATACTGAGCTCTGTACGGCCTAAGGCCTGCACCTTCTCCCGGGACAGCTCCAGAGAAGAATTCTTTCATTGTCTCTGCATTTGGTACAGTGAGCCTGTGGTACCTCACAACTCAGTAGTTATTCAGCAAGTCAAAATGTCAGTACATATAATAACTGTGATAACCACTGGCCTGGTGGCCACGAAAACTTCTCAGCCATGAGGAGTGAGATGCTTGGTGACGGAGAAGACCCCATCATCACAGTACCACCTGCTGTCACGTGGCTGTGATCCTTGGGAAGGTGAGATGGGAAGCCTGAACACTTAATGCCTTCATGTCAGCATGGGCTGCTTAAAGAGGTCCTGTCTCCAAACAGCTAAAGCCCCCGTCACATAATACTGTTTTAATACCCCAAATCAGCATTAATTTTAAAATTGTATATAATACATAGGATTTAAAAGCCATAATGCACTAGACATGAAAAATCTGGGACATGTTTTTAGAGAGAATTACAGCAGTTGTAAAAGAAGGGGGTCTTTCTATTTTCTGATGAAGGGATGAGCACTTCCAAACGCTTTTGTAGAGTTCCTGGGGAATTATGAGGTTATTTGCCTGTCCATGCAGAAGTGTGCCAGTTGTAAACACTGGATGGCTTTGTTTTGTCATCTTGATTATATTGATTACTCTGGGAGACCAGAGACTCTGCAACTTAATAAATGACCCCCAATTCAAAATGTCTGACTCAAAATTCAGCTGATAGGAAACCAAGCTGCTGCCCCTAGATCTCACTTCAAGAAACCCAATGTATTAAATCCAGATTTACAAAATGGATTAGATAAGCAGTCATTCTTCACTTAGCAACCAAATTTGCAATAGTAAATTTCCTTGCAATGCTTATAAATGTGAATTAGCTTATTAGAACCCTTTGCATTCGCCACATTTCAAGTGCAAAGTCCATTTAATGACATTACCCACCAAGGCACTCATTCCCTCTTTGTCCAGTACTTACTAGGAAACAAGCACATGGGTTAGAACGGTCTCTGCATTTCAGCCACATCTCTCCAGAGTAAGGGTTAGTGGGGCAGAAAGCTCTGTGCCAAGGGGCAAAGGGAGCTGCATCACAGGTGTTCTTCCTGGATCGCATCATCCCAGCTGCCCAAGTCTTCCTACCCTTCGCCCATTGGATGAGGCAGGAGTGTCATGGTGGAGGCCCCGGCTACTTGACTTTCACTCTAGGTTGATATCACTCACAGGGATTGGGTCTGGAAAACTCTTTAGGCCTTGTTCTTATTCTTAATCCTGCGCTGGGCAGTCGAGAAGTTCATGTTAGCCTGTGTCCGGTCTGGGGCAGGCAGAAGACCTGAGTCACTGAGCTGTAAAAGATGTGGAACACTCCTGGGGGGGTGGGGCAACCCAGGTTAAAGGTCACTCTCCACATTTATAGGGAAAGAGTGCAGGTAGAAGATGGCCCAGAAGGTAAAGGAGTTTGCTTCCATTCCCAGAAGCAACTCCCACAAGATTGTCTCTCGTGTGTGCCACCACATACATGCACACATGTATTTTTAAAGTAATAAATAAATGAAAAGAAAGTGGATATTTTGCTTGTCAGTTTCTGGTGGTGGAATTATGCTTTCCCCCCCCTTTTTCCTTTAAGGGCAGCCTTCTTTCTTGTCTCTCTCTCTCTCTAATTGTGCTTTTCTTGCACCTTGTATTCTGATCATATTTAACGTCGTATTAGGGAGCTGGAGTGGATGAGCTAGAGTTCAGCCTGAATGCCTTTGTGTAGATGCTAGTCTTTAATAGATGTAAAATACCCTCATCAAGCTGTCTTGTAAAGAATATTCATTTTTAAGGCTCTTTGTGCATTACCCTGGGCGGAGGAAGCAACCAAATCTGTTTTATTCAAATTCAGAATTCTAGGGGAGCAGATTGTCACAAAACACACAGTAATGAACTTGGAAAAAGGAAAGCGGTGGGAAGCATAGGTGTTGATCACACATGCCACAGATACCAGCGCTGTGTGCCGAAGAAATGGACCTCTACTTCTCTCTGGGGCAGAGTCCATCCCACTTTGTAACAATTAGGTGATTGACTGCTTTATAATTTTATGTAGAATTATTTTAAGGACCCAGATTGAGCCTGTGCAGTCCCTTGATTTTGAGGACAGGGAAGAGTTACATTCTCACTGTCATCTCAGCAATGCAAGTGTCGAACACCAAAAGTGATTCACTCAGAAGTCCACATTCTTCACTGATCTTACCACTGTCGTTTCTTGTAAAGCCACCGTCCAGTGCTGGCCTTTTGAAATGTAATATAGGAACTGTGGAAGACACAGAGAACAATTGCACTCTTCATATAACCATGTCTGTCACACTTGGCCCATACGAGTCTTCGTCTTGACTGGCAGCATGCCTTTCAGATAATTTTTCAACTAAACCATTTGTTTCTGAACAGGTGTCTGGCAGCCTCTTACACAGATGTGCTGATAATGTCGCTGGTGTTGCTGGCGAGGTACAGCACCTAATCTACCTTCTCCTTTGGTGTACACGCTTTCCTCCTTAGCACTTGGATCTGAGTCACTCAGGATGGATGCTTGCTGGAAAGGTCCTATCTGTACGCCCATAACTGCAGCCCCAGGCAGACTTGGTGTGTTTCACACGTCATCCTCCAACCAGAATGTTAAGTGGTTGTCAAGGATAGCTGTTCCTGCTGATAAAGCAAGAGCACCAAGTGTCTAGGACAGTGCTGACCTACCCCACTGCTAGGCCAAGCCTGTGTCTTCACCTCTTCTTCTAATAAGATAGAAGACAACTGTCTCTGTCAGAAATGATCACCAGGTGTCTTGGTATGGATGGAGGCCTTCTAGACACCTTCTGGACCCATCTGAGCTCGGATCTTATGAGGATCCAGCAATTTTTTGTTAGGAGCATTCTTGCTGGTGACATTCAAGCTCACGCGACCTTGCTGTCAGGGAAATTCAACTTTAGATCCCCCTCTCTCTAGCTGTCATTCTGTGTTCAAGGCTCCTTGGCTTCTTTTTCATTTCACAGGGTCTCATTGTGTACCTGAGGCTGCCCTCAATTTTTGAGGTCCTACCTTAGTCTTCTGCATCCCATCATTCATGTACTGGCTGTCTTCTTGATTTTTCCAATTTATGCAGTTTTATTCCTCAATTTGTACAGTGAGAGGGTACTGGAAATTGTATTAAACATTGTGCTACCTCGTATAACACACTTTATTGTGACCAGCAGAGTTAAATAGTGTTTGCTATGTTAGAAAAAAAAATGAAGTTACCGAAACATTGAATTTCAGATATACTTGAGTTGCTTTGAATTTGAGGTAGATTGTTGGAGATGGGGAGAAAAGAAAGATAAATGATTTAAACAAGGGAATGGAGGAGAGGGCAATCCAGGAAAGCCTTCCTTTCCTATCACAAAAGCAATCATTCTCAGTCACTGACTGTAGCTGGAGTTTTCTCCAGTCCTGCCCAGCCCCACAGACCCCACAACTGCTTATAAAATAATCACTCAGAAGCTCATATTAATCAAACTGCTCGTCCATTAGCTCTTACTTAAACTCAGCCCGTTTCTGTTAATCTATATGTCGCCACACGTTCCATGGCTTTACCTGTTGTCTTTACATGCTGCTCCCTGGACAGCAGGCTGGCGTCTCCTCCCACTCCACCTTCCTATTTCCCCAATCCTCCTCTCTGCTAGTCCCACCTATACTTCCTGCCTGGCTACTGGCCAATCAGCATTTTATTTATCAATCAATCACAGCAACATATTTTTACAGCATATAGGACATCCCACAGCAACTGACAATTTCCACTCATGTTTTCATTATGGTGCTCTCCACACATCCCACAAGCTTCCTCTAGTCTACAGTTGAAGAACCTGAGGCTCAGAGGAAGGGAAATGGCCACAGGTCGCAGCAAAGTATGTGCTCCTTCAAGGAGACTGTACTTCCTTCTGCTGCCCTGAGGGCAGGGACAACCAGAATCTCCCGGACAGTGGAGAGGTGGGCCAGCTGGAGGCCGCTGGCACTGCCTAGCATAGGCTCGTGGAAAGGCCAAGGCGGGAACCACAGGGCATTAGAGGAAATAAGATGTACCACCTCTTCATAGCAGGAATATAAATAGACAGTGAACTATTCAGGAACCCAGTAAGTCTCCCATGGACCTACTTTTAAGGATGACAATGCTGTCATGTACTGCCCCTCTTTAGAAAACTTTTGTCCTAACAAAGATCACTTCCCATTGATCTATTGCTTGTCTTATCTTGTTTCTTCTTCTTTTTTTTTTTTTTAAATAAAGACTTTCTCTGATTTTCTCTTTTCTGTTACCATGGTAATATTAATGATACTCGTTTGGGTAAAACATGATATTAATCAACCCTGTGGCATATGTCAGATGTGTAAGAGTCTGTTTGCAGAGTGGTATATTGGGTGTTAGTAGTGTACATATTTCTTATTTTGGGATCACCCAATATTGAAGCTTCTCTGTAAGGTTGTTGATAAACAGGCAACCCCCTCCCCCTACACACACACACACACACACACACACACATACACACACACACAGTGTAGGTTTCTTATTCTAAATACAAATTATGTATAATAGCATAATGTCTTCTAGAAGGATATGTTGGAGGATTGCAACAGTGTGTGTGTGTGTGTGTGTGTGTGTGTGTGTGTGTGTGTGTGTGTGTGTGTTCTGGGAGGGCCTCCTTGGAGAATGGAACTGATTCCTGCCAGGATTGTCACTTGCATGGGTCTCACTCTCCAAATGGACACCAATATTATGGGAACTGGACATTTGCAGTTCTTGGTAAGCTGAAGCCAGTTAGTCTTGAAGAACATCTGACTGGCCAGTTTAACATGGATGAAGATGGTTCTGAAAATGAAAAATGCAAGTTTACCGTTATATTTGCTGAAGACACTGGAGCTGCAAGCAGTGGGGTGGAGTGTGAGTGAGGTGTGTTCATGTGAAGACAGATAGGCCTGCTGGAGGCAGGGGCTCATTTACCTCTCTTGGTAATGTTACAGTCACCCAGATCCGTGTCCAGCACCCCTAGGCAGTCCCCGACTCCTTTTCCTCTTTGCACGTACTCTCATCAACAGTGTGGATGGGCCTGTCCGTTTCCTGGGTGGCTGGTGCCTGTGTCTCTTCAGCCCCAGCTTCCCAGCACTCCTGAAGGAAACTTCCATCCTAAGCAAGACACTGCCTGTTGGGTATTTTTGCTTAATTATTATACCTATTTAATGCTACTTAGAACATTGTCAGCTGTTGAGGAAAGGTAATTATCACGAGTCAAATGAGAAACACTTTTTTTGGCTGCCTTACGGATACACGTTTCACTGGTACCTTGATGCATAATGAAGCCTGATAGCAGAACTTTGCTAGTCTCTTCTTCAAGCCACAGCTGTTTCCCTGCTAAATTCATCCCATCTGTCTCCCCTTCCGTGAAGCTGTAGGCAGTATAGCATAAGTACAGAAGCAGTTCAGTGCTATTTTGGATAAACATAGCTGAAATTTGAATCTTTGCCATTTGCGATGCACACATTTTGTTTTACTGCTGTAAAGAGAGCTGTCAAAATACAACTACATGGATAATTTACTAAAATACAGTCAAATATAAGGTTGATCAAAAGGAAAGTACACTGGGTCAGTCTGACCTTCCCAGGTGTCTCTGAAGGTTGTCTCTGACCTCTAGGTATGGCTGGGGCCAGCAGCCCTCAAAGTCTTTGGTTTAATTCTGCAGCATGGCTCTCAGGACTTGCTTCTCTGTACCTGTTGGTGACATGATTGGCAATCTTTAAGAAGCTCTGCAAGCCAGCTTTCTTATCTCTACGATCATTTGCATCCGTTGGAAAAGAAACCCTTCTCGTTCTTGGCGCTGCCTAGCTGCACTGAGCTGTATCACTCTTCCGCTGTCTTGGAGTGTATTGTATAGAAATGCTTGTTACCAACGAGACAGTCGGTTTACTGTTCAGCCATCTCTTCTTTCTCGGTTACCAAGGCATCTGAATATAGCTACAGAGCATGGTTGTTTTCCATCAGCAACACATAATACTTTGTAGACAATGGAAATGCTTTCTCCCGTGACTTCCTCTTCTGAGTTCTAAGACCCCCTCAGCACCACCTGGATCCCTCCCCATCACCATATTTTCTTCTTTCTTTTCCCGTTGGCCAAGTCTTTTTTTAGACCCAAAGCAGTTGTGACCTCTTTAAAGAGAAGGGTCTCTTTGCGAGGAAGTTTTGTCGGGTTAAACAATCCCTTAGCACAAGGTTTAGCTTTGAGTTGTCCCCTGTAGCGGGGTGGGACACATATCGTGGAAAGGCCCAGCATTCTCTGTTCTATCATCTTTGCCTCCCAGCAAACACCCTCAGAATATAAATGATTGTGTGAGGTAACATGGATGTGAGAGAGGATTTTTTTTTTTTTTTTTTTTTTTTTTTTTTTTGGCTTTTCAAGTCTGTTTAGTCCTTGGGTGTCCTGGAACTTACTTTGTAGACCAGACTGGCCTCAAACTCAGCAATTCTCCTGCCTCTGCCTCCCAAGTGCTGAGATAAAAGGCGTGCGCCACCACCGCCTGGCAGAGAATCTCTTTGGATGCAGGTTATGGAAATGCGAACTTGGACAGATGCCTCTCTGCAGATTCCCAGAAGTGTGGCCCCTGCTGACTGCTGCTCTACCACCGTGGAATGGAGTCTGGTCTTGCTTGCTACCGTATCTCAGTACTCTGCAGAGAATGCACTGAGTGCCCAGAAAGTACTTGATGAACAAGTGAAGGAGTGAAAAGAGAATGATGCACTGATGTCTTTCCCGCACAGCTGCCTTCCTGGGCCTGTCTTTGGGTCAGTCAGGAAGCACCAGCATCTGTATTGTGTTTTGCACTTACCCAGCGTCAGCAACATCTTAGTGCTGCTGGCTTCCCAGCTGCTGCCAAGGAGATGGTTTTCCTGGAAAGTCCCCAAGGCCTTTTCTGCACCAAGACATTACCCTCTTTCATCCAGTTTTCTTTTTCTTTCTTTCTTTCTTTTTTTTTTTGTTTGGTTTAGGGGGTGTTCTTTGGATGGGAAAACTAACTCTATTTAAATGATCACAGATTCAAACAACTCTATTTTAACTGAACAGAGAAATGGCAGGAGTTCTTTGAAAGGCACACAGGTCTGTGCATTTGTACCATGTGCCCTGTGGTCTAAGGCAGGCAGGAGCTTTAGAAACACAGTCAAGGCCACTCTGATGTTGTCATCAGCCTTCACTTTCACTCAATACTTACTTGTCTTGGGCACCTGCTGAGTGCCAAAGGGACCAGCAAAGTGCTGTCTCCTAGGTGAGGTTCAAGAAGGTCACTCGTTGGTGTAGAAAGGATTAGGCATACACAGTGCACTGCATGGAGAGCCAGGCCGGCCGCAGAAGCTGCCGATCACAGGAGTGAGTAAGATGGGAAACTAGAAAATGCTCACATGTCATTCCTGAGGCCACGCAGTGTGGATGCATGGTGGGCTCTTTTGCTCACCATTTTCTTTGGAAAACAACCTTAGACTGTTTCCTGTCTTGGGGGCAGCTCCTGCCTGTGGCTGGCTACCCATGTGTGCCCAATATCATGATCTGGCTCTGGGCTTTGCTGAGTCTCCTCTCTGCCCAGTCTGGAATATTTCTATAGCTGTGTAACCTCCAGACTAACCAGGTTCTCTGCCTCTAGGACATCATCAAATCATGGTGTGAATCTATAGGCAGATTTTTCAACTTGTAAAGGGACAAATAATATGCCTAACAAAAAGTGTCATTCATGACAGTGTTACTCACTAAACTCACCATCTGATGCATTTTTAAGCATTTCCCTGAAAGCCTTCATCATCCTCTCATCTATAGGGTCAGACCTCCCAGTATTCCCTTAACCCAAAGCTCTTACTGTGGCTGAACAAAAAGATCCTCCAGGAGTGGAGCAGAATGGCTGCCAGTAGCTAACATGGCCCTAGTTAAGCCTGAATCCTCCGGGTGATATTTATTTTATAAATTGAAGCTTAATGCATGTGGTAGGATTGGTAAAGCTTTTGGACTTTTTTTCTTCTTATTGTCACCTTGGGCCTTTTTGGTGCTGATTGTGCACAGGTGTTTACACTCTTGTCCCATCCCCGGGACAGGCCAGTGCTTCCCTGTGGGCTTGAACCTTTGCATCTGCTTGGCGATTCTTTAGTCAAGCAAATCTTCATAATGTTGAATGAACTCATCTAGCAGAAACTCGATTTGAAAGAGACCAGTAAAAAGCGTCTGAGAGGATACTGAATGTTTCGTTGTGCACGTAAGGCTGTGTGACTTAGTTAAACTGGAGTGCCAAGGAGTTACTAAAAAAAAAACAGATACACGTTATTAGACATATTTATACACACTGAACTGTTTTAAACCAGTAATGCTGGAATAAAGACAAAATAATACTGTGTATTTACATAACACCGTAACACCTTTCATTAGGAACATCTCAAGCCTTCACTAACTAGCCCAACTGTGTGGCACCCTGTGAGGTATGTAGGATGTGACGGAGAGCGGGAAGCATGTGCCTGGAGGGAGACTGATAGGCATTCTGGCAGAGAGAGTGCAGCTAGCCCTGGCTTGTTCTGGCTCTTCAGGTCCAGGTCACCCCAGACTGGGGGAATACATCCAAAGAGCTTGTGGAGGACACAGGCACCTGTGGACTTACTCCTGTTCCTGGGTGTCTGTGGTTGGTCTTTCAACCTGAAGTCTGTGTATTTACTCTGATTTGAGCTGAATGAGCAAGCATACAGAGTTCAGTCTGTACGGGGTTGGGGGTGTGACTCCAGACCTGGTCGTTTAACCCACAGATGAACTCTGCGTAGGCCCAGTAAAGTATGGTTTCTTTTCTATTTCCTTAGCCAGAACGTATTGCTAAAGTGTGACAGCCCGGTCTTTGGGAATACTGGGAAATGGGCGGGCACTTCCTGGTCACTGGAAAAGGCAAGAGTGGACCCTCCTCTTTTCAGGAGAGTGGAGACAGAGTTCAGCCCAGGCCTGCCGCAGGGGCTGCCACGTCCAGCACTTCCTGTGACAGGCCTGGTCTAGTGGCAGTGAGTACAGAAAGTACCAGAACTTCCCGGCATGCACCTGGGGCTAAGTGCACTGGAGTGCCTAGAGAAGCCGTACACATGGGAGTGATGGATTTTGTATTTAGGGTTTGAAGATAGTGTGTGTTAATATCTTGGAGTAAATACTGGCCTAGCCTTCCGTCACTGACTGCTCGTCCTGGCCCCAGATCTCTCCTCCTGGACCTCTGGGGACACAAAGGCACTTGACCCTCTCAGTCTCGCGCATGGAGAAGTCTCCATTTTGGCTTAACCTCTCCAATTTTCAGATAATTTAGGTGTCACAGATATCCAGGGTAGGATAGTTTTCAGACACTATAATTTGAATGTCTCTGAAATGTAATAAATAGAGCTTCATCTGGGTTTCAGAAATAATGTTTTCTTTCCAAACAGCTGTTTGTTTGCATTAACAATTTGCGCCGTCTCTAGAAGACAGGCAGCATTTCTTTTTATATAAAATGCCACCCTCCTTTCCATCCTTTGAGTTGTGTTCGTCTGCTATTGTGGTATTGTGTTAACAGTCCGTGTTCCACGTTCAGACAGTCAGCCTGACCCAGGGGTCTGCAGAAGACAAGACCATTCTTGTTCGTCACTTCCCGCTGTGGTGGCCACAGCTTTGCATCTTCCCGGGGTCTGGCCCTTCACTGCCCTTGCAGCTCGTCTGAGACCCTTTGAGTAAGGATGTAAGCATGGGCAAGTTGTCGTCCCATCTCTCACTGGCAGAACCAAGGATCGTAGTTCCATTTAGTGGTCCAGTTGGCACCAAAAGAGGGCAGCGAATAGGCTGTGATGACGCTGGTGACAGCTGACATGTGGTGTCACATAATAGCTAATGTATATAGTTTCCTATCGACCTTGTGAGATAGATGGAAATATTGTAATTCTGTGTCACTTTGAGGAAATCCAGGCACAGAGAGGCCAGTGCAGGCCACAAGCCCCATGGCTGTGAACTGGCCTCGTGCACTTTGCTGTTTAGTGACTCTAAGATTCCTAAGGAAGAGTAGATAAGAGTGCAAGGTCTCAGCCAGGCACTGTGGCACACACTTTGAGTCCCAGCACTGGGGATTCTCTGTGAGTTCGGGGCCACCTTGGTTTGCATAGTGAGCTCCTTGCTAGTCAGGACTACATAGACTGTGTCACAAAAACAGAAACAAAAAAATAAGAATAAAAAATAAAGAAAATAAAAGTCATCTCTTCAGATCTAGGTTCTGCACTCTACACTGTCACTTGTAGCAAGATACTCAGTGTGGCCTCCACTTTGTCTGTAAGAATGAGCATGACACGGAAACATTCAGAACAGTGCCTGGCTTAGAGTAAGTGCTCACTAAAGAGGACTCTGTGAGTCAGGACTGCAGCCCAGGACACAGGGCAGCACAGGAAATCACTCCTCAGAGTCACACCCAGAGTGGACAGGCTGGCCAAGGAGAGCACTCTCACTTCTGGTAGGGAGGAAGTTCATCCTGCCCACACCGTTAGCAACATTGGAATTTAAAGCTCTTTGGATCTCCCGGGACAAGCTGGGACTGCTCCAGCCTGTGGACTTAATTAAGGACAAGTCATTTGAAACGTCTGCCTCTGAGAACAAAGTGAGACGTCCACTGGAGAGGCACCCTGCAGGTGCCCGAGAGATGGGGTGCTCCTTCATAAAGAGGCCCGCAAGAACACTGCAGAGATACCTACAGGACTTTGTTCTTAAAGACCTGAAGCCGTGGTAGACCTTGTGCTGAGACAGCACCGGGCTTCACTGAATCCCTGCTCAGCGTCCAGGGCTCATGCCTTCCTGGAGTGGACACCAGGGATCTGACAGTAGACCCCAGAGTTATGGGTGGTTACAGGCATTTACATTAAACTCCTATTTGACTTTTAATTGGACTGACATCCACAGTGCAATCTGGAGGCTGGAAGATGTGGTCCCAGAGGGGGAATCCAAGAGAGGCTTGGCCAGTAGACCAAAAAGTCCCAGGAAGTATTGAGAGCACACACACCTGAGACAGTGGCTTCCTGCCTCCTTCCCTCAGAAGCGGGAGGCGAGCCTGGAGAGCGGTGCAATGGCTATATCTGGAGAGTGCTGTCTGGTGAAGCACATATGTGCACCACAAATACAGATCTCACTGTCGGTTCACATTCTTCATGTCAGCGTCTGATCATCAACTTCCGAATGTTCCAGAATCCCTTGCAAATAATTTCACTTTGGAAACTTTCTATCGAGAGCTAATTTTTAGTAAAAGTCTCATGAAAAGAAACCTCTGACAATTATAGCAGTATTAAACTAGGTTCCAGATATGAAATGACAACTTTGCTGGTGTGTGCTTACATGTATGATGCATTCAAGTACATATGCCATGTTCTGCTATCCTTAACTGTGGTATGGACAGCATCCAGCACATATGCTAAATGAATGTATGTAAACATGGGTGCTTGACCCTAGAACTCTTTTTTTTTTTCTTTATTAAGAAATTTTCTACTCACTCCTCATGCTATCCACAGACCTCCCCTCCCACTCCCCAGCCTTCTTTCCCAAGCCACCCCGCATCCCCACATCCCCCAAATTGAGGTCTCCCATGGGGAGTCAGCAGAGCCCAGCTCACTGAGCCTACGCAGGTCCAAGCCCCTCCCCACTGCACCAAGGCTATACGACCCTAGAACTCTTTAGAATTAGGTAGCACACATGGATATTCGGTAAAGATGTTTTTGTTGTACTAGGGAATTTTCTTGTCAAATGCTCTAGTTAAGTTTCACCAGAGGATAACGTGGCAGATGTATAGACACCAGAGCCAGGATTTTTCAAGAAATTTGCCTTTTTATCCTATCTTCATTTTGTTGTTTTCATTGTTAGCATTGTGTGCTTAAGAGGTAGACCCAGGGGGCTGGAGAGATGGCTCAGAGGTTAAGAGCACCGACTGCTCTTCCAGAGGTCATGAGTTCAATTCCCAGCAACCACATGGTGGCTCACAACCATCTGTAATGAGATCTGGTGCCCTCTTCTGTATACATAATAAATAAATAAATAAATAAATCTTTAAAAAAAAAAAAAAAAAAAAAAAAAAAAAAAAAAAAAAAAAAAAAAAAAAAAAGAAAAAAAAAAAAAAAAGAGGTAGACCCAGGCCAACCCGTGACACTGGTTTATTTTTGAGTAGGAATTGAGAGGAGATATTGACAGTGTCTCTCGGCCTTCATAAAGTGAGCATCGTGATGATGTGTAATGTTAAGCCTGAAACTGGCTTGGCCAAGCACTGGGCCTAGGGAAGGGTTCCAGATATAGCTGAGCACTGTGGATGGAACACAGCTACAGTCCTGGTTAGTTGTGAGAGGCCGCAGCAGGAGGATTTCTTGAGCTCAGGAATTTAGGCCCAGCCTGGGCAACAGAGTCAGACCCTGTTGGGAAAAGAAAAGAAGAATACGGAGAAGCAAAGAGCCTCACGCTGTCTGCCATCTTGTCTTTGTTATTGAATTTCATTGCCTCATTCATTGGAGAGCAGAGACCCTCCCTCCATCGCAGAGCTCTTTTCAGTTGAATGAGCTAATGCATGTAGAAAGAACTTGGTGTATGCTCCGCAGCACACCATTAAAATAGCAACTGCAGGAACCGTGGGTCAGTTATTCAGGGGCCACAAGGTGCTGGGCACTTTACCTGCTGTCTGTAATTCTTCTAACAGTCCTGTGGAGTAGGCAGCAACAGCCTTCCAAGAATTTGCTTAGGATCATGCTCCTGCTCAGATTTCAGTTGAGATCTGTTTTATTTTAACTGCAAACTTGTCATTCTGCACACCCACATCTCCATGATTATAGTCCCAAAGTGTTAATAATAGTTTGTGTTCACTGTGGTCGGTAGAACTTAGCTCTTGCCATATAGTTCAGGCTGGTGTATTTTCTTGGAGTAGTATCACATCCACTGAATGAATCTTATGTTGAGACATTACTTTGATGAAATGCACCTAAGCTATATTCATTCACAAAGTTGAACATCAACTTACTAAAAACTACGGGTCTTTGTAACACTCAGTCCTAGAGCACAAAGACAATTCTAAAGACAGAACGCGTCAGGAACACTTTGTCCTCAAGGTGGCTGCGCCTGCTGTCTGAACCTGCCCGTGAGGCTGACTTTCCATCCCCGTACTTCTTAAGTCATTCCTCGTGTTTTTACATTTCAGTTACATGAATTTTCATTCATATTGTAGAGTATAAGTAATGAATTTACAATTCGATACCCCTGCCTGCATACTGATGATAGCTAGCTTCATTGCTCACTGGCTCACGGGGTTGGACCCTAGCCTAGAGCTGATAGATCTGTGTAGCAACTTTACCTTCATAACCAGACCCAGGCTCCCCTGGAGAGACCTGTGTTGGGCCTTTGAGTCTGATGTCTTCCTACCTACAGAAGATCGCTAAAGGTTTTTTGTTGAGGTTGTTTCCCATTCCTCCTTCTAAACACCTGTCCCCGAATCTGCCTCTCATGGCCTCTGGGCCAGGAAAGAGGTGCTTGAGACAGCATGCACAGTGCCCAAGGCCTGCCTCTTCCCCTCCACTGTTCTTTATCTGCCTGGCCTCAGCAGGATGGCCACTTCCTTTCCGCCTGTACCACATTCCCACAAACATGAGGAACTGTTTGTGGTTAGCCAACACAAGGTCCAAACCAGTTTACAAGGTCACACACTTCGATTGCCCCTTGTATGTGGGGTAATTCCACCGGTGGGGCAGCCCATTTGTTGAGGGCCATGCACCCCAAAACAGAGGCCGTTCCCCCAACCCTCACTTCCACTCCTCAGGTCTTTGTCACTCACGGATCTGCAGTGTTTTTCTGGGCAGAAGCAATCAGTTTCACTGTGCTTTCTGACCCTGAGTTTGAGAGACTCTTTTCTAACCCCCACCCCCAAACTGTTCCACATTACTGGGAGCCAGGTTTCAGTCAGCAGACAGTTGAATAGACTGTCTCACTGGGGCCAGATTCCAAGGAGACAGCCCATGGCCTCACAGGCCAGGAGAGCCCGGATGTCAACAGTGTCAACAGTCTCTGCTCCTCACACCACAAAGCCCCTTGTGGAGCTGCCTCATTAGCATCCAGCCGCTCTGCTAGCTAACAAAGCCCGCTCTGCTCCTCTCTGTGGGTCTGTCTGCCATGACCAAAAAGAAACTGCTCCGGCAAGGGTGGAGGCTGTCTCTGGTAGAAGATAGCATTGCAAAAATCCCAGGAGAGCGCTCTGACGTGGCTTTTCAATAATCAACTTTTGGGAAAGTAAGACTCTGTCTTTAACTTTTCAGATCTTGTTTTTAAATCATCAATAGGCAAAAAAAAAAAAAAAAAAAGAAAGGAAGAAAGGAAGGAAGGAAGAAAAGAAAAGTCATGCCCTGCAGCTAAAAATGGTGGGGCCTCAAGTAATTCCTAGTCATCCCTTAAAAGCCTTGTTGTGTTCGAGTGCCTAAGAGGAGCCTCCAGCCAGATGGGCACACTGAGCCCTCCTCTCGGGCTGTCTTGCTAGTCCTCTTTTGTTGGGGGATGGAGGGAAGGAGAAAGGCACAAGCAGATGTGCTGCTAGATCTACAGGCTTCTGCCAACCATATGGCATCTTAAAGAAAGATGGTTGGAGCGTCTGGATTAGCAAAGAGTCGGGATGGGAAGCCATGTGTCGCGTTGGTACAGGCAGTTGTTTGAGCTCTCTCTAAATGGCTTCAGGAGATTGTGTAATGGAACAAATGGTCCTGGAAGCCGGGGAACAGCCTTGCCACTGCTGGAGAGGCAATTGGCCCTGGGGCGGGTGCCGCTTCACTCCCCCAGCATTACGTATCCTTTCAATGTTCTTCGAACTCTGCGAATTGACTAGAACTTTTCGACTGTTAATTACAAGCCTGGGTTCTCTGGGCTCTAGGCCCCCGTGAACTCTCGTCTCTGCCCCCAATTTGGTAATTAATTAGTCGTGTTGCAGCGCTCCTCTTGTGTGCTTTCTCTCTGCCCTCCCCAGGGCTCCAGGCTCAGTCCTACAGTTTGCAAGGCCTCCACAAATGCCTTTTGCAGGAAGGCTGTCTGAGCCCGGGGGGCCTGTGTCCCCCATCCTGATTCCAGGAGACAGACAAATCTGTGCACTTCATGGTGAGCACGTGAGAGTGTACCCTCTACTAGTGTAGGTCTGGAGTGTAACCTTTAAAAAATTAAAGCCAGCCTGGAACAGTGAAGTCAGGAGACTGTTGAGCCATGCTTGCCATTCGCTGGAGCATCTGAGAACTCAGAGCGCTACTCTGAAATGCAGAATGTGCGTGAGTCTAAGAAGTGAGACCTGGGGCCCTGGCAGCACACGCTCGGTCGCTGCATGCAAGCATTGTGCTCTGGAGCTGTTTGAGGCCCTTGCACACACAGTAAAGTCTAGAGTGACTAGAAAAGTTAGCTCCACCTCCTCTGGAGACCATAGCTAACTCTGGGGCCCAGTGTCCTGAGTTGGTTAATGGAAGGTAAACTAGCTGGGAACAGGCAAAGAAGCAGCCGCTGACCTGAGAGCGTCATCCAGCAATTTTCAATAAGTAATCCTCTTTCAGTAAACAAACGGTTCTTTTCAAGTTTTCAGTCAACAGTCTCCAGGTCCTGTGAGACTGACTGGTCTGTGCTGAGCCCTGTGGGAACGGAGCACACTGAATATTGATGCCTTGACTTTCATGTCCGAGACCAGCTGCACAGGCCCTCCCCACACGTGGAACCAAGGACGGGATGCAAGTTGTGGGTTAAAACTGAGTCCCTGGGCTGAGCAGATGGTTCAGCAGATAAAGCCACTGACTGTGTAAGCCTGAAGACCTGAGTGTGATGCCCAGAACCAACACAAAGGTAGATGGTGAGGATCAACTCCACAAAGTTGTTTTCTGACCTCCACATATACACCACATACACACACACACACACACACACACACACACACACACACACACACACACGGACACGAACACGAACACGGACACAGATACACGGATGCATGCACACACACATATCTTATACATGCATATACATGCACATCATAATAAATAAAAAATAACTAAATAAAAAGCTGAGCAATGTGTGTGTCTAGTACAGCTTCTCTCAGAGGAACACGGAACAGTTACGGTGCATTCTACCTTGTCTGTTGTAGAAATACACAGCCTCCCTCAGAAAGAAAAGTGGAACCCAGGACCCGTGTCACTGGGCTGGAGTAAGAGAAAGGGACCCTTTAGAGATGGGAATGTGTCTGCAAACTGGCATCATTTCTGCATTCCCATTAAATGGGGCCATCTAAAAATCAGAGGAGACTCTGACCAACTTCTTCTTTCATAAATAACTATCTTTTGCAAAGATAAGATGTTTCTCTGCGATTTCATGCCAAGTACCATCCATGGTTATATTTGATGTACCTGGTATTTGTGTTTTAAATTGTGTTCTTACACATATGAAACACTCTGCTTCCCTTTTTTCCAGAGCCGGTTTCTTGCTAACGAGTTAAATGTTGGGCTATTCTTACACTGTCTTGTGAGTTCGGGATTCAATGGGGGCCGGTATCTGTGAGGAGTCTAATTCTGATTGTTATTCACCAATTAGAAGAAACTGTCACTCTGATCCCTTTTTCTTTCCAAGTGTGCACAGCCTGGAATTTGTCAGCCTTGGAGTTTCTTGAAACAATGCAATTAAACTGCAACATATTTCCTAACATTCTTAATTAAGACAGTGACTGGAAAATGTAGATTAACAGAAGTTACTGTTTTTATCAACATATTTCCTGTCTTTCCCACCACCCTCACATCCCCCCCCCCCCCCCAGGCTTTCTTCTTTCCATGTCTGATGTCAGTTTCGGCCACATGTACATTATGCACATGGCACCAGAGAAGCAAAGTACCAAATTCTCTTTGAATTCTGAGCTGCATGCTCAGCGCCACATGCACTGTCTGTTACATGTCGCTCCTTATGAGGTTCATGCTGGGAGTTTCTTTTTAAACGCAGAATGTTTCTGAAGGAAAGAGTTCAGGTTGGGCAGATTGTGTTAGAGAAATCTCACTGTCTCTGAGTGGAATTAATACACTGATTATTCTGTGCAGGCTCAAACTGGCACTGTGTGCAAAGTTCAAGAGTGTCTGGGAATTGAAATATGAGGGGAATTCGAGAGAGTGAGCAGAGACAAAGCATTTGGAAGGAGAATTTCTAAGCAGGGCTTAGAAGTGAAACTAATGGTAACTTTGTAAAGAGGGGGCAGAACGCCATGGCATAAAGCGGTACCCACTGAAAGTACGTTTATGGACCCACAAGTCCTATTTCCCACATCGCGGTGTCCAGCACCGTTTTATTTTCACTTCTTTGAGTTCTTAAGTCTTGCCAGTTTCAATTAAGTCACATGAGAAGCTTAATCACTTTGTAGAAATTAAAACGGGTTGTAATATTTCTTTGGCCTATTAGCCAGGATTTTTTTCTCTTTAATTAAAATGTGGGTCGTCTATGATCATCAACAAACAATGACTCATTTATTTGTGTACAAATAAGGAATTAAAAGTAAGAACAGCAAAGAAAACCTGCAGCACCTCTGCCATGGATGCAGGGAAATCAACCTGTTTTTCTCATGGCTTCCCAGAAGAAGGAAATTGGGCCGCGAGCATGGAGTTAATGAACCTTTCACCCATCCTCCTTCAATTGCCAGTTCTCTTTAATCCCCTCCTTCTGCCCGAGTCCAGAGGCCCGGGGAGCCCCTGTGGAGTCTCCCTAGCCAGATGCTAGCCACCCAGCTGGGCCCCTGCAGGCCAGCGCCCACTCCTGCCAGGCGCCAGCCCTCTCATGGTGGGCAGGGGGTGCTGGCCAAGCCCCAGGTGTCCAGAGGCGGAGCAGGCGCGGCATGCCTCAGTGGCCCATGCCGAGCCGAGTGGCCCGCTGCACCTGCAGGGGGACAATTGCCCAGCAAGGGGTGGCCATCCGCACTGGAGGCTGCTGGGGTTGCCTGGGCAGTGGGAAGCTGGGGTTCAGGGCTGCAGGGTCTAAGCGGATGGCTGCTCTTCTCCGCAAACTAAGACAGACACATTTTACTGGCAGCATCCAGAAGGGAGGAAACAAAATCTACCTTTGGTTTGGCTGAAAATTATCTCCAAGGGACTGGTTAGTGAATTCTCTGGATCAGGGAGTATTCTAAGTTCCCGACCATTGCCTCTTAACATGGTGTCAGGTAGCCAGTGAGGAGAGCGGCCGGCCGGTGGGGTGAAGCTTCACACACTGATTGTATAGTACTGTCCCTTTCCTGTTCTGATCTGCTGTCAGGACAGTCTCTCTCCACCCACACCAAGGAAGGAGCTGGTAGGGAGGGACATGCTTGACTATTAGGACAATCTCGAGCTTTTGTTTTGAAAATGCAGCTCCTTTGGCCTCAGGGGACTCCCAGGACTGGGCACAAGAGCCCTTTATCTGCCCATAATTCAATGCAGAAGAGCCTTACAAAATTAGGGCTCAAAGCCCTTGGCCCCTGTCTGACCATCCTGGGTCAGAACTAATTAGAAAGTGTCCTGCCATTTGGAGGAGGACGCTGCCTGTTCTCACAGATGCATCCGGCTGGAAGATGCTGCTGACTGACATCTGAGATGGGTCCCCGGGACACTGGTTAACTTATACCACCTTTAAAAAGTGAAATAAGAATAAGGTGTGTTGGAAGCCTCAGCTGGCTCTCTTGCCACCCCTGAAAACTGGAACATGTTGTGGGCCAAATGTTAAGCTCAACCCTCCCCTGACGGTGGCACGTAACTGGGCAGGATCTGTCTCTTGCAATGCCGGAGCCCACTGGAAACCAAATGAGCCCTCCAGCCGGCCTAATCACCCCGATCTGTCATGGGCCTTCTAGCTGGAAGAGTTATGCCATGGTATTATCCCAACACTCATCACCGTGTGGAGGACCCCCTTTTACTAAATGATTTATTACTCTTAGCAGAATTCCTCTGGCTGCAGATTTTATTTCTGAGTCGCTGTGTTCAGCTCAATTGGTCTCCTTCAGTTACCGTGGCAACCAGCAGATGGGGGTCTTCGACAAGGGTCAGCAGGGAGGCTGCGTCAGTGGAAAGGGAAGAAAAACTAAATAAAAAGCTTTCCACATTGACAGTTCTCTAGCCCATAGCCAGGAGTTGTTATCAAATTACTAGCATTAAAACCTAATTAAGACGTGTGCCAATAGGTACACCGTAGTGACTGAATCTGGTTACTTAGCTGCCATGGGCTCACTCTTCCTCTACTACACCTCTGTGGCCATTTTGGCCACCTTAAGGATGGTCCAATGTGAAGGAAATGGCAAGGGCCAAAACTTGACACCCTCCGTGAGGGCTGAGGTCTCTGGAGCAGCGGGACCTCATTAAGAGAGAATCTTCCCCAAACAGGCAGGGCTCTGTGCCTCCAAGACCTGAGGCAGGAGGTGGATCGGAGCCCACACACTGCTAGTCACACAGCTTCCTTTAGGACTGTTGTTGGCTTGACTTGCGAGAGCCTTCACCAAAGTGGAACTGGACGTCAAGTGATCCAAACTGGAAAGCCAACCTGACAGTTAAGTGCAAAGGGTCTCCTCTGCGAGGGGCAGAGGCGGCTGCATTGGGCCAGCCGAGGAGCTGCTGGTTGGGTAGATCCGCTCCGCAGCGCCCTAGTAATGATGTCGCTGCTGGTGAGCAGTTCTGTAAGGGACAGCTTTTTCTTTAGGGAACACACTGCAGCATCTAAGAGGAGGTAGCAATGGGGGTGTGCACCTCACTGTGGAATGAGACAGAAAATCCTGGATGTCAGAGCAGGGGCAGGGTAGGTGACATGGGACACCAAGGAAGGAGTTAGTCCCAACCTGGACTCCATAGCCAATGTGTCAAGAACAGAGAGAATAAGAGAAGAGAGGCTGGAAAGACGGCTCGGCAGGTCAGGACACTGGCTGCTCTTCCAGAGGACCCAGGGTCAGTCTCCAGCACCCACATGGTCACTCACCACTGTCTGTAACTCCAGTTTAGGGGATTCAACTCCCTCTTCTGGCCTCTCAAAACACCCATATACATAAAATAACGTTTTAAGGAGAAAAAGGAACAATTGTGAGAGCTGGGGGAGGGATCAGAGCAAATCATCACAGCAGAACCTGGAGAAGAGGGGTGTGGGCTTTCTTGGCGGTATTCTTGAAACTTTTACAAGTTTGGCTTCTTTGGGGGAACTGTTTTATAAGAAGAGGAACATCCATGCAGAGAACCAGCTTGAAATGGGGGAGGAGGGCTTTCCTGCCTCCGCTCTGGATGGCCTTGAGCCCGGGACTCAACCCTGCAGACTGTTGAGCCCATGTCTCTCTCATGCCCCGTTGTCTGCACAGGGGAGCGGAGTTCACCACAGCGTTGCTCTTACTTTAGAAAGAACCAGTGTGTGTGTGTGGGGGGGGGGGGGGGGAGGAGGTGTGACTTAGGCTTCGAGCAAGTAACTTTCTGGGTTCTTTAAGGTTCAGAAGAAAACAATCCTGTTTTTCAAGACCCTAAAATGGAACCCAGGGCCTTGTATGTGCTACACAAGGGCTTTGTTACCCAGCTGTACCCCAACCTAGAGTCTGAAATGCTTGGCCCTCACCTCCTGACCCTCTTTCATGTACTGAGGTCATTCCTAGCCAGTCCCCCAAAGGTACTGGGGCTCGGCCTGACAGGAAGCCCTTGACCCTCTTAAGAAGGTGATAGAGGAGGGATGTAATGCCTGCCCCTAAATTCCCTGAGGGGAAGGGTAGAGCTCTGTGACTCTGTCGGAGGCACAGGGGACTTGCTAGAGCGCTGGCACTCAGGCAGCCCAACACCTTACCTTGAACACTGCTCGGTGAGCCCCGTAGCCAATGAAGGCCACAGTGAGACCACCCTCAACAATCATGGAGGCCACCTGAGGACTGACAGCTTCCCTCACTTTCACAGCTTCCCTCCCACCCGCCAGCACTATTCTGTGGCCCCGGTGAGAGCTACTGGGCCTGGCCTCAGGTGATTGGCTACTGCTCTGGGGTAGCCAGAAAAGCACAGAAATGGTAAAATGCAGCTGGGAGCACATTCGACTGCGCAGGACCAGCAGCCTGCAATAGCCTGCAATATATCGGAAACTGAGAAAGAATTACAAACAAAACCAACTCTGTTTCTCCTCACTGAGCTAGCTGGAGAAGTGCAGAGCAGGAGCCTGTTCCTCTTTTCTCACACTCCCCGGTCTCAGAAAATGAGCCAGGGTCAGTTTTCCAGAACACTGCCGAGTGTCACCTGTTTCAAGGTCCTTAGCTAAATTCTTATGCTTAGTGTTCCACAGAAGACACACAGACTGACTCCCCCTCCCACCCTTCCTTCCTACTTTCCTTTCTGTCTGTCTGTCTTACTGATGGGATGTAACTCAGAGCCTTTCACTTGCTAGACAGCCTTTAGCTGCATGCACAGCCCTAAAGATGCCACCTTTAAAAGGTCTGGGCTGGGGCTGTAGTTCTGTGGTAGAACACAAGCTTAGCCCCGAACTCCATCACAGCAGCACAGTAGACAGACAGACAGACAGACAGACAGACAGATAGTAGATGATAGATAGATAGATAGATAGATAGATAGATAGATAGATAGATAGATAGATAGATAGACAGAACACACACACACACACACACACACACACACACACACACACCTTAGGACTTTGAAATACTGCAAGGGTCGAGTCCAGAGTCAAAGAACACGAGTTCCTGTCCTAAATGCTTCCATAGAACCTCGGGCAAGTCACCTTTCATTCTTACACTCTGGCCTCAGTTACCCCCTAGTGGCATTTGCTACCATCACTGTCCTCCAGCTCTGTTCCGTGTCTGCAGGACGGATGGGGAACTTCCCTCTCTGAGAAAGAGAGAGAGAGGACCCACAGCTCTGGGAACGTAAATCCTCTTTATCAAAGGTGTGAACCCTCCCCAGAGTTACTGAAACCGTTTTTGAACCTGGCTGGTTTTAGGCCAAAGATGTTAAATTTCAAGGCAGCCACTGATACCACTCTAGCCCTGGGCATGAGGTCTTCATCCAGGGTTCTGTCTGCCCACATTAATGAGAGGGGATTGTGTAAAATGCAGCAGCAATTTTTAAGTATTGGAACAAAGTATACAACTTTAAATTAGCATTGTTTAGTCACCAAAATTAATTACCTCGAACAGTAATTAGGGTAATTGGATTTTCAAAACTTCCACTCGGTGCATTGTTATAATTGTGTAGCTGGTGATGTGGGGAGATACAATGCAGCAGATCCTGTGCAGTTGTGGTCTTGGGGATCTGTAGGGCTGGAAGGGAACTTGCTGTCTCCTAGGCTAATTCATCAGGTGCTGCTTGCTTTGTGCTCTGTGGCCATGTGGTCTCTGTTGCCTTCCGTATCCACTTAATTTTTTGAGAATAGGTGGAGGGTGTGTGTGTGCATGGTTTTCAGCAAGCCTGTACTCACCACAGGCTGGGTCCCACACAGTTCACATTCGCACACACTGTGAGCTGGGTCCCACACACTCTTCATATTGTTCTCCTCTTGACTTTCCAGTCACCTCTCTTGAATTTGCTTGCCCCAATTTGGTGTCTCTCCTTAGTTCAGACTGGCCCCAGGACTTGCCCAAGTTCTTGTGATTGACACCCAGATATTTCAGCAACAGAGAAAGATGGCTCTCATTTTAAACTGTCCATTGTTTTGACCGAAAACTGAAGCCACACAAATGCTTTCCCCAAAATTGCTCACTTTGGCCCACAGCTTACGCTGGCTCAACCTCTGTGCTTGGGGTCAGGTTGGAAGTGTGACCCTGGTTTCTAGATAGAGAGCCTGAACTGAGAACAGTCAAGCCCAGGCTAGAGTAGCCAGTATGAAGGAATTCTGAAGAGGTATCCTTGGATCCAAGTCTACTGTTGTTCACCTATTTTAAGATTTTCAGATTCCAATGGTGACTAAGAGTGCTTAATTTGTATGCAATACTTTTCTAAAACAGTTACGATGAATTAAAGCACACTCACACTGTGAATGAAATCACAGGTCTCGTATTTAGTATAAATATTGTACACAGGTATGCTGTTTGCTTATCCCTGCAGTTAAACAGCCGGCACCTTGCCCCAGGCTGGAGGGAGAGAGGAATGAGATTGCCCCCGCCCTTGGGAGTGTCACTACTCAGTGTAGGTGGGGTGGGCAGTGACTGCCATTGTGGTTGGATGCTCTAGTCACACTCTGCAAGGAAGAGACAATGAGAATCAGCCTTGGATGACCAGGACCTGGGACAGAAGGTGTGAAGCTGAGCAGATCGGTTTGTGCAGGAGAGGGCATTGTTGCAGAGTCCTTCGGAAGGGCTGAGGTACCTGCTGTGTGAGGAGAGAGGACTGTGTGGGGCCAGACAATGAAAGGCCTTGTTACCATGGCAAAGGAACATCACCAAAGAGCTGGAGCAATAGTTTCCATCAAGCAGAGACATGATCTGAGTGGTATTCTAGAAAGATCCTTCTGGTACAGCTAGTGTAGGAACTCTGGGTTTAGAAAGGCAAGTAGAAGCAGAAGACCCTGGGGAAGGTGATACAGAGATGGGGGTGGTGGCGGTGGTGTTACTTTGAAACAGGGTTTCATGTAGCCCAGGCTGGCAGCACATTTGTATGGCTGAGGCTAGCTTTGAACTCCTGATCCTGCTGTCTTTGTCTCAGCTGCAAATGCTAAGATTGCAAAAGATGCTTGAGCAGTTTGGATGTGGAGCACTGGTCCTCAGTCCAACTTCGGGGTTTATAGGAAGAGGAGAAGGGAGAGGCATGAGAGGGTAAAAGACACCTGAGTTCATGTGGGCAGTGACGGGGCAGAAGGAGGTCGAGCTGACCATGGGATACATAAAAGTAGAAGAGGACCATAGAGAAGACTCCTGGGGAGGGAATGAGTCCAGAGTGTCCCATAATGAGTTGGAGGCCAGTTGGGGAGGTTGCTTGGGCTTGAATATCGATTGCTAAAGCACCTGGCTGTCCACCTGGAGCCAGGGGCTGAAATAAAAGCACTGGACGTGGAGAGGGTCTCTTGGCTGCCGTTGTGACTTCTGTCCCTTACACACTGGAAACTCCTGAAGATGCTGTAGAAGAGACCCTGCAGGAGGCATCAAGAGAGGAGATGGTCCTCTCGGTCCAGCCCTGCCCTGGGGGACATGCGCTTGCGGGTCTATGGAGGAGACGTCAAAGGGTACAGGAGGAGAGGAGGCAGCCCTCGAAGCTGTGGAACATTCTGGTAGCCTCAGCTACCCTAGCGTTACTCCTTTAGTCCTGTGAGCCGGCAGGTCTGACCCCTCCTCTGCTCCTCTGCTCTCATCCACACACGCGAGGACTGAGGGACCTAATGACTGTAGGATGCTCACAGCCCAGTCCCAAGGTGCTCAGTCAATGGGAGAGCCTCACTGGGAGCAGGGGAGAACCGAACATACTTTATAATTAAAATATTTACAGTTTTAAGATCCGCATGTTGTTTGGAATGTCCTTAATTTTATGAGGAGACTCCTCCCCCAGGGAAATTGTGGATCTAAACTTTCTCGGAATGCCTGTCTAAGAAGAGGAGGGAAGACCTGTTGGATTCAAAATCTCCACTGTGGGGAAAGCGCTGTGGTCAAACATTTCAGAACAAAAGTCACTTTACCGCTATACCAAAAACTCAAACAAAACAAAACGAAAAACCAGCCTCTCAAAACCAAACACAAATCCCCGCCAGCTTGTCTGTGGGAGGCTCCCAGAGGAGTCCCGTGCAGGACATGGGTAGCGCCCCCTGGCAGAGGAGCAGGACCGGCCTGGAGAGGGCAGGCAGTACCTCCCCAGGCACCCAAGCCTTCCTTCAGTTTTCAGACCTCACATGCTAACATACATTCCCCATCTCACAAACAACAGAGGAAGTGAAGTATATGTATTCACTGGCTTTCACAGTATTCATAGCAGAGGGGGGTCTGAAGCCCAGGACCCGAGCTGGCAGCCTGCCCTGCCCTGCTGCTACTTTGCATACGCTCTTCCCAGCCCACTTGCTTTACAGAGCTGTTCTGTATTTTACCACTTGTCCCAGCTTATCATGAGACCTTGCCTCGTTCTCAAAAGTGCTGTTTCAGATAATGTCCCTGCAGTGTGGCTGCGACCAGGGCTGTTGGACCAATAGAGATGCGCTCGGCCCAGCACACAGGGGTCTCCTATGATCTTCATCTGCATTTGTCCTTTTAGGAGCCCGGGGCTTCTTTGTTGTCATGAAAATTGCTGTCCCTTATACACCTGAAATTCCCAGCGATGCCTCGGGAAAGAGCCTGTGCCCCTGACGCAGCCCGGGCAGCTGCTGCCCGAGTCTCCATCCTGCCCAGAGGTGGGACTTCTACCCAGGCAAGTCCCAAAAATGTGGGCGCTGTGGCCCAGATGGCACACCAGCACCTGCCTGGTGAAAAGGTGTCCATTCTCATGGATCAGTTATTCTCTGACAGCCACAGTTCCCCAGGACAATGTGAAGGCCGATGACCGCACATGGTTAGGATGAGAGAGGGGCCTGGAGAAGACACATTGAACACAGGTCTTTGTCCTGAGAGCAGTGGCTGTCTGTCCCCAGGAGTGTGGAGCCTGCGTGTGGCTCGCAGCCTGTGGGTGCCTTTCTGGAAGGACTGTCCTCTTGCACAGGCCTCAGATCACCACCCCTCATGTTGGCTTTACTGTTGAACACCCTGTGGTCTGGGCAGGATTCATGCTAACTCATCACGTCAGTTTTCCCATCTGTAAAATGGGAGTGGTGACTCCACAGTTCTAACTGAATAACCGGTGTGGAGCCGCACACACGGGCTCAGCAAACACTGGTGGCCACCATCAGCTGCCAACTTTGGTCATCAAAACAGGAGTAAAAGACCCATACCAGGAAATCTGAAATAGAGCTGCTTTGTCTATAAAACTGTCCAAGAAATTGCCTCCGACTGATGGTAATAAAGCATCCACTCGGGGGCTGGAGAGATGGCTCAGAGGTTAAGAGCATCGACTGCTCTTCCAGAGGTCCTGAGTTCAATTCCCAGCACCCACATGGTGGCTCACAACCATCTGTAATGAGATCTGGCGCCCTCTTCTGTGTACATAATAAATAAATAAATCTTTTTAAGTTTCTGGGTCTGACTTCCTTGCTGTATATGACAGTATATGAGCTGCCCCCCCCCCCCCCAAACAGAAGGGGGCCCATTGTTCTTATTTCTTTAATGGGGGAAGATCATACCGGAGAGCAGCTTCACTGAGTGATCGAGTGGGTTTGAACCATTAGCCAATCCTGGTGCACAGGTGTGCAGTTAGAGCAACAGCCACTTGGGGACAGAGGCAGGAGCATGGCTTGAACCTTGAGCCAGTGAGTTTGAGACCAGCCTGAGCAAAGAGAGGCTTGGGTGGAGGAATGCCTCCTTCCGGGAGGGAGGGGGTCAGGGTTTCAATCTCGGGACCACCCCTCCAGGCCGGTGCTGATGCCGGAAGCCCCTGTGCTCAGCCATCGTTGGCGTCTGCCTTCCACGAACTGCCACCTCCCTGCCAGGCATAGAGATTGCTCATTAACTCATGTTCTTGTCCCACTTGTTCTCAGAGGCAGGAAGCCCAAAGCCACGACCTCCATAGGACTGAATCTGAGGGAAGCCATTTGGGGGTTATGCCGCCCAGTTGCTCACCATGGTGCTTCTCAGTGCCTGACCGAGCACGGGACAGTTAACTGCTTCTCAGAAAAACAAGTCAGTGGCCTGTGGGCGCCACTCCAAGGGCTCCAGCAGCGCAGGGTGCTGCAAAGATAGGGATGTGTGTAAGAGTCTGCAGAGTGCCGGGGTAGCAGTACTCCAGGCAAAGCAGTCCACACAAGCTCCAGGCAGGTCTGTCCCCTCGTGGATTAGCACAGAGAATGGTCCCCCGGAAAACCAGGTCCTCCGACATTGCGTTGGAGTGGAGGCATGCGGGCATCTCAGTGCTGAGTGCTGGTGGCTTTACTCAGGGAAACTTGAGTTTTCCTTCTCCAAGGGCAGAGGAAGGATGTAGTACAGACACTGGCAGGAAACCCTTATTGGGCAGTGAGCCATTGCTCCGGTTTGATGGGGCAACTGGGGAGGAAGCCAAGCTAGGCCCCTTGGTCCTTCATCATCTGAACAATAGCAAAGGACCATGGAAGCCTGGGGAGGGGGCACTGTGCGTGCGTGCATGCATGTGTGCGTGTGTGCATGTGTGCGCAGTCTGCTCTGCCTTCCTTGCTCATCTGGCACAGCAGGATGCTGCAGCTGAGAAGCCCCCTGGCCTGGTGTGAGTGCAAGTGGGGAGCTAACTTAAGTGTTGGCAAGAGGAGATGGGGCTGGAACTCGGAGGCAATGACTCCGGCCAGTCAAGTGTATGCAGAGAAGGGCAGACGGGGGCAGGTTGTACCATGCTTTGCATTGTGTCTGTGTCCCTGTGTGTTTGTGGACTGTTGCCAGGTTCCCAGAAATGCATTTTGCTTATAGCCAGTTGACATTAGTAAACAAAATGTCCCAAGGCCTTACTTAAGGCGTGGCTCTGTAATGCTGCCTGTGCTGGAGCCCACCAGAAGCACTGCCTGAGGAGAGCCTGAAATGAGGGGTCTCCTGGTCAGCAGCTGCATGCAGGTGCCACCGGGTACAGGAGGCTGGCATTGGAACTGCACGTGGAGCTCGCGACATCCAATGCCGCACAAGGGGTTGCTCGGTAGCGCTGCCCCTGACTGTGGAGGTCAAGGAAGAGTGCGCTGCGCCTCTCTGTCCAAAGCAGCTCTAAATTTAACCCAGAGCTGCCTTCCATGGGCACATGTGCTAGCGACTGCATGGGCTGTCTGGACAGATGAGGATAATGGCTGGAGTGAATTAGCAAGTCTGGGGAGGAGAGCCTATCAGCAGAACGACAAATTTAGGATCTTTGAAGACATCTGGTCAGCAGTGCCACAGCCTGTGACTGACAGGGATTATAATGGAAAGCCCTTAGTTCAGGGTTTCTGGAGCTTCACCCCATCCCTAGCCAGACTGCAATCTGCCCCAGCAGATGAACAATGGAGGCACCGAGGCCCCTCATTTTTTTTTACCTCTGCTTAGGAGTCTAAGGCCTCAGCTTTTCCTCTATACTCACTCCCCTATGTGTTTTCTAACCAAGAACTTGTGAGGCTGACTGCTGCGTCCCTGGTCATTGGCTAGAAGGCGATCTAGATTGCCAAGTGCTGGCCAGTGGCCCCAGTGCTAGCCAAGGGTTTTCCTCTCTGCATTTCCCGTCCTCCTTGAAGTGCGGACTTCTTTTACCGCCTATGCCTGAACACGGGAAGCCGCTCTGCCACAGACCCAGAGCGATACAGCTAAGCAATTGTGGGCTCAATGCAGGTAACTAATCATGGGCAGAAACTTAAAAATACATAGGCCAAACAAGCCATTTCTCCTTAAGTATTTGTCATAGCACTGGGATGCTACCACATATAATTGACGGAGCTAACACCTGCCGTTGTTCTCTGTGCTCTCCAAAGCAACCAGCTCTCAGAACCCATCTCCAATTCTTTTCTGCAGACTCAGGCAGCTGGATAAGCATGGCCAGGCCACAGCCCAGCAGCTGGTGCAGTTGCTCAACAAGCAGAATCAGCTTCTCCTGGAGCGACAGAACCTGTCAGAGGAGGTGGACCGTCTGCGGGCCCAGGTAGGGTGGGAGGACGTAGGAGATGAGCTGCAGCCCAAGTACCGAGTTTCCCAGTGCAGAGTGGGAGTGCACACAGGGACCACGATGGGCTAAGTTCAGGCCAGGACCATTTCGAGAGCACGCACAAAGCCCACTATAGCTCCAGGATAGGGTGGCCTAGTGCAGCGTGGCAGTGCACATGAACCCTCTCCTTCCCCTTTTCTAGGCTGCACGGTTACAGCCCCAAACCCCTGCTGATCACATGGGTCAAGTCATAAGCTGGAAGGGAGGGGCTGCCAATTGGAATGAGCATGGAAAAGTGTGACCCAGGCTTGTCTCCCATCAGCCTTAGGCACAGGGATCACCCAGTCATACCTAAGGCAGCCACACCATGCAGTGGGGAAGACAGAGAAAGTGGGGGTGGGGGACAGCAGTGGTCAGGCCCAGCATGTGGAGGAGACAGCTGTGAACTGTCCCTGAGGACTGGAGGTCTTTACCAGTCGAAGGAAGAGGTTCCCAGAAGGGAAGGTCTTGTGAATAGAATCAGATGTCCTATCCTAATTCAGTAAATTCAGTAACAATGGGTCTGGGGGTGGGGAACGACGACGGCAGGAAGCCTAGACATTCACTCTGCCAGTTAAGCAAGCCAGCAAGATTGATATTATTGTCTCCATTTTGCAGATAGGGAAACTGAGGCTCAAACAAGCATATTCAGCTAGCAAATAGGGGCACAGCAAATGGAATCTAAGTCTGACTCCAGAGCCCAAGCTGTCCCCTTCAGGTTAGATAATGGCGGAAGAGTCCAGGTGAGTTGGATGGATGGCACAAAACTACTGTTCTTCAACAGTTTCTCCTTACACCAGAGAGGGGTTTTTGTTTGTCTGTTGTTTTTGCCCCATCAAGCAATTTAAGACCAAGAGGTGGCTGCTAGACTTGTGGGTGGCTCCTGCCTTTAATTGGAGCACCCAGGTACTCTGAGAGGGCTCTAAGGAACTTCGAGTGCCAATTGCTTGCTATGATTAGTGGGGAAGCATTTGGAAATGAAGGGATGAAAGACTGTTCTCATTCTCCATTCAAAATGACCCGGAGCTGATAATCCTGACCTGCCTTGAACCTCAGCCTGCTCAGTCCCTCTATAAATTGCTTGGAGTTCACAGCTGTGAAGGAGCCAAATTGGACACCAGGCAGAGGGCTTTGGCAATGAGTAGAAATATGGACTGGAGGGCTAGAGGGTCATAGGCCGGCAGGAGCTCACCATGCACTGACAACGGTCTAGAATGTGTGTAAACACAGAGAGAGGGGAGGACGAGAGATTCTGGTGATCCCTGACACTCCTGGGCATGTCTGAAAGCAGGACCCATGGGCCTCCATTTACAAGCTGTTGGGATAAGTGGAAAGAAAGCCATAAAGGACATCTTAGTTTGGTGTGAGAGCCAGGAACAGCTCTATTGGAAGACATTGAGCAGGTCACCCAGGGCTCTCGGAGCTTTTGTCCCCATGGGCACCATGGGAATCAGGGGAGCTGGGCGACAAGGGCAGTGGCATACTCATCGGGACCTCGGGGACTTAGCAGGCTGAAGTATCCCATACTTGAGGTCACCCTCTCTCCTTCTGGAGGAGGTCCTAGAGAGCCAGCAGTGACAGGACCATTTGATGTGCCCAATGCAGAGTCCCATCTCTCAGCTGAGGAGCCTGATTCTGGTCATAACCCAGGTCCGTGGGCAGATCTGAGGGAGATCTGGCTAATCCAAGTCCAAAGTCAACAAAGTCACCTTTATTGACTGGGCCTCCATCACCTGTGATGGAGGACTGGGATCCATGGTGAACGAGCCTGTCCCTCTGTGGACTTTGGGCCTCCTCTCACATGAGGGGTGCTTCCTTTCTCACCTGCCTTTACCTGCACACACAGATCTTAACATGGAACAGAGATATTTAGAAGCTGTTTCCTGGACCTTGAAAGCCCGAGAATTGCCAGATTCATTGCAGGATTTGCACAGAATGCATTTTAAAAAAAACGTTACAGGAAAAAGCCTTTCTTCCCTTACCAGTGACAACAGAAATGACTTGTCTGCCCCTTGCTCTCCGATACTGGTCTATCTGGAGCATTTCTGAAGGGGCTTCTTATACTGAAATGCTATCTTGGGAGTTATTTTTAAGATGACCAAGATGCAAGAAATTTGGCAGAGATAATGTTGGCTCCCAGTAGCAAATGCTGGGAACAGTTCGAGAGGCCAGTCTGGTTCTACAAGCTGTGCTCAGTCTCTAAACCCAGAGTCTGCTCTTCTGGCACAAGTGTTGCACTGGTCCCTGTGTGCTGGCACTTGGGGGCCTCTGTGAGGCATTTTTGTCTTGAAATAAACATGAATTATAATAAACTGAGTTTTTAAAGGAACCCTTGAAGTAAGAAGGCCAAAGTTTGACTGACTGACTGGTAGGGGAGTGGTTCCTGGGGGCCCTGGAGGGGACAGCTGTGCCTTGCCCTGTTCTCATCTGGACTGGGGGGCATCTGAGGCTTACAGCGCCTGCGTGTGCAGTGTGGCCATGGTGAGGGTGAAGGCTTCCATTTTCTCAGCCTGGATGAATTAAGCATAATCGCTTAATTTTGCATGTCCAACTCTGAAAATCTGTCTGCTCAGTACCCAAAAGAGAATGAGCATTTTCTGACCAGACAGCTGCTTGGGAGCTTCGTCACGTCCCCCAGATTGGCTCTACGTCCTAAGTCCTGGCCTATGCAGAGGAGGAAGGGTGGGCCCCAACAGGAAATGCCTTGTTTCTAAGCCTTGATTATTCTAAATGGCTTCTGTTTAGATTTTGAGTCACACAGCCTCATGCCCATGGAGGAAACCGGTCCTGGTTGTGACCATGTGCCAATGCCACTTGCGGCTGGAGATCTTACACGGCTGCTGTGTGGCAGGGAAGTCACTGTCCCGAGTGCAGGATGATTCTCTAGCTGGTCTGCAGTGCGCTCCGAATGCAGGAGTGACTGGAAATGGGGCTCTCAACTTCCTGACTCACACTGAAAGGAACTTTTAGAAACGGGCCTCTAGACGGCCATCAAATGATTGCCTGTGTGGGCATGACCATACTAGCTTAATCTTTTTATCATGGCAGTAGTCTGAGCTCTCTCACAGCCTGACTCTCATGTGAGGGCTGGACCAGCTACCCATCCTCTCTCCTTGGCAGACTTGCCTGGCTGGGGAGGCCAAAATGCCATAGTAGTAGTGTGGAGATGGCTTGCAGGTGAGGGTGATGGGGCCCAGGGGTACTAGACAAGGCTTGACAGCTTGGAGCAGGGTCAGGGGTCAGCAGCCCAAGCCCAGAGACTCTAGCATCTGGCCAGGAAGGGTGGAGGCAGCTGGTGAGGAAACCCGAGTCTGTCCTTGGGTCTGGGAGACTGAAGAAAACACAAATGGTCTGTCTACTTGGAGGGCTGTTCCCCATCAAGATGAGTTTGGGAGTTACTGGGTAGTGACTCTGCTTTCAGCTGCCTGGCATCCACCAATAGCTGTCACCCTGCGCAGGCTGCCTGTTGAGTCCTCAGCATTCAGGCTGGGGAGGGATTCCCTGAGTCCCTTCTTAGGAATCACTCACAGTTTAGAAAACAGTCGGAAGCTGCCGTGTCAGGGGCTCATCTCTTGGCCCTATGACTTTTAAGCATTCTTGGCAGCAAATGCACTTTCTAATTTGATTTAAAGTTGTGCAGGGATCCAGCAGCCATATGTGATTATATTCAAGATCTTCGACATTATCTCATTCCACCAGAGGACTCGGTGAATAGAGCTGAAAACAAGCAGGAGGGAGATGCTGGGGAGGAGAGGCCTGCTTGTAACCAGCAGACACAGGATGGAAGCTGGGATGGGCAGCTCAAGTGACCGTCTCCCAGACACACTGGCTACTAGGGAGCTGGTAACCAAAGTGGGGACCTAGAGGTGGTCACTCTTAATTTGTCCTTCCTGAACCCAGGGGCCTTGCCTAGTGCACTTCAGGGCCCACACACAGTTAACTACCTGTAAGACAGATGGTGTCTTATGACTAGAACAGAAAATACACTAAATAAAATAAATTACAAAGCCTCCTCTGAAACCAGGATTTTTTGGAAAGAGTTCTAAATAGATGAAAACAAACAATTTGATTTCAACCAAATTGTTGTTTTTTTGTTTTTATCCTGATTTTCACCCGAATTGTCAGTCTCAAAAATAAACACTGATACATTCCCAGAAAATATTTTTCAAATAAAAACTGACTCTGTTAAAGTTTGCCCTGATTCTTTCAAAACTGTGTACAAGACACTGTCAACCAAAGTGACTTGCATATTTTTTTAAATCAACTTGAACATATGCAGCTAAGATGTCATTAACTCCCTGCTGCTGGGTGTTTTAGAGAATGACATAAGACCCCAGGCTGCACTTCTAACATAAGGGTCTGCAAATCTCACAGAGACTTTCCCAAGCATCTGAAACAGCATGCACTTAGCTTAGTTGTTCATCTAGGCGCCGTGTGTGTCCTTAGTACTGAAAAGTACACCAGGCTCCATCTAAGTAAGGCAGGCCTGTTCGAACGGCTCCCTTTGTCCAAAAATGCATACTTCCAGAATAGGAATCGTGGATGGAAAATGTTGAATTTTATATTGCTTCTGATGCATTTGCTCCTCTTATTGCTTTCTGAGTTAGACATTACATTTTGCAATATAAATTCACAATCGAGTTTTTAAAGGGAGCTAAATATTTTAATCCAATTAGACAAGTGAACAAAACACTGAATATTACATGCTGTGGAGATAAGTAGTTCTTGCCTTTAAAAGACTGTAATCCCGTCACATTGCAACCCCAAATGTCAATGTTGTCTTCATTTTTAACGCTTTCAAACATGAGGCAACCAGAGGCTCCACTCCCTGCTGTTGGTGACACTGTCTGTCCTTTGGGAATTCTTAAAATTTATTTCCCATGGAAATACGGTTCACATAAAACAGACACCTGCCCCCGTGCAGAGCAAGTGCTTAGGAACCAGCGGACACTTGACCCTGAAGAGCTCTGGTGATAAATGGCTCTCTTAGAAGAGACCCTGCGCACCCTCCTACAAGAGTGCAGGCATGCCTGGCCTGCACACAGCTGCCGCCATCAGGTGGGAGTTCGACCTTGTCTGCAGAGGTGCAGCCTCTTCAGCCTCTGCTTTGTCCTTGCTCTGGCTTCTGCAGAGGGGGCAGAGCCAGACCATCAGTGGAAGGGAGACACAGCTGTCTTCAGAAGCCCACACAGGTGGCCAGCAAGGAGTCACTGCTGGTCTCTGGTGACTTCTGACTTCCTGCCTTGGTGGTTCCTGGCAGAAGCTCTGGCCTGTGATGGGGAGACTGCTCTAGGATCTGGGGGCACTGCTGAAATGTGAGCTTGGTGAATATTACTGCTTGCTAAGCGAGGTGGCCTTCACTGCCATGACCCACTGGTGTCACACGGCACACAGAGTACCGTTTGCTCTGTCTGGGTCATCCATTCTGGATTGCCACCCATATCGCACTTCTAATGCTGCTGGGCCAGCCTCTCAGTTCTTCATGCATCCAAAGCAGGCCTGGAGAATCATGGTAGGAACTGTCCTTGGAGACCACATGCCTAGGTTCAGATCTCAGCTCTGCACCTCAAGTACAGGGTAGGTCCCATTTGGAGCCCAGTCCAGGTACTACTAAAGTTCACATAGTTACTGTCAACATCACAACAGGATCATGGGGCCACTACAGAGAATTCATCTCATATCCTCCCAGGCAGATGGAGGATTATAGCCCAAGGAACGTGTGATGTGATAGCAAATCAGAGTCCACGAGTATTCCATAGCACCATAACGGAAGGCAAGCCACAAAGAGGAGCCTGGGGCCTGGGTACTTCTGTCGTCTCAGTACAAGCTTGAAGGACCACTGAGAAAATGGTCACCCTTTTAAAAGTACATGCCCACTGCCAGAGGCACAGAGACACGAGTGTCTGGGGACATGGCCACATAGGATAACGAGCACAGAGAAAGCCAGAAAGACTGAGGGGCTATAGGATTCTGGCATCAAAAGGCCGAGAGGCCTGTGGCCAGTCTATCTCAAGAGAAAGGAAAGGAAAGAAGTGGAAATGGCAGCCTGAATCTATCCCAACAGCAGGAAGGGCTGGGGACCCCAAAGCGTGGTCAATGGGGCAACAGTTTGGGTCACCCCATGCAACTCTCTTCTTAAACTCCAAGCTTAAAGTAAACGTGAGAAATAAATTAGGCACAAAACCCAAGGTTTTGGGGGAAAGGCTGTGGTAGGAGTTAAAAGTGACAAGAAGCATGTGGGTCAGGAGCATCGAGCTACAGCCAGAAAGATCAAAGGGCTGTCTCTTCTACTCCCAGGGCAGACACAGATCCAGGGGGGCCACACCAGGGGTCATGGTAACAGGGGAGGTGGCAGGAGGGGAGATGGCTGTCCCAGGCTCATTCCCTAGACACACATCTTCTCTTCTGGACTGAGACCACCAAGGCTGTGCTGTTGAGGACAGAAATACACATCAGTAACACCCCTGACAAGTGACAGCAGATACGTGACAGAGTGATGGTGACTCACGGTTCTGTCTCTGGGTGACTGTGCACAGTTGAGGCAGCCTTGAGAGCCGTCACTCCAGGAGACAGTGCAGCAGGGACGCACTGAGGGCCAGTGCAGCGCTGTGCCGTGGCAGTAAGGATGCAGGGTGTCTGTCTGCCCACACTCACGCCTGACACTGAGGAGAGGGACAGCCCCTTGGCTCCAGGAGCAGGGGACTGCATGGGTTCCTGTCCTGCCTCAGAAGAGCAGGTCAAGAATCAACAGGGAGCCCAGTAATCGCTAGATGACCTTGGAGCCACAGGCACTCAAAGACAGAAATGCACTTCCTGGAGCTGGGTTAATAGACCCTGCCGTGAGCTCCACACTGCCACTGGAGTCTCTGCCACTGTCTGCACTCAAGCAGGGATTTTGTGCCCAAGTGCGTTCACTTCTGTCTTCTGAAATGTGCTTACCATGGTTTGTGCTGACTCTTGTTCAATCACCCACTTTCTTGGGTTAGAAGACCAGTGTCTAGGGACCCAGGATACCAGGCAGCCTGTCCTGTCTGGTTATCCTCAGAGCACTGGGGAGGGGATCCCAGCAAGTCCCTCTCAGGACCAGGAGCTGCTTGCTCAGTGAGGGCTGGTGTCAGCTCTACCGGAGCCCCGCTGTCTGCTGATTACAGATGGTGGCAGGCTTTGAAGACTGACAGAAGTTCCAAGAGCCCCTCTGGAAGAGTCTGGGAACAGAGCTCCCATGAGTTCCAACAGGCTCCTCATCTTTAACCTTAGGCTGTCCTGCACTGACCTTGTCTTTTGCCACAGCCCCACCTGCATTCCTGGTGTGAAAACCATTCTGCTTACTTAATAGTTAATTAAAATTCACTACCATACTACTCATACATGGTAACGTGTACCTGAAAGGTACACATGACCTTTTCCAGGGAAGGAGAGAGGGAGTGAAGGAGGGAAGGAGGAGGGAGGAGAGCGGGGAGGGAGGGAGGGAGGGAGGGAGGGAGGGAGGGAGGGAGGGAGGGAGGGAGGAAGGAAGGAAGGAGAGGACATAGAAAAGAAGAGCATTTCCAATATGACTCACTTGGGCTTCCAACTCAGAAGTCCCCAACACATAATCACGGCTTCCACCAGGCGAGTCCTCCCTTGGATTCTAGCTCTAGTTACTGAAGCTGGGCGGGCCCTGGCCTGTGCTCCATCCTCTTGGCCCAGTGGAAACTGCAGCTCCAGGACGCCCACAGACAGCCCTCCTCAGCTCCCACAGCACTGTAGCTGGTCGTCTTGCACTGAAGGCGCCGCAGAACTAGGGAGACATCTGATAGACCTAGTGTGGCAGGAACTTGTATGCAAGGTCAGTGTAGTCATTGGGGAATGGGGTCCAGCATTTTCCCAACCCTTGTCTCCCCCCATACCAGTAAGTGCAAAATCTTAGAAATGAACCTCAGTACCATGGGTCCCACCTTCCAGCATGTGGGTGGAGTGTCAGTATGTCAAACTGCATCTAGATATGTTCCAGAAGCTGCAGGGCACAGAGGCTCCTCTGGGTTTTCTATACAGACACTGTCTGACGTCCTCATTCTTCCCTACCTTAAAGCTCACTGTAACGTCAGATCCATTCTCTAACCAATAGCTGGACACACTGTCATCATGTCCGATGTCCTCAGGGAGAGGTACACACAGGCCTGGAGTACAGGCTGCTTTCAGAAGGAAACCATTGGAGATACACAGCCTGACACTCAGACACAACAAGGGCTTGCTTTGCTCTCTGCCGGCAAGGGGCGAGGCAAACTTTCAATCGAGTTGGCTACATGTGGTTCCCACACTTTTAGCAACAGAAACCTTTTCTCCAAAACTTCAGTCATAGCAGCTGACCAAACTAGCAAATGAGAAAACAAATACCCACGATCTATTTAAACTTACTTTTTATTATCATTTTTTTTCCAGTTACCCAGCATGCCACAATCTGATTGCTGACCTGGATGAAACAGAGTGAAATAAATGATTTACAAAGAGATATTTACATTCATCTGATTTGTACTTAATGTGCCACAGTGCACCGAATCCTCCCCAGGGAGACACCACCTGGGACTGCAGGGGGGCTGGTCCTCATGCCATGGTTCTGTCCCTGGGCTACAGACAGGGAGTGCTTCAGCATGAACTGGCTTGGGCTAGTTGGAGTGTGTGCTCAAAACAGCATCAAGTCACTGATTTATGTTGTCTCTACTCTAGAGTACGTACGTACGTACGGGATTAATAAAATGACCTCTCTAAAGACTTGAGTTGTTCTGTTTCCTTTTCATTTTGTAGCAGTGACAAACAAACACACAGAGGCACAAGTTTGAGTCAGCCAAAGTGCACTGAAGACCACTTCTGCTGCTGCCGGCCACTGTCCTCCCCTTTGTGAGATAGATTTGTGTACCCTTAGCCAGCATCCAGTATTTACCATTGAACTGCATGTACTCAGGAAGCACTCTGCATTATCCTTTCCATTCTCTGAACAACACAAAACAGCCCCCTCCCCCCCAAAAAAGGCATCTTTGGCTCGATGGTGTCAGATTTTAGTCTTCAATAGCAGTATTTGAGAGGAGCCTAAAAACAAATGTATGTGAAATTAGAAAATTTACTTAACAGTATATCAAATATCTGTACACAGATCATATTTTTAGTCTAAAATAGTATTTTTACTATACAGTCAAGCCCTCAAATGCTTTAAAGGAATACAAATGGACACTGGAAGGTCTGGGGTGTAGCTCAGTGGTAGAACATTTGCCCAACATGTGTGAGGCCCTGGGTTCCTTCCCCAGCACCACAAAAAAATAAAATTAAATTAAAAAAAAAAAAAAAAAAGAAAAAAAAAAAAGCCTGGCTGCTGAGATGGTCATGGGGTCTGAGGGTGGAATGAGACACTAAGGGCAAGCAAGGCTGTGTGGGACAAGCCCAACCTCATCTCCTTTCCCAGCCAGCAAGCTAGCAGCCCAGGGCTCTCAGCAGAGGACTGGTTTCTCCAAGCTCAGCCCGCCCCTCACAATCATGCAGCTTAGGCCAAGGAGGTGGTGGTGGTGTTGACAGCACACAGGCCATCCTCATCTCCGGGGCATGTCAAAGGTGCAAGCCTCAGACAGAACTCCTATTCTGAGTCACAAGGTTCTGCTTTCATCAAATATGCTAGACGTAAAGCTGTCACACATTTTAACTGTCCTCACTTCTAGTTTATGTATACCATGAATAAATTATACAATATTCTAAAAATAGCACCTGTAAAGAGTTATAGAGGTCACTTTATTTCAGCCTTCTGGATCTGTCAACCCCAGTTGATTTTCAGGACAGCACATGTAAGAATGTCCCCAAATTTGGCTGTGAGAAATACACATGCATGTCTGATAAACTGGTCCCAAAAGTCATGCCTCTCTGCTGAAATCACAAGAGCAAAGCCAAATTCTACAATTGTAGCTTATGAGGTAAAATCAGAAATACGCCCCATCCAAAATGAGTCAATGTAATCCAGACATTCTAGCCATTGATTACTCATGCCTAAGTTATAAACTGCCATGAAGGGTTAAAGATACACTTGCAAAGGTAGTGTGTGGAGCAGTATGTTGTCAGGAAGACATCAGTGATACGCTACATTCCTTGAGAATCCTGGGTCCACACCATTTCTTAGTAAGACCTTTAGGGTCTGCACCATATTCTGTCTCTGGCATCCTAGCAGATGGGCCTCGAAGCCTAGTGCTCTGGCCAGTGACTCCACTCCTAGCCCTTCATCAGTTTGTGTGAGCATGCTATTGGCATTTTGCTTATGTAAAAATAACCCCTTAGGTGTTTTTAATCTAAGAGGAATTTACCTATTTTCCTGTCACACCGTCATACAGGGTTGTTTAATTCCAGCTGTGGCCATAATCATTTTTTTCCAGAAAAGAACAAGATGTCGTTTTCTGCAGTTCCAGAGCCATATCCAACAACAACAACAGAGAAGCAGCAGATTGACACAGGGCTTTATTTAAGCTGTCTGGACGAAGGAAGGAATGTGTGTCCCTGCCAGGTGCCTGTGAAATACTAAGGGTGTACAGTGTACAGAGCCAGTTTTTTGTAGTTATTTTATACCCTATGGGTCAGATATGTAAGGAAAGGGACGTCTGTAGTGTGACCAGCAGTGACAATGATACAGCATCTAAGTTCATAGCTGTGTCTGTTCCACACCCTTAACCAGATGACCAGATCTTGCATGGATCTAGCAGAACTAGGAAGTCAAAAGAGGTCACAAACTACAAGTCTACAGGGAGGTGACTCGATGACCAATTCAGAGGCTTCTTTTTATTTCAATAAATACTTTACATTTCATGCTTGCCTGTAATGCACTGCCAGGAGCAAGCTAAGGGAACTGTGGTTTGGACAGTACAGACAGTAGCAGCAAAGTGTGTACACTGAGGTGTGGTAGAGACCCTGCAGTCAGTGAGGAAAGGAGAAGCACGTGGTCCCTGTGAGAACAGTCAGCTCGGAGAAGCTCGAGGTTAGGTGTGGGAAATGGAAACAATACTGGAATAATGCTATGTCATTAGGGCAGAAAGCAAAGCTGTGAGCAACCCAGCCAGCAGTCTGAGCAGAAGTGGCCAGTTTCCTCCAAGACAGCCCTGCATGACCATAAGAGGTCAAGCTGGAGTTGGGAGGAGCTGGAATCACAAAGCCAGGACTGCATCTGGACATGATGATTCCAGGGTACAGGCCACTTTAGTGGCCTGAACCCCAAGCTTAGGTACAGGAATCTCTTCTGTTCGACTTCTGCCATTTAACTGATATCTGGGATCGCAAGGGAAAAAATTCTGGAAATCAAAGCCAAGAATATGCCTGCTGTGACACTCAGGGAGCCTTGGGATGGAAAGAGAAAGCCCTCGAATGGCTGGGGACCAAAGGCCAGGTGTGAGGATAGCCAGCCGGAGGCACTGTCAGTGCCCCTCATTAATCTTTAGAAAGTATCCTTGGCCAAGGTCATGAAGTCACCTTAAGACTTGGTGAGGAGAGACAGAACAAAAGAAGCTGTGTGCTTAGTGTACAGGTCTGCTCCCTCGGAGGGATAGATGCTCTGACATCAGCCAGGCTCAGCTTGCTTTTCTTCCTCTCACATTTCTTTCTTACAGAGTGGATGCAAGATAACTTAAAGGACATACCATCTAATCTACTTTCCTGCCAATGTGAAACATTCAACATAATTCTAAGTAGGAAAAAAGAAGACTACAGATGTAAAAATGAACATCTGTTTACTTGAACTTCCTACTCCACACTAAAGATAAACTCACTCACATAGAAACATGAAAAATTAGGACAAACTCTATGTCTGAATCCGTCTTAGCTGCCTTAGTAAATGCCCTTTAAACCCCAGCAGTCCCAGCGGCCAGCCACTGCCAGCAGCGGCTCTGCTTCCCCAAGTCTGAGCCTAGAGGCTAAGACATCTGCATGAGAACATGACTTCCTACTCAAAAAGACAATGCAGGAACACTACTATGCCACGCTGCAGTCTTCCATTTGGGAGCTGTCAGTTAGTGACTAGACTAATACATCTCCATGATCACTCCTTGGAGCACACGCCCTCCTGCTTGCTGCAAGAAAGGCTTTGATCCTTGGACTTCATAGTCTGCTTTGGAAAGTGTCAGCTCCTAGCACCAAAGGGTTTAATCTGAAGATCATCATTAATGAAGGAGAAAGATGAGGTTTGCATACATGTCCCCTCTCAGTGAGAAATGTTTGGGATTGGGAGACATGAATATGTACAGAAAACGAAAAGCTAGAGGTGTTTTGTTCTGTTGTTTTCCCTGATGGCTTGATTCAGTAATGAATGTACCTTGATAAGAATAAACACACCAGCTTCTTGTCCTTTGCTTCCTATTGTGTAAATATTTGTGATGTGTTCATTTTGCCAAGTCAAGTTCATTTCTTATCATTTGGGTCTCAGCTTTCTCCATTACCTTATGCCAGGCTATACTCACACATCCACTCAAGTGAGCAACCATCAACATCCATTTGCTCCACCAACCCCTTGGCATTGGGGATTTTCTCATTTCAGCACCAAGGGGTTAAATTACAGCATCTCTTCTCCCAAAGCCAGATTCTAACCAACAGATACAATTCCAGAGCCTTACCAATTTTTATACAAAGGAGAAAAAGTGCATGATTCTAATGGGTGTGTACATTCCTTGCACACGGTTCAAAAGAAACCGCAGTCAGTGTCCTGTGAGTTGGAACTGCGTTTGCTAACATGACAATACAATTCTTATCACTAAAAATAAATACTACTGTAATAGAAACAAAATCATAAAAGGACATTCAAAGTTTTAACATCTGAGAAAAAGCTAATTCACCTATAACTGAAAGGAAAACTTCAGAACTGGTAAGGCAAACACCTGTTCACCTTGGTGTATAGATTTTGGCGACAGCAGGGTCATTATACTGTCTACATTCTTCAGCCATCAGAGGTGATAAATATCAAGAAGGGAAAAGGTTGCCAAGCCCAGGGGAAAAATACTCTCTGGTACAATGTAGATCCTAGGACCCTCTAGGTGACTCTGCACCTTCAGTAATTGGTGGAACAACGGCCATTTGCCCGTGAAGTCTGGGTGTCCGTGGGCGACACTGGGCTTCCTCCACAACATCCAGCAGGAATTAAAAGTCATGTGTATCTCATCGGCCCTTCAGTCCTCTCAATGCTTCCTAAGGAATTCCAGGCAGATATCAGTGACACGCACTTTATGCTCTGACCAGACATGCGGTGCTAACCTTACATACGCACACCACCACCCCTCAACAACTGCTTGTTCAGAAATATAACTAACTCTTCTTAGTCTAATTAGTTCCTGATGTATCTTCTAGAAGGTAAGAATGTACCTAGAATCAGTGTGTCTCAATTAGCCTTCACTGCTAGGGAAGAACAGAAACTGAAAGATGACAACTGATGCACAATGAACGAGACAATGGGCTCGTGACTCCCAGATTGTAAAATTACTTCTGAAAATTGCTATAATAGTAAGACAGTAGCAGCAACAGCATGAGACCTTAGACTGAGATACAATTTCATGCAAAAACAAAAACTGGAGTGTCTGTGTATATGTTTTCATGTGGGTGAAAGGTGGTGCGGGTGAAGACCCTTGGCTGGTCAGGGATGTCAGAAGAGCCCCTGCTATCTGTAAGAGCGAGGACTGGTGGAGATGTCCAGGAATCATTCTCAGTGACAGAACTCTAAGATGACAGTGTAGAAACAGAACGAAAGAGACTTATTCTCGCCCACTTGCAGAGTAGGAGAACTGAGGGAAATGTGGCCGCCGCTCGTTGTCCATGCAGTCCATGCCGTCTTCATCATCTGTGGGCAGCAAACAGCTATGGTCACTCACAGTCCGCAGGATTAGCTCTCGACTACACACTATCGGGACAATAAGTCATAGGAACTTCGGCAAAACTTAGTTCACTTTTTAAAGACAAACTGTGTTTCTAAATGCACATGATCTACAGAGAAATAATCTTATAAAATCATCTTTAAAACATCAAAATTTCAAGATCCAATATTTATAAGAAAAATGTTATTAAAAAGACAGAATTCTACTTTCAAGAATCATGTATTTCAGAGATACATGAAGTTCTAAATTTTAAGTCATTGAATTCTACAGAATCCAATAGGTCTTCAAAGGGCTTGTATTTTTCTTTCTTTCTGGTGACCTAGTAGGACTGCAAACTAATCTTCATAAGTAATATTAGTCAATATCTACCATCAATGAACTCATTCTTCTCAATTATCCTGTGATAAAACTTTAAACTAGAATAAAGAGAACGAGATAAAAGAAGAAACACAAAGGGCAGCATTCGAGTCCTTATTTCATCAGGAAAACGAGGGAACTGAAAGACATGGGGAAAGGGGGCCTGCACGGACCTGACCCTCTCTCTATCTCTATTCTCCTGTATGGGAGGGAGGGAGTGAGGGAGGGAGGGAGTGAGGGAGGGAGGGAGGGAGGGAGGGAGGGAGGGAGGGAGGGAGGGAGGGAGAAACTTATGTGAAACACAGCAATGCAAGTATCCTCAGGGTCTAGAAGCCTCAGATTCCCTGTATGCTGCTGTAGACTGGGCTCTTTAGTTTCTCGTCAGTCTGATATATGCTAAAGTCATTTGGAAGGAGGAAACCTTCACTGATAAAATGCTTACATCAGATTTACACAGGATGGTTCAACCCACGCTGGGTGATGTCACCCTGGGCTGGTGGTCCTCGGTTATATAAAAAGGAAAGTTGAGTAAGCCATGGGGAGCTATCCAGGAAGCAGTTTCTCCATGGCCTCAGCATCAGTACCTACCTCCAGGTTCTTGCCTTAAGCTCCTTTCCTGACTTTCTTTGATGATGGACTGTGATCAGGACACGTAAGCCAAATAAACTGCTTTTGGTCATGGTTTTCATCATAGCAATATAAACAAATTAAAGCACTGGTTGTGAGCCCCCTACCCCACCCCACCCCATGTAGAACTGAACCCAGGTCCCCTATAAGAGGAGCAAGTGCTCTTAATTACTGGGACATCATCTCTCTCCAGTCTTATAACCATTTTTTTCCCCAAGCAAAATATTTCCATTTCCTCAAATCCATTAAAAAGGGATTATTTCCATTCTTTTTGTTGCCCAGCCTTCCTAAGGAGCATTGATTTCATGTAGTAACAGCAACAACAGAGGCTATACTGCACCCCATAAAAGGCTTTGCTTTTATCTGAAAAATCAACTTTTGTATTTTTCTTTGCTTTTTTTTTTTCCTTCCTATATTTCCTTCTTAATGAACAGGGACCTCAGAAGTGAAACCAAACCGGCATTAACCTAAATTTTTCAGCTCAAATGTACCATGAACAACTGCTGTAGCAGGTAGAAACACACCACATACAGTTTGTGTAGGACATTCCACAAATCCCCTCTGCAAACAGCTGGGCAGCAATCCTAGGTAGAGGGAAATCTGCCTCCTTAGAAAAGATGGGTTCAGCCAGGCTGTGGTGGCGCATGCCTTTAATCCCAGCATTCGGAAGGCAGAGGCAGGCGGATCTCTGTGAGTTCGAGGCCAGCCTGGTCTACAAAGCGAGTTCCAGGACAGGCTCCAAAAGCTACACAGAGAAATTCTGTCTCGAAAAAGAAAATAGGGGTTCAGAACCAAGCCAATTACATGCATCTTCTAGATCAAATTCTTCAGCTGTTTGAAAGCTGGGAGGGGTTGGCGGTATCCATTGTTGAGTCACATAGCATAAAATCTTTACAAAAAAGTCAGCTTAAGTCGTATTGTTGCAATTCTGACATGTGCCAATCACATCTGAGAAAGTTTTCCCCACTAAAAGCTTTGTTCTTCTGAGTGTTTCTGCATAGCAAACCTGCAACAAGATCCAGACACTACGTGTGACAAAGGACTGTGTTCTTCTACTCCAGATGACAGGACTGCCCTGGCTCCTGGCTGAAACCAGACCTTGTCCCAAGCCCAGAAGGGCTCTACATGGCAGGTGTTGGTCTTGCCTGGAGAGGGAGGGAATACTGCTGGGTGGCCCCAGAGAATGAAGACAGTCTCCACTGTCATTTGAGTAACACATTCTGCAATTCTGACTAGGAACCAATCTGAATCCACAGTCTGGCTGTGAGGCCCCCACTCCAGCTCTTGTGTGCTCCATCAGGGTTGATCACAATGAGGCTGGTTCTTTGACTATGCCCAACTGAGACAGGATGGCAGCAGCTCCCTGGCACCTATGATGCCCTGGCAGGGGGCTGCAGTGAACGGAGCTGGGGGACATGGCACCTGGTCAATGTATGTGAACCTCTTCCTACTCTGGAGGACCTTGCAGACACCATGACAGCAATAATGAACATGCACTACACTGAAATGATCAACCCTACAGTTTTGCATCTCAATCTCTGCATCCAAGCAGCTTCAGGCACTTGCTTTTCTCAGAACATTTAACAAATGTAATTAGACAGTAGCAAAAGTGACCAGATCGCTCTCAAAGAAATGTTCCTTTTCTGTGAGAGGAAAGCATAGGACCATTGATGGATGTAATGAAAGACAACACATTCTAAAATCTGTTCCATTAATTAACACCAGTTAGGACAATCTGGCACATTGCTGCAGCTGTTTGTAGAAAATGGAACATTTTGCTTTCTTTCTTAACTGCTGATTTATTCTTAAAAAATAATTAAGACTTCTTTTGATTTACAAAAGCAAGGTGGCAAGTGGGAAGACAACTGTTAACAAATGGCATTTCTACGGACTTCTGAAACAAATCTGGGTGTGTGAGCTGTAACAAGGCCACCAGGAAAAAAAAACAAAAAAACAAAAAAAAAACAACAACAAAAAAGCCCTACTCTGTAATGATGGTTTATTGCCTCTTTTCTCTTCCCATAATGGAAACCTAGGATTTATGGACTGACAAAGTTAAAGCTCTTGCCTTGGCCCTTAGAACCAAGAACTTCAGTTAATAGCCACTGGGACCCCTCCCCTCCAACAGAAGCCCAGATGGAGAGAGGCTTGGCCATCCTCTCACTTGCCTTTCCATCCTAGAGATCCTGAATGAGGCGAGGGGGGCCGAGTTGTATGCTCTCCTTAACCCTAGACTATGGCATACCCTGTGAGGCATGGACTGTACTGGCTGGGCACTTGTTACTGTACCATCTAGGACCAGCAGCAGAGCAAAGCCATACTCTACTTCTGAGGCCCACAGAAGTCAGATTCCCACAGACTAATACCACCCACCTTGGAAATTATGCTAACCTAAGGGTTTTCTGTACAGCCCCCTCTCCCTAGAAATGAACCCATCATTCTTCAACACTGAGGCTTATGCAACATGGCCAACTCTTGTTGATTAGTGGAGGTGAGGAAAGAGGTGAAAGTTAAATTCTAGAAGCAGAGCATATAAAGCATCTTATCTTCAACATTTCAGCATCATTTCAGAGGTTTTGAGAACCGAGAAATCAACATACACATTCTCATCAGGAGAGCAGCCATAAGTGAACAGTTACAAATAAGAAGACAGGATCACTTAAGATGTCCTGGTCCTTGACTCCTGAGGTAAGTTAATCAAGAAACAGTGCCTGACTAAGCACAATAATATCTTTAATAGCTTCTAGTATCACTTGGTTGAGACTCTGTAGACTTTTAAACTGTTTTTGCTACTGTTTATTTAGTCTTACATTTCCTCATGCTCATTCTACTCAAGGATTTATTATATTGGACCTATCCCTCACTTCTCATGTAGATCATAAGGACCAGTTCATCAGGTCACTCAAGCTTGGAGTCATCTAGAGACTTTAGGAGCTGGTTTGTCAGGCACACTCCAGAGAAACGCGTGCTCTGGAGATTATTCCAGAATCCCTGGACTTCCTTGTGAAGGAGATAGTTGAGGCATCACATCTCAGAACTAGTAAGTGGCAGAGACAAGACACAAAGCAGGCTCCCCAGCTTGGAGTCCATGTTTTCACAGTTTCTATCTTGCAAACTTGGCTTTTACTTTTAACTTTCTGAAGTAAACTATCTACTCATGCCTCTTCATTTCCAAGCCCTACCTATTTCTATTTTTTCCCCCAAATCACATATTCAGCTGTCTTAAAAATAATCCTCAAATGCCAAAACTTGTTTAAGAAAAGAACCATCTTGAAAAGGACAAGAGACATGTCATGAATGAAGCTTGGTGTTAAGGCCTAGGCATGTTACTTCTAGATTCAGGAAGTTGAGGGATAAGGATCCTCTGAGTTACAGACCAGGCTAGGCTTGTGAGAGTTCCTCCAACCTACTTTCCAAAAAGACACTAAGATCTTCCTATCCCAATGTAGACTTTGGATGCCAATTGGGAGGGAAGGAAGCCCAGATATCCATCCACAGGCAACTGCACTGTGCTAAGAGCAGGACATTTTCCTGACCCGAACTGTCCCAGGCTCCAGTCACATTTTATGTTCACTCGTTTAATAAGTACTTAACAAGGATCTATCCTGGGACCTGTGACAGTCATTAGGTTATGAGATCCTTTCTCTCAGTAATATTATGTTACATTGACAAAAATAGAAAACAAATTAACAAGAAAAATAGCAAATAAAGGCATCATCAACACAGATGCATTACAGTAGAATGGAGCTTGTTAAGAGTACAATATTCCTCAGGCTTGGACATCAAAGGTGGTTCTTTGGGAAAGAATGTGTATGTATACTGAAAAAAGAAGTCAGTAGAGAGCTTTACTCTAGGGAAAGATGGTGTGCAAACAACCAACCATAGATCCAAATGGCAGAGTCCAGCAAGAACTCAGGGTAGGCACTTCTCTTGGTTTGCTCAATTACTCACCGGTGTTTCCCAACAATTTGAACAATTATATTGCTACGTCCTATCCTGAAACCAGAGGCCGAGGCCTGTGCCCATAATTTCTACTCAGATAACCCTTAACTAATTGCCTGCAACTCCACAGGCTTTTGAATAGTCTCCAACTTCTTAGTGATGCTAAAAGACTACCAATACCATTTGTAGCTCTCTTTAGCATGTGGGCACCTTAAGCGCTGGGCTGGTGTCCCAGCTGAGCTGGTAAGCCCTGCCCTAGATGGGTGTGACACTGGGCTTCAATGCCTTCCCTTACAAAAGCTAAGCACTGCTTCTTGGTAAATCTAAAGGCACAAAAGAACCAGAGTGCACATATGTACACACAGACATTTCCCCTCAGGGCATACCCTCTCCTGGGTGCAGGGCCATGGACCCCAGATGAGTCCTAGTTTGTGTTTCAACAATAAAATTAGTCAACCATGACCACTATGGGGATAGCATTTCATTTTCTTTTTCTGTCTCACAGACATTCAGTGTATTTGAGAAGTACCAACCAACAGCAGAGAAAAATGTTCAAACAAAGGAAAAGGAAGAAATGCTAAAGGATGCTACACATGGATGCCTGAGATTCTTTCAGCTTTCCAAACATTACCTCAAAACTCTACCCTATCTTTGTTCTGCATCAAAACCTACTTATTTATGGCATCTCTCAGAGTACAAGGCATATATTAAGGTATATGGAATGACATGAAATGGTGTATGGACACACAACCTAAAGCATTTTTAATTTAAAGTGTGTAATTAAAAATATCAAACAAAATTGTATTTAAATATCTTACTGTTTAAGGAAAGCCTAATTTTAAAAGTAAAGTTAAAAATGACCGAGTAAGGCAGATGTGAAGAAACAAGGTCTAGACTAAGGAATGCTCCTAACAGGCAGCAAGGCCCTGCTGAGACGGCAGTGAAGAGGAGTCAGTCTGTCACTCACTTGGCCTCTAGCTCTCCTACCCAGGACTGTTCCTGATGCTCTGCCCATTCCCTCACAGGGGAGCTCCAAATCCTCAACAGAAATGGAATGAAAGCCACAGTTGGATTTAATCTTTCAAGTAGCAAATGATTTTGAAGTAGACTGTTTTAAATTATTTTAGAAAGTTATCAACTGCCTAATAAATTTACTTACATTTTTCAGGTGGTGTTATTGTAATAGTTTGAGCTGTAAATTCTTCATCAAAATATCTGGTATCTGTCTCAGATGTTACTTGAGGCTTAAAAGGAGGTACAAGCTGTAAGAAAAAAGAGTACTGTCAATATATTTCCCTTTAGGAAATCTTCCTTTTAGGAAATAATTAGAGAGCAAACAGTGAAGTGAATGGTACAAAAGACTAGAAGGCGAGTCACAGTGTGAGGTGGGCAAGGTGCGTGGCTTCCTCTGTCACTCGTCTAAAGATAGACTAGTGAGGTCTTGGTTACGCCATAAACAACTGATCACGTGAAAAAGAACAGTGGGGAGGTCATCAACTACACTGAGAGGAGGACACTGTACAGCTGGCTGTAATTATTTGTCGATAACAGGTGTAGAGGGGCCATCATAAGGATGTTGGCCACCAGGTGAGATGGTGGCTCTTCCCAGGGCAGCAAGAATGCAATCATGCTTGCTATCCTTTCCTTCTTTCCTGGTACTTGGCTCAACTGGTTAATATTAAAAATATAACTTAGCTGTGAATAGTGCGTACTCCTGTGATAACAGGACTCAGAAGGCTGAAGCAGGAGGATCACAAGCCCAGTTGGGCTGTATGGTGAGACCCTGTTTCAAAACCAATAAACCAACCTATAAATAATCAAAGAAAAGCAAAAGCCAACTTAACACAGCTGTTCTGAAAAGCAGACCACACCCCTACCTTTATAATTTGTAAAGAATTCTGCTTTTACGGAATAGGCATTGATGCCTACCTTTCCTTAGATCAGAATTCTTAGTGATCTCTGAAGTTTGCAGAAAAACTGCATCTACAGCTTTCACTCCCTCCTCACAAGGGATGTGTCCTGAAGGCAGTCTGAAGTAACTACAGAAGCACTGACAGAACTGGATTGACTTTAGCAGGAACAGGGTGGGAAGGAAGCCTCAGTTGGCTGAAAGGTATAGAAGCCTGATTCATGTTACCCTGTACTGGCTGTGTAAGCAGGGCTGTGGCAGGGTTCTCACTTGTCAGAGCTCTGACCCCAAAGGGCAAGAGAGACATATGGGTCTCCTTTTGAAAACAAGGTGCCCAGAACTTGTGAGTTTCATCAGAACAGAATATAATTCTTACAGGGATAGAAAAATGAGAAGCAGGATGACGAAATTAGGATGTTTTGCTAAAATCTTAAAACACACACACACACACACACAATTGGATTGAGAGAAGTGTGTTGTCCTCATTCTCACTGTCAGCAAATCTACAGTAAAATGTTTATTCTCAAGCCAGGCGGTGGTGGTGCACGCCTTTAATCCCAGCAATCAGGAGGCAGAGGCAGGCGGATCTCTGAGTTCAAGGCCAGCCTGGTCTACAGAGTGAGATCCAGGACAGGCTCAAAAACAACAGAGAAACCCTGTCTTGAAAAAACAATAAAAGAAAAAGAAACAAAATACTTATTCTCTAGACAGATTCGATTTTTAAAGTTGGAAAATGGGGTCTGATATCCAGCACAATGAAAGCAAAAGCAAACAGAACAATAAAAATCTGAAGTAGATTTACTGGCACATCCTACAACCCAGCAACAGGAGACAGAAGTAGGAGGACTGTGGGTCTGAGGCCAGTCTGGGCTACAGAGCAAGTTCCAGACCATTCTGGGCTACACAAAGAGACCCTGTCTCAAATACATAAGACTTTATTTAAGTACAACTTTCAAAGAAATAATAGTATTAAAGTGGCTTTAACCTGCTCCTAAGTGTCTATAAAAACAGGGAATCTGGACACAAAAGGAAATATATGAACTAAGGAAAGACCATATCAAAACCCAAGAAAAGATCACCAATATAAACAAAAGAAACTAAGCCTGGATTTTGGACTTGCAACAATCCCCCCCCCCCAACTTATTTCTTTCAAAAACAAAAAACAACAAAACAAAAAACCAACCACCTAGTCTGTGGTATTTTGTTATGGTCACCCTAGTACACAACAACTCCATGATCTTTTTTTATTTTGGCCTTAAGCCAATAGTATCACTCCATCTTTATTTCCTCTAGGCACCTCTTTCAAAACAGTCTTGTATCAGTTAGCACAGTAAACCTCCCTTTAGAAACGGTAATTACTATCAAATCAGAATCACCTAACTATAAATTAGTTAGCTCTTATGTGCTAATTCAATAAATAACAACCATATCATTAAAGTATAAACAATATATTTTCCCAACAAATGCATTATACTTGAAGCAGATCTTTCTTTAAAGTCATTGTATTTTTAGAAGATGTTCTAAATGATCAAAACAGCAGGATCAAGATTATAGGCTACTATAGTATGGATCTAGAAGGTCCGCAGAAGTTCGTGTTTAAGTCCTTGGTTTCAGAAAGGTGATGGACTTTTAGGAGATGGGACACCTAGCTTTGTCTTAGATCACTGTGCTCTTGAAAGTGACCACAGACCTATGGTTTCTTCCTTTTGTTTCTCCTTCACTGCTGCCATACTGCGCAGCTTGTTCCACCATGTACCATGTACCATGTACCATGATGCGCCGCCGTCTGTCTCACTGTAAGTCCAGTGGAAATAGGAATGGCCAGTCATATGCAGAAACTTCCAAAACTGTAAGTCAAATAAGCCTGTTCTCCTTTTGTGCTGATTATCTAGATTATTTTGTATTATAATAGACAGTTAACATGTTTTCAAGACATTAACTTCAGTTGATTGAAAAGGCTTGTTTAAAGCAAGGTTTATGTGTACAAACTCAAATACATTTAGGAAATACTAGGAAAATTACAACCCCTTAAATTATTTCCACATTGCTTTTCTATCAAATTATACACTAACATTCACTATCTTTCTAAAATTAAACATTTATGTTTCTTTACAGTATAAGTAGAGGAATACATTGGAAAGACAATTTTCCTAAATTCGTGAGAGTAAATCACAATCCCTATTTCCACTTGGGCTGGGAATACAACATGAGTGCAGGATTAAGATTTTTGAGAGCAAGTCTCCTCAGGCTTTCCTTAGCATCAAATCACTTGTGACTAGCGTGTACCTGTACATTTAATTTTTGTTTGTTTGTCTGTTTCCTATTTTCAGGCTGTGGTGCTTAAAAAATACAGTATTACCTACCTCGCTCTTCCTGTGACAGACCATGATTATAGTGTCATAACTGCATTACAAGCCATGGCAATCTCAATCATTATGTGCTTGTATATATGGATCAAAAATACCAGAAGAAAGATATTTGCAACAACAACAAAAAAAAATGGGTAGCACTCTTAGGTTTAGTAGTCTGTTACTATATTTTTGTCTGTTTAAAGCAATATGATTAAAGTAGTTAATCTTACATAGGAATTCTGATTTACTTTATCCCTGTTTATCTTTAAAAAAAAAACTCGCTTTATGGTTTGTACGTCTTTGTACGTGTACTAGAAAAAGCAAGAATAGGGAATATGTGCACATAAAATGAATCCACCTATGGCATATATTATTTAACTATGTTATACACAAAGCTCGATAATACCAATGCATTCTTGACATAAAAATAGAAATTTGAAATAAGCGTATTTCATTTTTCCAAAACCATATGATATTAATTGAAGTTCACATGTCTGACCTCAATCCTATGCAAAATGTATCAAGGGGTTCAAGGTCTATACCATGTTTATATACCATAAATATTCATATGCCATAAACTTGAACCACCAAAGTGGGTATTTTAGCTACACCAAGCATTGCATGGAAGTTAAATCCACAGAAAGAAGAAAATCAAAAATTAGAGCAGGAATCAAGAAAATAAAACCAAAAGCTGAATCTTATTAATAATTAATAAAACTAATAGGATGGGTCTACTTGTGTTAAATTAATGCACTTCTATCAGTTTTCTTTGCATTTTAAGCGGTTCTTCACATAATTTGGTACAGAATGTATGTTCACTAAAGATTACACTACTGACATTTACACCTGAACTATGTATGTCATTTGTCACACTTGATATGTCTCTGTACTGACATCCACTCAGAGCCAAACACTGCTTCCCGTCTGCACTGCTCTGACACTTGGCCATTAAATGTACCTACTGATTATGATGTTTTCCCAGATTTTGTTTTAGGTGAGATTCTTAAAAAAAAAGTCTATGTCTATTTTGTCCACAGGCATTTATTAAAGCTTATGCTATATATATTATATGGAATAACTAATGTTGCTTTTGACTGTCTGTGTTCTTTTTTTTTTTTTTTTGGTTTTTTGAGACAGGGTTTCTCTCTGTAGCTTGGTGCCTTTCCTGGAACTCACTCTGTAGCCCAGGCTGGCCTTGAACTCACAGAGATCTGCCTGGCTCTGCTTCCCAAGTGCTGGGATTAAAGGCGTGTGCCACCACTACCCGGCCAAACTCCATTCTTGACCATGCATGTTTCCCAATATTTAGCACCACTCATCTGCATTCTTGTTCTCCATTTTAAACCTTCACTTCCCACTTACTTTATCAACCTTTTTTTCTATAGAGGCAATCTATCCTACAACTCTATACTCTGATTCCCCAGACATTCACATTCTTTCCTGTTCATACTCAAATGTTGGTTCCTTAGACAAGTTTTTTTCTTGGATTAAACACTCTTCAAGTGGCAAGAGCCTTTTTCCTTATACTTTTTAGATTAAAATCAGTTCCTACTTCTTAGTTATCTATAGAATCTACACTTCCCTTTCCTTCCTTGATGCCTTCATTCTATTCTCCAAGGCAAGTTAACACACATCATCGTGGTGGTTTGAATAGGAATGGCCTCCGTAGACTCATGTGTTTGAGTACTCATACTATTAGGAGATGTGACCTTAGATGAGTAGATGTGGCTTGTTGGAGGAAGTGTGTCACTGGAGGTGGGCTTGATGTCTCAGATGCTCAAGCCTTGCCCAGTGTGGCATTCTCTTCCCACTGCCTTAGGATCCAGATGTAGAACTCAACTCCTTTTCTAGCACTCTTGTCTGCCTGCATGCTATCATGCTTCCTGACATGGGGATAATGAACTAAACCTCTGAAACTGTAAGTTGGCCCCAATTAAATGTTTTCCTTTATAAGAGTTACAGTAGTCATAGTGTCTCCTCACAGCAATAAAACCCCAACTAAGAAAATCATTGAGACAGACCTTCAATGGGATTCTTTTCTAGATGCTTCTCCCTACTGCTATACCAAGAAATCTAGAAAAGGTCCCTGTACTGCATGTCATCTCCTTACACCAAGCACAGGAGCAACACTGTTGAGAACTAAGTATGTTACTAGGCCACTCTCCAGTCAGGCATGCCACTTATTACTATTTTATCTTTCCTTAAATTGTTCTTCCTCCCTTTCTTCAATGTCACATTTCCATTATTTTCAGTATTATATTTCCTTTCTATGGATGTTATCAATGCCAGAAAGGTCAATGAATAAAGTGTAGAGCTAAAGTCAGCATTAGAATGCAAGCTCAGAAAAACTAACAGGAAACACATCAGGTAGATGCATGAACCTATGGTTGATGGTCAATTTACAGCATGTTTAACCACTTTTAAGCAGTGCTCTCCAGAGTTAAGTGGTATAGCCCTATGGTAAAGAGCTTCCCTAGCAAGCACGCAGCCTAGGTTTATTCCCTAACACCGCAAACATCAGAACAGTTATCTATAAAGCAAAACTTGTAATTATCATCTACTGTCATGTTTACCGTGTGAAAGGAAACAGATCTTAGACAATGGCGGCACAGAACGGAAGAGAGGAAAGGCTGCTGCTCAATGTGATGCAGTCAGAGCTGAAAGCAGACGGGTGAAATGCACACTGCAGAGTCTAGACGCCCCTCCAACAATGAAACAACAGAGGTGGCTAGTCAGACTGCGACAGAGGTAAAAGCGAACTAGAGATACCCAATGAATCACAAAAGAGGTAGGCAAAGAGAAAGGCAAAAAACACAAACTAAAAATCAGGCAGACAACTATATCAATAAATGAATTAAATGAAGATAGCTATACATTACATTTCATTAAATCATGTTATCCAGTGAGTAAGAAAAAACAACAATAAGCTACATGCTAAAACAGAATCTACTTATTTATAATTTAAATAGACAAGAGGAAAATGATGAGCAAAGACTTATTATACACACAAACACACACACACACACACACACACACACACACACACACACTTATATTTAATATATATAATGCAGCTCTGCTGCAGAGCATTGGCCTGGCACGTGGAGAGATCTGGGCTTAAGGAGGATCACTGAAAAAAAAAAATTAACAAACAAACAAAACCAAAAAAGAAACGCAAACTTAAAAAGATGTTTACAATTGTGGCTGAAGATTTCCACAACTGCTTGTCAGTAACAGAGAGCACCAGCCCCGGGAAGAACGCTGCCGACATGAACCGCACCATCTGCTGTCTTAACAGAACATGTGTCCCGCAGCCACAGAAGCATCTCGGTAAAACATGCTATGGAGTTAGAGCAGAATCTGTGTTGTCTTCTTCTCCTCCCTGCTCTATCCCTGATAATTTAATTTTTTTTTAACTTTTCAACTTTTTTTATAAAAAAAAAAGTCACACAAAAAAGTAATTAACCAGACTCAAAGCCAACTCAATGAACTTCTATAGTTAGAACGGCAATTTGGCTCTTCCTCACCCCCTAATATTTAGCTGTTCTTTTTTTCTTTTCTACATGTTATATAAATAAAATATTTCAAACATTCTCTAAATGAAAATGTACTTAAAAAAAAAAAAAAAATAACCCAGACCTAAAAGTCCCCAGAACATTGGTTCTCAGCCTCCCTATGCTGCGACCCTTTAATACAGCTCCTCATGTTGTGGTGACCCACAACCATAAAATTTTTTTGTTGTTACTTCATAACTGTAATTTTGCTACTGTTATGAATCATAATGTATATTATGTGTTTTCCAATGGTCTTAGGCGACCCCTGTGAAAGGGTTGTCAACCCCCAAAGGGGTCAGAACTGTTGGCCTAGAGAAAAACTTTGTGCTTAATTAAGTACATACGTTAGCAACAAAAAAGGTCTCAAAAGCAATAATTATGGCTCTAACCCAAGGAAACTAGCAAAGTAAACTTGAATGCAGAAGAGAAGAATGATGAAATAATCAAATGGGGTTAGTGATGTAGCACAGTGGCAGCACACTTCTCTAGCATACGTAAGACCTTGGGTTTAAGACCCCCCCCCCCACACACACAACAAATAAATAAATAAATCAGAAACAAACCCAGAATAGAGAAAAATCAGTAAAATCTAAATTAATTTGATTCTTTGAAAATCTGAGGCTGAGGGTTGGAATGAGGACTCCATGGTAAAGAGTAGCTGCTCTTCTTGTATAGGATTGGAGTTTGGTCTCCAGGCTCAAGGATACACATGGCAGCTCACCACCATCTGTAATATTATAACCTCCATGGAAACTACACAGTCATGGACACTACACATGCACGCACGCACGCACACACGCACGCACAGTGAGACTCTGTCTCAAAAGAAATTTTAATTAGAAAACTGGGCATTAATTGTGGACTGATATATGAAATAATGAACACACAAAGTTTACTAATAAGTAACAAAGTATCCAAATTAAAGGTGAAAAACCTAGTTACGCATGTTACACATTTCAGTTTTTATTTATTTATTTATTTGAGTGTGGGTAGAAGGGTCTGCATGTGGCGCAGGTCACATGGGAAGGTCAGAAGACAGCCTGCAGGAGTAGGTTACCTCTTTCTACCATGTGTGTCATGGGGACGGAACCGAGGTCAGCAAGCCTGGGGACAATGCCTTTACCCACTGAGCCATCTCAATAGTCCAATTTATACACATTTTAAAGACAAAATTTTTCAACTTTAGTTTACTTCATGATTCATATTTACAAAACACCTGACTTCTTACTAACTTCATTAAAATTGCTACTGTTATCCGAAGACGTGAAAGTTGGTTTCTTCTTATTTGTCCTATATGAACCCAGGATACAACACTGTAGAGAGCTGTGGTACGGCTGTTCCCGAGTATGTGAGGCTGTCTGAAAACACCAGCTGCCTACCTGACAAGCAGACACCTAGAGAAGGTATGAGTCAACGGTAAATCTACTGTTTCAAGAAACTGACATTTATGTGCTTGTATTTCTTGTAATGTGCTTTACACTTAAAATAATTTCTTTACATAACTTTCATAAAGTTACATTTTGGTAGCCTCTGTTCTTATCAAATTTCTATGCTCACAAGATGGGTATCTGATTATTTTAGTCGCAGGATCATCTTTACTCTGATATATGGTTCCCAGTAGACGGGCAGGGTGTTTCTTCACAGAAACACTGCTTGGGTTCGAAAGCTCTCTCTGGTTCCATCCACAGCGATTTAATGCGACCCTCTGAACACTGCTAAGGAAAGCCATGCTCCACACACAAGTTTCTTCACAGGACTGAGAAGCTCTTCCTGTTGGTTAGCAGAGCCACAATGAGTCCTGACCACTGTCTCTTAGAGTAATGTTACCTTCCTTCTTTCCAGTTTTAGTTACTTTTCTTTATTTTGCACGTTTGGTACTGGGGTGCAATGCACACCCTAATAAATGCTAAGCAAGAGTCCTGCCACTAAACCACACATGCTCTCTTGTTCTTGGGAAGGAGTACTTCATGGAGAGGGTATATTCAAGCGATGATATTAAGTTGCAGTTTATTGTTTTATATTCCCAGCTACTGCAGGCCTAGCTGCCTTGACAGGCATGGATCAGAGGTTTTTCAGAGTCCATGGCTCCAGGGGCACAATGTGCCTTCCAGTTCCTGAGAAACTGATGCATGCCCTCAGGCAGTGAAGCATTCAGGCTGCTTTGTCTCTGTATGTTCCCTTAGTAGTCAAGGAAGCATGGAAACTTGACAGGACAATTGGTCTTAGACATGAATCTTGCATAATGACTTGCAAACGTCATTGTATCTTGGCAACTGCAACTGTATTGATCCGGGCAATTGCCATTATCTTCTGTTTCTAACAAAGGTATAAAATGTCGGATTGCTCTCAATAAAGTTGTCACAGCCTCAGTTGTGCTGTGGCTCCTCTAACGTGACCTGATTGCATTCTTCGGGTCCAAATCAGTAGCCCTTCGACCATTAAGTGAGGGTGCTTACACCTGACCATGCATTCTCTCAGTTCTTTTGTAGTGCAGAGACATGATAAAACAAGAGCATAGTGCACAGAGGCTTTCTTGGGTACACGTGTATCTCCTAAGAGTCATTATCTATGCTATGAAGTGGATGCAACTGTCTATAACAAGTCAATAAACATTCACATCTTTCACAATGCTCCTGAGTTTCCTAGAGGCTGTGAAGGACCTAGTACATGCATGTGCTTTCATAAACTAGGAATTCAAAACGTGAGCTTTGTTGAAGTGAAGATTTGAGTAAAGTGTTTAAATGGAAAATTATTAGGATACAGAAAAGGAAAGAAAATCACCAAATTTCCCACTGCCAACAATGTGACATAGGAAGGAAGCACCAGTCATTTCCCACGTGATTTGTACTGTCATCCTTTTATGGGGCTCAAAGAGGAAAGTAGTTAGCACAAAACAAAGATTCAGATAAAAAATAAAGAAATCCAGAAATGGCTGTATTAGACAAAATAATGAGATAAAATATCTAGTAAATTATTAAACTTCATCCAAATTTCACATTACAATTTTATGTAAAAAGTTAGGGAGATAACTCATGAGGTAAAGTAACTGGCACACACGCATGAGAACATGAGTTCAGAGTTCCAGCACCCATGTAAAAAGCTAGGCACGGTAGCACACAGTGATTCCCCACAGCTGGGGGACAGAGAGAAGCAGGTCCCTGGAGCTCAATCCAGCCAGGCCAGCCTCATCAGTGAGCTCCAGGCTCAGTGCAAGAGAATGCAGAACATACCTGACATCTGACTTCAACCTGCCACTAACACACACACACACACACACACACACACACACACAATGATGGAAGCATTTAAAAATCAAAGTCAGTATTAACAATATCTGAAGGAAAAAGGAAATACTAAAACTGGTAGAGGCAGGCATGTGCTGAAACTGAAGCCAAGCACTGTGAGGGCCAGAGTAGAGAGAGCCACTGTGGCTGAGGGCAGGCCCAGAATGCACAGTAGCTCCACGACCGCCTGAGCCAAGTGTGACACACAGTCTCAAAGAATGAACAAAAAACCAACAGGAAAATGCACATGACAATAATAAAGATACATAATTGGTAGCAATCATTTCTGTGGGAAATACAGTTACGTTACAAGCAACAGAAAGAATACAAATAAGACCATAAAACATTACTTTGTTAAATACAAAAACTTTTTTTTCTGCAAACTGTTTTAAAAATAAGGATTTATATATTTGAATGTGAAATGTTTTGAATTAAAGACATAAAGGCAATTTTTATAAATTATTTCTTTTTTTGGCTTATCTAAATGAAAAAAACTAAAATGTCAGGTGTCTTTTTTTTCAACTGGAAGAAATGAAACTGAATAAATTATTATGAAGAAAAGATAAACTCTTTGACAATCTTGAGGTTTTCAAGATGCACAAAATTATAAATAAAAATTTGCGCTGAGAAGTTTCGTCATCATTTAAACACAAAGTAAAATAGAAAGTATCATTGCATCATTAACATCTATTCCCATAACTTTCTCCTGTGTACAGTACCACAGAGACATCTTACCTTTTTGTCATACACATCTTGCCAGTTTACTCCGGAGAAGAAACTATGCCTCATGATTTCTTTTGCATCATCTGGCCCTCCACCAAGGCTGTGAGTATAGAAATACAATTTAATGAAAGTATAACACTGACGTAAGGCACACAATAAAAACTTTTGTGCAGATAAAATTTATTGTTATAATTTTTAAATGAATAGTCATAAAAATTAAATAACTTTAGTGTCTACAATTTCCAAGCATACTACTAAATAAGAACCACCCTTAGAGCGAGGTAAAAGACAAAGGCTTTGGAGAGAGCCCTGAAGAGGCAAGTACTTCTCGAGAGGAGGGAAGGGACAAGTGGCCAATGCTCCCACTCTCAAGGAGAGATAGATAATACAGTCCCTCTGGGGCTACAAGATTTAGAAATACATGGGGGGCATCAGTTATAAGAAAGGGAAACGATAATAACTGTTCCTTTCTGTGTAACTGAGTCAAAATGTTCCTTTGTTAATGTAAATCCTAAAGTAAACAATTGGTTAGAGAAATATCTGTGATCCTGGTAGAGCTAATCCCAATACTGGAGAGCCTGAGACAGATCTGATTTTGAGAAGACCAGCCTGGTCTACATAGTGAGTTCCAGAACACCCAAGGCTACAGAGAGAGACCAAGACCATGTCTCAAAAAGAACAAGAAAGATATCTCTGGAGAGCACTGTTCCAAATAAAAACTCAGACTGCTTTCATATCTCAAAAGAATTGCAGAAACAATATTGTTATCTATGAAATATCCTTACAGGTCAATTTGCTATGCAATTAAGAATATAAAAATAAAAGTTAAAAATACACCCCAAGTTTTAAAGTTATTTTTATTTAAACAATATGTGACCTGATAGGAAAAAAAATCAAGTGTTTTCTAGTTACTATGGTTTAATTTAGTACCTATTCATTAAAGCATACATGAAAAAATAAGAATGGAAAGGAGGATAAGAAGGAAAACAAAATAAATAAACAATAGAAAAAAAGGTAAAGGAACTTTTCCACAATGGAGTTTGGATCTAACACAGTAAACTTTCTGAGTACTTAATCATGCACAGACACATATATGTGTATGAGTTCATTATGATTTTTACTATTATAAAGGATGTGAAGTGTAATAAATACAAAAAAAAGGTATAGAATGTTTCCATTATCAATCAGCCACAAAATTATCAGAGAAAATCTTTCATTTTTGCTCAATTCCAAACTCAACTATCAATGTGTATGCTTTCTAATTATTTCTGTCATGGGCACTGTTTCATTTGTTCATATTAAATACAGAGAAGACAGTGCCATGAGAAACGGCAAATATGACTTCTGTCAGTGAGAGGGGGCTGATGTGAAACTCTCCACAGGGAAGAGCACTACTCTCCTCTCCTGGCATTCACAATGTCACAGACCAAAGCTCTCCAACTGAGTCTGTACTATTAACCTCTCCTTCACCGCTTTCTTAGCTCCAAAGAATCAAAGCAACAAACACTGACTTGGAGGACTGGTCAGTTTTAGTAGTAGAAATGCTACCCCCATAGCCAATTTTAAAACACTGTAGTAGAAAATCAAATCACCTATTGTTTCCACACAAACACCACTCAGAAACGAGACAAGAATACTATGGAGCAAAATCATTAGAGTGATTAGTATGATATTACTTTGCTTTCACTATTCTTAATTTGCATAATTTCATTTTAAAAAATCAATGATTATTGAATAACAGGTACAGCTTACAACATCCCTGGAAATTTAAACAGCTAGTTCCGGTGATCTGTACATACTAACTAACACACCACTAGATAGAGGAAAAAACTAAACAGTTAGGGAAAAATAAGGACAGACCAATTGTCCCTGAGCTGTGGTTATCAGGGGTAAGAGCTCCACATCTGAGAAGGACCTAACTCGTCAAATGAAACCTGATGTAACCAGTGGATACATGAATAGCTTTGGTGTGCAATGCAAGAAAGCCTACTCTAGGAGCTACAGAGAATTCTTTAACTATACTCCACTAGAGAGATGGACATTAGATTGTATAATATGATAGCAGAGTTCTTATCTGGAACCTTCAGTCTGGTGATTTGCATTTATTTCAGATTTAGCCTCTGATCTCTACACTCACTGTTTTCCAAATGTGCTGTCACCCCTGGCAGGCAGAAATCAGTACTGGGTTAGTAATTCTAAATCAGTACTGGGTTCATAAGTCATTCTAAGCTTGGCTTAAGGAACAAGAAAAACAAAAATACCAAAATATTTATTTCTGAAAGGAATTTAATATTTCAAAGTATAAATCAAAGCAGTTTGCGTAAAAAAGCAGAACTCGTATTTTCTCACAGTTTATGGTTTGTTTATAGTTTACAATATTCTTTACATCTTATATGTACTTGGGAAGGTACATGAAGTAGAAAAGCAGCCATTCTACAAGTTAAAACAACAATCTGGATTTACTCATTTTTATATAAAGCCTCAGTTCTTTTGCAATAATTGGCTTAGAACATAGCTAGCATGTTTGTCAAAATACACAAAAGAGTGCTCGTGAATGCTATGCAATCTGAGATTGCAGTTGTAGATTTCATTTTAGAAGCTGAAATCAATTAGCATAAGTTTCTTCAAAGTGTGAAGCTGTCAAACATTTCAATGTCAATGGCTCCCTAATATATAATTTAAAGACTTCAAAATGGTGTCAAAATATGCTTTGAACTGATTCATGCCTAAGACCATTACATTTCAACATCATAACACCAAATAAACCTTTAGCTCCCGTGTGTTCTATGAGGAACATCACAGAACTCCCATTTCCTATAGTCTTATACCCAGCATGAGGTGATGATCTTCATGTAAGCTGTGCTGGAGGATATAAAGGAAAGACATGCAGAAGGGTCACACAGTAACAGAATAAGCTTCTGGTGGGGGTGAGGGAGGAAGGACTCGGTTTTCTCTAAGGGCTGGCCAATGGGAGTTGGACCATGCTCCAGTGAGTACATGTGCAACAGAAATTGAACATATGGTAGTTCTTTCTCTTCCTCTTCCTCTTCTTTTTTGGGAGGGAGGTCACAAGGGTAGGCAGGCAGACTTGGGAGGATTGGGAAGGGAGTGTGACCAGGATGTATGATGTGAAATTCCCAAATAATAATTAATAAAAATATTATGTTGAAAAAAAAAAAGCCCAACAATGGTTAATCCTTTGGGAGAACTCACATCAATTCAGTAAAGAATATTAGAAAAATTCAGGCATCACTTAAAGTGGCTGAATTTAAAAAGAAATTTCAGTACCTGATTATGTTCAAAGCCTTTTGGGGGCTGTTGCTGGTCTATCTGCTTCCTACAGGTAAACTGATCATTTCCCAGGTCTCTGTCCCAGGCCCTCCTCTTCCTCCCCTTTCCTTCCTGTGCTACTTGCCCACCTCCAGGGACCTCCCAGATGTCAGTGGCCACCCAAATCACAGCTGCCTACTGTGACTCTTTTAAGCACTGGTTCATTTCTTCCAGATGCTTACTTGACATTTCCATCTTGGTTTGCCAGAGAAACCTCAGACTTGGTATGTCTAAAGTTCCTCTCGGCATCCACCACTACCAGCCTCTGCCTTTTTGTTCCCCAAATTAATCACCCCAACTGGGCACTTCTAGGATTCCCCACACCAACTTCCTTACCATTTCTACTTATTCAAAACTGTATTCTGTGGTGATATTTTATTTGTACTGAAATGTTATTTTAATTTTATGTTAATAAATAAAGTTGCCCTGGGGTCAGAGCTATTAGAGCCATAGTAAGAGTGTGGTGGTTAGAAGAGCTAGGTAGATTTCTGTGTGTTCAGGGATACAGCCAGTATTGGAGACATACGCCTTTAAGACCTGGAGGGCGGTACTTACAGGCAGTGATGAGGCAGTCATGTGGTTGGGTTTACAACCAATGAGAAGGCAGAACAGAAAGATTATTTAAACAGGGACACAGGAAGTACCTCCCTCTCTCGGGGAAGCTAGGAGCACTGCAGGAGGTAAGATTTTATCTCTGAGCTCTGACCTCTCGGCTTTTCTCTTTTACCTTGGCTCTGTGTTTCTTATTTTAATAATACGATTGGTTACATCTACATCTGGCGCCCAACGTGACAAGAATCCATTAAAAACTGCTTGGGGCCGGCTCCCTAGCCGGAGCAGCCGGCTCCCTAGCCCCGGCCCAGGTCTGGGCTCAGGCTGGACTGTGAGCTGCTTGCTTAAAGCCAGTGCTACAAACAGCTCAGGCTTGCCCTGCTAAACAGGGCCCCTGGCTGTAAAGCCAAGCCTTGACTCGGCTCAGAGGGAACAAGTGGCTGGCTTTAAGCTTTAGCCGGCTACCCCTTCGCTTTCACTTTCACTTTCACTTTCGCTTTTGCTTTCTCTCTGTTTCTCTCTCTCTCTCTCTCTCTCTCTCTCTCTCTCTCTCTCTCTCTCTCTCTCTCTCTCTGGATTTACACCTAGGACTCTAGGTGGCTGTTTTGAAATTCGCTCGGATTTCTACTGTTCTACGCAGATTTGGTAAGTCATAAAGGAAACTATTTAAAAGACAAATTTTTTCCACATTTAAAAAAATGGGTTTCCTGTGTACATTGGAAGAAAATTGGGTTTTGTTTGAAATTTTAGGCAGTCTGACAATGGAACAACTATATGAAAAGATTAGTATTATGGGAATTATGCAGTTAATCACCATGCTTATTCTCATTTTACTATTTAAAAAGATAGTCGATTTAAGTGCCAGGATAACAGCTTTAGAAAAACCTGTTAATTTTAACAGTGAAGTTGGTTCAAGTTTGGATCATAAGGTTACAGAAAGAAAGCCTGTTTTCACACAATCATCCTTAATTTATCCTGTAACCGTACAGCAGATGCCTGATCAAATGGCTACACAAAATATCTGGGCTCCAATTGAACTGATGGATTTTAAAAGGTTTAAGGAGGCAATAGTATCTTATGGCATGCATTCCCCATATGTAAAGCAAATGTTAAACTCTTGGTCAACATATAATAGGATTATACCACAGGACTGGCGGGACCTTGCACAAGCTGTTCTGGAACCCAGCCAGAGAATTCAATTTCTGACTTGGTTTAAGGAGGAAGCTAGAAACGTAGAAACACAATGGAGGGATAAAGGAATACAAGTTTGTCAGGATCAGCTTATTGGAGAAGGCCAATATGCTTCAATACAAACACAATGTTTATATGATGTTCAAACCGTAATTTTATGTCGAATGGCAGCCTTGAATGCATGGGACAGAGTTGATGAACCAGGAAAAAAACATGAGTCATTCACAAAGGTTATGCAAGGCCCTAAAGAATCTTTCACAGATTTTTTAGAAAGACTGGCTTCAGCAGTAAACAGAATGGTCTCAGGATCAGAAGCTAGTAAGGCAATAATTGAAGCTTTGGCATTTGAGAATGCGAATGCAGCATGCAAAAGAATAATCAGGCCGTTAAGGGCAAGATCTGCACCTTTGGAAGATTGGATTAGAGAAACAATTAATGTTGAGGTTGATGAGCATGATACGTGGGTAGGAGAAGTAATTTCAAAAGGTTTGAGGAGTGTTAGATGTTTTGGGTGTGGAAAGCAAGGACATTTTAAAAGGGACTGTAAACAGGTCAATCCTAGAAGCAATGTTTCTTCAAGGAACAATGGCAACAGAATGCCCCTTCCTTCTGGAGTATGCAGAAGGTGTGGTAAGGGAAAACACTGGACCAATGAATGTAGATCAACAAAGGACAGACAGGGTAATCCTTTGCCTCAGTTTTCGGGAAACTCCCGGAGGGGCCTCATGCAGGCCCCCATAGCAAAACCAGTTCAAACCTTTCCTGCAGCTGTAGAGGAAATCCCTGCTCTGAGCGATTAAATAACCAAATGACTATTGGAATAAATCAGGCTGGTCAGGATGATGAAAAAGAGAGAATAGAAAATTCAGGAGAAAACATAAAGAAAATTTTTTGGCAAACTTCTATTAATGAACAGAGACCAAAATTAACGATAAAAATAAATGGTGTTTTGTTGTCTGGTCTGGTAGACACAGGTGCGGACATTACCATAATTGCACCAGAATTTTGGCATCCAGCTTGGCCTCTTCAGGAGGTAAACGTTCAACTGTTAGGAATTGGGACATTATCTGGAGTGAAACAGAGTGCAAGATGGCTGGAATGTATAGGTCCAGAAGGACAGAGAGGAAAATTAAAACCATATGTCGCTAACATAGCTATGAACCTGTGGGGTCGAGACTTGTTGCAACAATGGAATACTCAGATTAAAATCCCTCCAATCTCAGAAACAAATCATAAACTAGCACATGTTTCTGAGAGAAATATTAGAAGGCATTATTTTGAGTGGTCACCAGCCATCCATATTATACAGGAACAGGGCACAACAACTGATAATCTTCCAAAAATACCAACAGCTCTACCTTTAAAATGGTTAACAGACAAGCCTGTATGGGTTCAGCAATGGCCTTTAACAACAGAGAAACTCCAGGCTTTAGAAGAGCTGGTAGAAGAACAGTTAAATGCTCAGCATATTGAACAGTCAACCAGCCCTTGGAATTCTCCTGTATTTGTTATTAAAAAGAAATCTGGTAAATGGAGAATGGTAACAGACCTTAGAGCAATTAACAAAGTAATTCAGCCGATGGGCTCTCTACAATCTGGAATTCCTTTGCCTACTCTGTTACCAAAAGGATGGCCTCTCATAGTTATTGATTTAAAAGACTGTTTCTTTTCAATACCCTTACAAGAAAAAGACAGAGAAAGATTTGCTTTCACAGTGCCTACTTATAATAATTCTCAACCGGTTAAAAGATTTCAATGGAGGGTCCTCCCACAGGGAATGTTAAATAGCCCAACTCTGTGCCAATATTTTGTACAACAGCCATTGGAAGTGATACGTAAAAAATTTCCTAAATCTATAATTTATCATTATATGGATGATATTTTACTAGCTGACTCAAATGCAGATACTTTAGAAAGAATGTTTGAAGAAGTAAAGAAAATTTTGCCTTGCTGGGGATTACAAATTGCTCCTGAAAAAATACAAAGAGGAGATTCTATTAATTATTTAGGATATAAAATAGAGCTACAAAAAATTAGACCCCAAAAGGTGCAAATTAGGAGAGATAGACTACAGACTCTTAATGACTTTCAAAGATTATTTGGAGATATTTCTCATCTACGAACTATTGTTGGGGTAAAAAATGATGAACTGACTAATTTGTTCAAAACCTTAGAAGGTGACAAGGACTTAAATAGTCCAAGAGAATTATCACCTGAAGCTGAGAAAGAATTGGCCTTGGTAGAAAAGAAAGTACATGAAGGGCACGTGGATCGTATTGATCCAAAGCTGGATTGCATTTTGGTTATTTTACCCTCTAGGCATTCCCCTACTGGAATATTAATGCAGAGGGAAGATATTATATTGGAATGGATATTTTTACCAAATAAACCAAATAAAAAATTAAAAACTTATGGGGAAAAAATCTCTGACTTGATTTGGAAAGGAAAATTGAGACTTCGTCAATTAGCAGGAATAGACCCAGCAGAAATTGTTGTACCTTTAACTAAGGAGGACATTGAAAAATTATGGACAGAAAGTGAACCTTGGCAAAGAGCTTGCAGTAATTTTTTGGGAGAAATTAACAGCAAATATCCCAAAAGCAACAGAATTGATTTTATAAAGAGAGCTGATTGGATCTTGCCTCGAATTGTACGGCAAAAACCCATATCTGGAGTTCGTACATTTTATACAGATGCCAATAAACAAGGAAAGGCAGGTTACAAATCAGAAAATTTAAGTAAAGTGGTACAAAGTCCTTATAATTCAGTGCAAAAATCAGAATTGTATGCTATTCTGTTGGTATTAATGGATTTTTCAGAACCTCTCAACATAGTAACTGACTCTCAGTATGCTGAAAGAGTGGTGTTACATATTGAGACTGCAGAATTTATCCCTGATGCTTCAGAATTAACTTCACTATTTATTCAATTACAAGATACAATCAGGAAAAGGAGTCATCCTTTATATATAACACACATCCGATCTCATACTGGTTTGCCAGGCCCTTTAGCACAAGGCAATGATGAGATTGATAAATTATTGATAGGAAATGTGCTGGAGGCCTCAGACTTTCATAAAAAACATCACGTCAATAGTAAAGGTTTAAAAAAGGATTTTTCCATAACCTGGCAACAAGCCAAAGAAATAGTAAAGAAATGTCCTACTTGTTCTTTCTATAATCAAACGCCATTACCAGCAGGATGTAACCCAAAGGGTACTCAGAGGAATGAAATCTGGCAGATGGATGTGTTTCACTTTGCAGAATTTGGAAAACTGAAATATGTACACCACACTATCGATACTTATTCAGGATTTCAATGGGCAACTGCTCTGAGTTCTGAAAAAGCTGATTCTGTAATCACTCATTTGCTAGAAGTTATGGCCATCATGGGTATACCTGCACAAATCAAAACTGACAATGCTCCATCATATGTCTCTGTTAAAATGAAACAGTTTTTTGCTTATTACAATATAAAGCATATTACAGGTATACCACATAATCCTACAGGTCAAGCAGTTATAGAAAGGTCAAACAGAACTCTAAAGGATATGCTAAATAAACAGAAAGGAGTAACAAAAACCCCCAGAAATAGACTGCATAATGCTCTATTAACTTTGAATTTTCTGAATGCCAATGAGAAAGGAACAACAGCTGCAGAGAGACATTGGGTAATAGAAAAAACTACAGAATTAAATCAGCCTATATACTTTAAGGATGTGCTGACCTCAGAATGGAAGCCAGGGTATGTATTACGTTGGGGACGAGGTTTTGCTTTTGTTTCTATAGGAGAAGATAAGCTGTGGGTACCATCAAAATTGATAAAGGTTCGATTTGAACAAGAGAAACCTCTTAATTAGAGGAGGTGATAGTTCATCAACCAGCATGAACATCCAATTTAAACTAACTTGTATCAATAACACGTGCCTTTTCATTTAATCAGATAATAACTTGCCAGAAAGGAACATCCCCAAAATTAGTCTTGGGGGAAGGTTTTTGTTTTTGTCTTTTAGGAGAATGAAGGTTAAGGAATCTGAAGGACACAAGACAAATGAGACAACTGAAGAAAAGGGACAAATCATCTATCCCAGGAAACAGAGTATATGGGAGTATATGGCATATGGGTATATATTATCAAAAAAATTTTATGTCTTCTTAAATGTTTGTTTCTGCTTTTCTCTAAAGATTTAACACTATTGGTTTTCTAATAGTCCCAGTTCAATTAAAATTTAAAGCTGACTTTGGAGTTGGAGAATGGCTCTCTCCTTCTTTAAACTCAAGCATGTTGTTAAAATGAAAATACAATGGCAGGGCGGCGGTGGCGCACGCCTTTAATCCCAGCACTCGGGAGGCAGAGCCAGGTGGATCTCTGTGAGTTCGAGGCCAGCCTGGTCTACAGAGTGAGATCCAGGACAGGCTCCAAAGCTACACAGAGAAACCCTCTCTAGAAAAACCAAAAAAAAAAAAAAAAAAAAAAAAAAAAAAAAAAAAAAATAAAAATGAAAATACAAACTCCCTGTATCATGACAGAATAAAAGAGCCATTTTCTGCTATGGGACAGGACAAAAGCCAAATTAATTAAGGGACTATTCTATTACTAATCTCAACTCTTCGATTCTATTCTGATTCTTTAAACTTTTCTTAAAGTATAAATTTTATATCAAAATTTACAAGATTAATATATATATACATTTTAAACTTTGTTAAGATAGGAACGGTCATATAGAGTACTAACTAATTCTAGAAAAAGGGCTTCAATTAGCTGCATATATATGTCTTTGTGTTCGAGTCTCTTATCAGTTTTCTGCAGGAAATCATGGCCAGGCCTAACATCAACTGAAGTCTCCAGGAAGAAAATGGGGCCCCACAACAACAACAACAACAACAACAACAATTCCACGTGGACAATAATAATATAACTAAGCTGACAAACATCATCTACAGATCAGCTTTGAACTACAAGGTGCTCAGAGCAATTTTGAGATGACTAGCTGAGATGATCCAGTCTCAAAGACTACTTGAATAAGGACTTGAGATAAACCCTGAACTTTGGCTTTATACACAGACTGGATAATAATGAAGGATATAGTTACCTTTCCTAGAATTTGACAATTAACCTAAATTTTTCTTTCAGGATAAAGATAACTTCGCCCATACCCAGCAGGAAGCAATTTTAAGAATATGACACCCACATTGCCAAAGAAGTGGTGTGGGGCGGGTGGTTTTTTGGTTCTTTTAATGGGTTTTGGGTCTGGGATAATTTTCATTATTTAGGGGGGTAGGTTACAAGTTGTGAAGGGTTAGGAAAAAGGCTAAGCAAAGGAGATTAGATTTAAGGTTCTTGTTTAAAAAAAAAAAAAAAAGAAAGAAAGAAAGAAAAGAAAAAGACAATTACTAGTTTTAAATACTTTACATTATTACCAACTATTAGGATATAAAGAAATGAAAGTTAGTAGTTAGACATTACAATAGAAATTGTAGTCATATTAGATATGTTTTAAAAATTGAGCAGATGTATTTTAGACAGGTCATCTTCAAACCCTTCAGAGATCTACAGAATATGGCATTTAAAATGTTTTAATAACTTAGAAATTTTTCTTTTTTGAGACATGTCGGCTCCTGGCAGTACCAATCTACTTCAGAGAAAATATGGGCATTGAAGAAACTGCATATGGAGTTAATTTTCATTGTGGCAAAAGTTAGCCACTGGACAACAAAGTATCCTCGTATCAACAGGACAAAATGGACAGACAGAACACGAAACAAAGGACTACCGATTCCTGCCAAAACAAGTGTGGTTATGGCTTTATCAGACGGCATCTTCTGAGGCCAGGACAATATGGCACCATCCCTGAAGTGGCCTTCACAATCTGGAAAAGGTACAGTGCCCTTTTCTTTGAAGGCAGCTGAACAGGCAGTGGGCCGATGGCTTCTGTTGTGCAATGGAACAGCAACTGAAAGCTCACGCCTCTCAATAGTAGACTGGCATTTAATAGAGGGATGTGGAGAAGGGGATGCTGAGATGAAGCCATATATACACAGCCAAGAAGAATGGACAGCTGAATTCAAAAACCATCAACAATTTCCAGAATTTAAAATCCTGAATCATGACATGACACTAGTGGAATTCAGGTGTTTCTGGTACATGGACTGCTCTCACCCAAATGGAGGTTGAACTGTTGACCTTGTGTACAACCTACTTCACAAATGAGTCTGTCAGATACCATAAGCCTATAGGCTGAAGATGATGCCCCAACACTGTGGAGAAACCTCAGGTGACTGTCCAGGCAGCTGGCTGTTTCTGTCAACTCACAAAATTTTTGGAAGCTGCTTTTGTGCACTTCTTGTTTTTATTTTTGTTAGCTAATATTATTTCCTTCTTGGGTCTCTGAGGGAGTTGAAGATTAGTTAGTTATAGTTGAAGATTAATTAGGATAGAAAGTGAATTAGATACATTTTGGACTTACTAAAATAGGATAGATAAGGGAATTATTTTCTCTGATTTGTCAAATACAAATGGACTAGACATCGTTTAGGTATTTGTTACTTGTATATATTGTATATAGTTATTGTACTTTTGTATATAGTTTTTCTTTTGTTAGTTATAACCTTTTGCCTTTTTTCTTTTTATTAAAATAGAAAAGGGGAAATGTGGTGATATTTTATTTGTACTGAAATGTTATTTTAATTTTATGTTAATAAATAAAGTTGCCCTGGGGTCAGAGCTATTAGAGCCATAGTAAGAGCGTGGTGGTTAGAAGAGCTAGGTAGATTTCTGTGTGTTCAGGGATACAGCCAGTATTGGAGACATACGCCTTTAAGACCTGGAGGGCGGTACTTACAGGCAGTGATGAGGCAGTCATGTGGTTGGGTTTACAACCAATGAGAAGGCAGAACAGAAAGATTATTTAAACAGGGACACAGGAAGTACCTCCCTCTCTCGGGGAAGCTAGGAGCACTGCAGGAGGTAAGATTTTATCTCTGAGCTCTGACCTCTCGGCTTTTCTCTTTTACCTTGGCTCTGTGTTTCTTATTTTAATAATACGATTGGTTACATCTACATCTGGCGCCCAACGTGACAAGAATCCATTAAAAACTGCTTGGGGCCGGCTCCCTAGCCGGAGCAGCCGGCTCCCTAGCCCCGGCCCAGGTCTGGGCTCAGGCTGGACTGTGAGCTGCTTGCTTAAAGCCAGTGCTACAAACAGCTCAGGCTTGCCCTGCTAAACAGGGCCCCTGGCTGTAAAGCCAAGCCTTGACTCGGCTCAGAGGGAACAAGTGGCTGGCTTTAAGCTTTAGCCGGCTACCCCTTCGCTTTCACTTTCACTTTCACTTTCACTTTCGCTTTTGCTTTCTCTCTGTTTCTCTCTCTCTCTCTCTCTCTCTCTCTCTCTCTCTCTCTCTCTCTCTCTCTCTCTCTCTGGATTTACACCTAGGACTCTAGGTGGCTGTTTTGAAATTCGCTCGGATTTCTACTGTTCTACGCAGATTTGGTAAGTCATAAAGGAAACTATTTAAAAGACAAATTTTTTCCACATTTAAAAAAATGGGTTTCCTGTGTACATTGGAAGAAAATTGGGTTTTGTTTGAAATTTTAGGCAGTCTGACAATGGAACAACTATATGAAAAGATTAGTATTATGGGAATTATGCAGTTAATCACCATGCTTATTCTCATTTTACTATTTAAAAAGATAGTCGATTTAAGTGCCAGGATAACAGCTTTAGAAAAACCTGTTAATTTTAACAGTGAAGTTGGTTCAAGTTTGGATCATAAGGTTACAGAAAGAAAGCCTGTTTTCACACAATCATCCTTAATTTATCCTGTAACCGTACAGCAGATGCCTGATCAAATGGCTACACAAAATATCTGGGCTCCAATTGAACTGATGGATTTTAAAAGGTTTAAGGAGGCAATAGTATCTTATGGCATGCATTCCCCATATGTAAAGCAAATGTTAAACTCTTGGTCAACATATAATAGGATTATACCACAGGACTGGCGGGACCTTGCACAAGCTGTTCTGGAACCCAGCCAGAGAATTCAATTTCTGACTTGGTTTAAGGAGGAAGCTAGAAACGTAGAAACACAATGGAGGGATAAAGGAATACAAGTTTGTCAGGATCAGCTTATTGGAGAAGGCCAATATGCTTCAATACAAACACAATGTTTATATGATGTTCAAACCGTAATTTTATGTCGAATGGCAGCCTTGAATGCATGGGACAGAGTTGATGAACCAGGAAAAAAACATGAGTCATTCACAAAGGTTATGCAAGGCCCTAAAGAATCTTTCACAGATTTTTTAGAAAGACTGGCTTCAGCAGTAAACAGAATGGTCTCAGGATCAGAAGCTAGTAAGGCAATAATTGAAGCTTTGGCATTTGAGAATGCGAATGCAGCATGCAAAAGAATAATCAGGCCGTTAAGGGCAAGATCTGCACCTTTGGAAGATTGGATTAGAGAAACAATTAATGTTGAGGTTGATGAGCATGATACGTGGGTAGGAGAAGTAATTTCAAAAGGTTTGAGGAGTGTTAGATGTTTTGGGTGTGGAAAGCAAGGACATTTTAAAAGGGACTGTAAACAGGTCAATCCTAGAAGCAATGTTTCTTCAAGGAACAATGGCAACAGAATGCCCCTTCCTTCTGGAGTATGCAGAAGGTGTGGTAAGGGAAAACACTGGACCAATGAATGTAGATCAACAAAGGACAGACAGGGTAATCCTTTGCCTCAGTTTTCGGGAAACTCCCGGAGGGGCCTCATGCAGGCCCCCATAGCAAAACCAGTTCAAACCTTTCCTGCAGCTGTAGAGGAAATCCCTGCTCTGAGCGATTAAATAACCAAATGACTATTGGAATAAATCAGGCTGGTCAGGATGATGAAAAAGAGAGAATAGAAAATTCAGGAGAAAACATAAAGAAAATTTTTTGGCAAACTTCTATTAATGAACAGAGACCAAAATTAACGATAAAAATAAATGGTGTTTTGTTGTCTGGTCTGGTAGACACAGGTGCGGACATTACCATAATTGCACCAGAATTTTGGCATCCAGCTTGGCCTCTTCAGGAGGTAAACGTTCAACTGTTAGGAATTGGGACATTATCTGGAGTGAAACAGAGTGCAAGATGGCTGGAATGTATAGGTCCAGAAGGACAGAGAGGAAAATTAAAACCATATGTCGCTAACATAGCTATGAACCTGTGGGGTCGAGACTTGTTGCAACAATGGAATACTCAGATTAAAATCCCTCCAATCTCAGAAACAAATCATAAACTAGCACATGTTTCTGAGAGAAATATTAGAAGGCATTATTTTGAGTGGTCACCAGCCATCCATATTATACAGGAACAGGGCACAACAACTGATAATCTTCCAAAAATACCAACAGCTCTACCTTTAAAATGGTTAACAGACAAGCCTGTATGGGTTCAGCAATGGCCTTTAACAACAGAGAAACTCCAGGCTTTAGAAGAGCTGGTAGAAGAACAGTTAAATGCTCAGCATATTGAACAGTCAACCAGCCCTTGGAATTCTCCTGTATTTGTTATTAAAAAGAAATCTGGTAAATGGAGAATGGTAACAGACCTTAGAGCAATTAACAAAGTAATTCAGCCGATGGGCTCTCTACAATCTGGAATTCCTTTGCCTACTCTGTTACCAAAAGGATGGCCTCTCATAGTTATTGATTTAAAAGACTGTTTCTTTTCAATACCCTTACAAGAAAAAGACAGAGAAAGATTTGCTTTCACAGTGCCTACTTATAATAATTCTCAACCGGTTAAAAGATTTCAATGGAGGGTCCTCCCACAGGGAATGTTAAATAGCCCAACTCTGTGCCAATATTTTGTACAACAGCCATTGGAAGTGATACGTAAAAAATTTCCTAAATCTATAATTTATCATTATATGGATGATATTTTACTAGCTGACTCAAATGCAGATACTTTAGAAAGAATGTTTGAAGAAGTAAAGAAAATTTTGCCTTGCTGGGGATTACAAATTGCTCCTGAAAAAATACAAAGAGGAGATTCTATTAATTATTTAGGATATAAAATAGAGCTACAAAAAATTAGACCCCAAAAGGTGCAAATTAGGAGAGATAGACTACAGACTCTTAATGACTTTCAAAGATTATTTGGAGATATTTCTCATCTACGAACTATTGTTGGGGTAAAAAATGATGAACTGACTAATTTGTTCAAAACCTTAGAAGGTGACAAGGACTTAAATAGTCCAAGAGAATTATCACCTGAAGCTGAGAAAGAATTGGCCTTGGTAGAAAAGAAAGTACATGAAGGGCACGTGGATCGTATTGATCCAAAGCTGGATTGCATTTTGGTTATTTTACCCTCTAGGCATTCCCCTACTGGAATATTAATGCAGAGGGAAGATATTATATTGGAATGGATATTTTTACCAAATAAACCAAATAAAAAATTAAAAACTTATGGGGAAAAAATCTCTGACTTGATTTGGAAAGGAAAATTGAGACTTCGTCAATTAGCAGGAATAGACCCAGCAGAAATTGTTGTACCTTTAACTAAGGAGGACATTGAAAAATTATGGACAGAAAGTGAACCTTGGCAAAGAGCTTGCAGTAATTTTTTGGGAGAAATTAACAGCAAATATCCCAAAAGCAACAGAATTGATTTTATAAAGAGAGCTGATTGGATCTTGCCTCGAATTGTACGGCAAAAACCCATATCTGGAGTTCGTACATTTTATACAGATGCCAATAAACAAGGAAAGGCAGGTTACAAATCAGAAAATTTAAGTAAAGTGGTACAAAGTCCTTATAATTCAGTGCAAAAATCAGAATTGTATGCTATTCTGTTGGTATTAATGGATTTTTCAGAACCTCTCAACATAGTAACTGACTCTCAGTATGCTGAAAGAGTGGTGTTACATATTGAGACTGCAGAATTTATCCCTGATGCTTCAGAATTAACTTCACTATTTATTCAATTACAAGATACAATCAGGAAAAGGAGTCATCCTTTATATATAACACACATCCGATCTCATACTGGTTTGCCAGGCCCTTTAGCACAAGGCAATGATGAGATTGATAAATTATTGATAGGAAATGTGCTGGAGGCCTCAGACTTTCATAAAAAACATCACGTCAATAGTAAAGGTTTAAAAAAGGATTTTTCCATAACCTGGCAACAAGCCAAAGAAATAGTAAAGAAATGTCCTACTTGTTCTTTCTATAATCAAACGCCATTACCAGCAGGATGTAACCCAAAGGGTACTCAGAGGAATGAAATCTGGCAGATGGATGTGTTTCACTTTGCAGAATTTGGAAAACTGAAATATGTACACCACACTATCGATACTTATTCAGGATTTCAATGGGCAACTGCTCTGAGTTCTGAAAAAGCTGATTCTGTAATCACTCATTTGCTAGAAGTTATGGCCATCATGGGTATACCTGCACAAATCAAAACTGACAATGCTCCATCATATGTCTCTGTTAAAATGAAACAGTTTTTTGCTTATTACAATATAAAGCATATTACAGGTATACCACATAATCCTACAGGTCAAGCAGTTATAGAAAGGTCAAACAGAACTCTAAAGGATATGCTAAATAAACAGAAAGGAGTAACAAAAACCCCCAGAAATAGACTGCATAATGCTCTATTAACTTTGAATTTTCTGAATGCCAATGAGAAAGGAACAACAGCTGCAGAGAGACATTGGGTAATAGAAAAAACTACAGAATTAAATCAGCCTATATACTTTAAGGATGTGCTGACCTCAGAATGGAAGCCAGGGTATGTATTACGTTGGGGACGAGGTTTTGCTTTTGTTTCTATAGGAGAAGATAAGCTGTGGGTACCATCAAAATTGATAAAGGTTCGATTTGAACAAGAGAAACCTCTTAATTAGAGGAGGTGATAGTTCATCAACCAGCATGAACATCCAATTTAAACTAACTTGTATCAATAACACGTGCCTTTTCATTTAATCAGATAATAACTTGCCAGAAAGGAACATCCCCAAAATTAGTCTTGGGGGAAGGTTTTTGTTTTTGTCTTTTAGGAGAATGAAGGTTAAGGAATCTGAAGGACACAAGACAAATGAGACAACTGAAGAAAAGGGACAAATCATCTATCCCAGGAAACAGAGTATATGGGAGTATATGGCATATGGGTATATATTATCAAAAAAATTTTATGTCTTCTTAAATGGTTTGTTTCTGCTTTTCTCTAAAGATTTAACACTATTGGTTTTCTAATAGTCCCAGTTCAATTAAAATTTAAAGCTGACTTTGGAGTTGGAGAATGGCTCTCTCCTTCTTTAAACTCAAGCATGTTGTTAAAATGAAAATACAATGGCAGGGCGGCGGTGGCGCACGCCTTTAATCCCAGCACTCGGGAGGCAGAGCCAGGTGGATCTCTGTGAGTTCGAGGCCAGCCTGGTCTACAGAGTGAGATCCAGGACAGGCTCCAAAGCTACACAGAGAAACCCTCTCTAGAAAAACCAAAAAAAAAAAAAAAAAAAAAAAAAAAAAAAAAAAAATAAAAATGAAAATACAAACTCCCTGTATCATGACAGAATAAAAGAGCCATTTTCTGCTATGGGACAGGACAAAAGCCAAATTAATTAAGGGACTATTCTATTACTAATCTCAACTCTTCGATTCTATTCTGATTCTTTAAACTTTTCTTAAAGTATAAATTTTATATCAAAATTTACAAGATTAATATATATATACATTTTAAACTTTGTTAAGATAGGAACGGTCATATAGAGTACTAACTAATTCTAGAAAAAGGGCTTCAATTAGCTGCATATATATGTCTTTGTGTTCGAGTCTCTTATCAGTTTTCTGCAGGAAATCATGGCCAGGCCTAACATCAACTGAAGTCTCCAGGAAGAAAATGGGGCCCCACAACAACAACAACAACAACAACAACAATTCCACGTGGACAATAATAATATAACTAAGCTGACAAACATCATCTACAGATCAGCTTTGAACTACAAGGTGCTCAGAGCAATTTTGAGATGACTAGCTGAGATGATCCAGTCTCAAAGACTACTTGAATAAGGACTTGAGATAAACCCTGAACTTTGGCTTTATACACAGACTGGATAATAATGAAGGATATAGTTACCTTTCCTAGAATTTGACAATTAACCTAAATTTTTCTTTCAGGATAAAGATAACTTCGCCCATACCCAGCAGGAAGCAATTTTAAGAATATGACACCCACATTGCCAAAGAAGTGGTGTGGGGCGGGTGGTTTTTTGGTTCTTTTAATGGGTTTTGGGTCTGGGATAATTTTCATTATTTAGGGGGGTAGGTTACAAGTTGTGAAGGGTTAGGAAAAAGGCTAAGCAAAGGAGATTAGATTTAAGGTTCTTGTTTAAAAAAAAAAAAAAAAGAAAGAAAGAAAGAAAAGAAAAAGACAATTACTAGTTTTAAATACTTTACATTATTACCAACTATTAGGATATAAAGAAATGAAAGTTAGTAGTTAGACATTACAATAGAAATTGTAGTCATATTAGATATGTTTTAAAAATTGAGCAGATGTATTTTAGACAGGTCATCTTCAAACCCTTCAGAGATCTACAGAATATGGCATTTAAAATGTTTTAATAACTTAGAAATTTTTCTTTTTTGAGACATGTCGGCTCCTGGCAGTACCAATCTACTTCAGAGAAAATATGGGCATTGAAGAAACTGCATATGGAGTTAATTTTCATTGTGGCAAAAGTTAGCCACTGGACAACAAAGTATCCTCGTATCAACAGGACAAAATGGACAGACAGAACACGAAACAAAGGACTACCGATTCCTGCCAAAACAAGTGTGGTTATGGCTTTATCAGACGGCATCTTCTGAGGCCAGGACAATATGGCACCATCCCTGAAGTGGCCTTCACAATCTGGAAAAGGTACAGTGCCCTTTTCTTTGAAGGCAGCTGAACAGGCAGTGGGCCGATGGCTTCTGTTGTGCAATGGAACAGCAACTGAAAGCTCACGCCTCTCAATAGTAGACTGGCATTTAATAGAGGGATGTGGAGAAGGGGATGCTGAGATGAAGCCATATATACACAGCCAAGAAGAATGGACAGCTGAATTCAAAAACCATCAACAATTTCCAGAATTTAAAATCCTGAATCATGACATGACACTAGTGGAATTCAGGTGTTTCTGGTACATGGACTGCTCTCACCCAAATGGAGGTTGAACTGTTGACCTTGTGTACAACCTACTTCACAAATGAGTCTGTCAGATACCATAAGCCTATAGGCTGAAGATGATGCCCCAACACTGTGGAGAAACCTCAGGTGACTGTCCAGGCAGCTGGCTGTTTCTGTCAACTCACAAAATTTTTGGAAGCTGCTTTTGTGCACTTCTTGTTTTTATTTTTGTTAGCTAATATTATTTCCTTCTTGGGTCTCTGAGGGAGTTGAAGATTAGTTAGTTATAGTTGAAGATTAATTAGGATAGAAAGTGAATTAGATACATTTTGGACTTACTAAAATAGGATAGATAAGGGAATTATTTTCTCTGATTTGTCAAATACAAATGGACTAGACATCGTTTAGGTATTTGTTACTTGTATATATTGTATATAGTTATTGTACTTTTGTATATAGTTTTTCTTTTGTTAGTTATAACCTTTTGCCTTTTTTCTTTTTATTAAAATAGAAAAGGGGAAATGTGGTGATATTTTATTTGTACTGAAATGTTATTTTAATTTTATGTTAATAAATAAAGTTGCCCTGGGGTCAGAGCTATTAGAGCCATAGTAAGAGCGTGGTGGTTAGAAGAGCTAGGTAGATTTCTGTGTGTTCAGGGATACAGCCAGTATTGGAGACATACGCCTTTAAGACCTGGAGGGCGGTACTTACAGGCAGTGATGAGGCAGTCATGTGGTTGGGTTTACAACCAATGAGAAGGCAGAACAGAAAGATTATTTAAACAGGGACACAGGAAGTACCTCCCTCTCTCGGGGAAGCTAGGAGCACTGCAGGAGGTAAGATTTTATCTCTGAGCTCTGACCTCTCGGCTTTTCTCTTTTACCTTGGCTCTGTGTTTCTTATTTTAATAATACGATTGGTTACATCTACAGTATTCATTGCTTGTTTTTACCTTAAACAAACAAACAAACAAACAAAAAACCCCTTTGCTTCAAAAAGAATCTACTTTATGTAAAAATTTTTGTCAATTGTTTTTGAAATATGATCTCTCTCCCTATGTAGCTCAGGCTGGCTTTAAACCTGAAATTCTCTTGCCTCAGCATCCTAAGTGATGTATCTGCCACACAGGCTTTGCATAGTGTTCTGCATTCCTGCTCTTTGCTTTTCCAATCAGACCACACCACAACTGCCAGGGTTGCCTTCGCATCACACATATCTCATTATACCATCTCTTTCTTTAAAAAATTCTGGTTTCTCATCCTCCCCTGAATAAATATTACTTCCTAAGAAACATAAAATCCTTACATCTAATACACTTGCTTCATCTTTCACTGGAGCTCAGCTCCTACTCTACAGTCTAGTCACTGAACTTTTCCAATGCTATGTTCTCATGCAATCCTAGCTGTATTTACATGCAGATGATGCCTGGAGCCAGTTCAGGTGCTCACAGCCTCTTAGGCTGGGCTAATGATCTCAAGAGCATTTGCACTTAGTTTGGCCTAAGAATATCCAGGTGTTATGTGATATTTTGTTTGTGTTCTGACAAAGCTTGCCTGGAGATCAGAGGGTGGAGCAGCCACTAGTTAACCACAGAGACTAGGCAATGGTGGCTCACACTTGAATCCCAGCACTTGGGAGGAGGAAGCAGAAAGATCAGAAGTTCAAGGCCACCCTGGGCTACAGGAGATTGATCCAGTCTAAAAGAGAAACAGAGTCTTTAATCCCAGCACTCGGGAGGTGAAGACAGAAATATAAGGCAGGTGGAGACAGGATCTCAGCCCCCTCATTTGGTCTGAGGATGTGGAGAGGTAAGAAGTTTCTATTGGCTGCAGCTCTGCTTCTCTGATCTTTCAGCTTTCACCCTCCATATCTGACTTCAGGCTTTCAGTGTGAACACTAATTAGGATCATGCTTCATGCAAGCATAGGTTTGTGCCCTTTGTTATTCTACAAATCTATAAAAAGATGTGCTCATGCTATTCATCTTTGCATCCTCAGTACTTTGATGCAGCAGTACAGAGGTTTGACACATTATATAAAAGAGCTTTATAAGCTTGAGAGAAGAAAATAAGTATCAGGGCCCTAACATTCTTGAAAATTACCTAACATATATTCAAAAGTTCCTAAACAACTACTATATGCTATCTGTATGATGGGAATGACCCAATAGTATATAAATTAATGATACACAAAAAACACAAGACTTTGTTTTGCCAGCCACTTACAGAGACAACCACAGAACAAAGAATGACCAAAGTTATCTGGAAGAGTCAGAAAGAGATGGGATAAAAATTCACTACCCTTGAAACCAAGTCAAATAATAAATTTTCCCTGACCCAAAAGGATAAAATGGTAGGCATAGCTCTGCTTAAGAAATCTTTCAGCAAACTCTGCTCATTACTTAAGTGTGAAATAATCACCATAAATATCATACATCTCAAAACCTATACTGAGAAGTTGGTGCACTGTATACAAGATATGTAAGAAACACTATGCACAAATCAGGAAATCTGGTTTTCTATTCCTGTTCCACATGAACTTTCAGTGAGACCACAAACAAATCACTCACCTTCTGTATATGAAATGCTTATAAGTATCTACCCTGGAAGGCCCCTAAAAAAGCAAACTAATTCACAGGAAAGTACCCAGAGGAGAAAAAAGGAAAAAAAAAAAAAAACACTTTAGAAGTCTAAGGAAGTCAGGCAGTGGTGGCGCATGCCTTTAATCCCAGCACTCAGGAGGCAGAGGCAGTCAGATATCTATGAGTTAGAAGCCAGCCTGGTCTACAGAATGAGTTCCAGGACAGGCTCCAAAGCTACACAGAGAAACCCTGTCTCAAAAAACGAAAACAAAAACAAAAACAAACAAACAAAAAGAAGTCTAAGGAAACATCTCAGTCACTAAGATCATTTAATATGCTCTTTGGTCTTCATAAAACAAAGTCTTGGGGGAGGGCATCTTTCCCTCACCCATGCCTCCACATGGCAGACAGGGGTGTCCAGCTCTGACCACAGGGTCAGCTCTAGTGTGTTGCCTAGGTGAGGTGTACACCTGTGGTGAGGAGTAGGGCCATCTTTCCCTAGTGCAGGAGCGAGCTCTCCTGAGGGGCAGTTCAGGCCTGGAAGTGACAGTGCCCCTCGTGGCCGCACAGGCCACCCAGATCACTATGGCCCCTGCAGTAACATGGCCCTCAGACACCACCATTACCACCTGAGCAGGTGAGAGAGCAGGCCCCAGGATCACAAGAGTAGGAGAGCTAACCCTGACCCTCACCAGCTGTAGCACAAGAGAGCAGGCTCTGCACCCATCTGAGCAGCACACTAGAGCTGATCCTGTTGTCAGGGACACAGGTGAGACAACTTGGAGGGCTTGAGAGCAGCAGAACCAACCCTTCCCCATCTGCCATGCAGTGGCATGGGTGAGGGAAAGATGCCGGGCCCCCCCCCTCCCCCCCCCCCCTACCTGCGGCAGGCAAGAAAGCTGGCCAGTGTCTCAAGAGTAAGAGAACGATCTCTGCCTCCAGCCAGGGCAGCACATTAGTGCTGACTCCGTGGTCAGGGACACAGGTGAGCCAGCCCTGAGGCCATCAGAGCAGGACAGCTGAACCTGCCACCTCAATATGCTCCCCACAGCAATCAGGAGAGAGGGCCCTGTACCTCATCTGGGCAAAACAGTCGAGTTAGCTCTCATGGTTTGAGTGTGGGTGAGCTGGACCTGAGGGCCTGAGAGCAGGAGAACTGGCCCCACTCCTTGCTGCAGGCTCCACTGGGTGAGCTACCCTAGGCCGTGCTGGAGAGCTGACCCAGGTGGTAACAATAGGGAAATCCTGACAAGCTGACCAATCCAACTGCCACCCAGGCCCAGAACCAGGGCTGAGTTAGCCTACCTCGACATCCACCTCATCTATGAACTGCTAGGGCACGTGGAAGGGAAGAACCTACAGATCCAAAACAGGACAACATGATGTCCAAGAGCAGCCCAGTGAGAGCCTATACAATCAGTGGTGTAACAGAAGCCTGAGCCCTGAGACCAGTGACTCATGGCAATCAACACTTGCAAGTAAAGATGAACAGACTAAAGGGTAAACTGTGACTCAATGAGCCACACTACAGCTTCCACAACAAGATTCTTCTCTCGCTCTAATTTTGTTTTGTTTTTTCTTTTAAATTGGGTTTTGTTTTGGGAAGGAGGTTACAAGGCCAGAGGGCAGTTGAGAGGGGACAGGGAGATAAGTGGGATCAGAATGCATGATGTGAAATACACAAAGAATCAAAGAAAGTTAAAATAAATTTTAAAAAGTGATGGTAAATTCTTTATTGTATCTGATTATTTCTGCTGAAAGCATCATGGTATTCTTAAAAATTTATTTACTTTTAAATTTATTTTTTACTCTATGTGCATGAGTGTTTTGCCTGCATGCACATTTGTGAATCTTGTGCTTGTCTGGTGCACCTCAGGAGGTCAGGAAAGCGTGTTGGAGTTACAGATGGGTGTGAACCATTAGGTAGGTGTTGGGAATAGAACCTGGATCCTCTGCCACAGCAGCAAGTCATGTAACCACTTACACCATCTTTCCAGCCCCACATTCTTATAAATTTAAAAATTAGATACCTACAGTGAAAAATCTCTGCTAAAGTAGACAAAGACCAAGTACTAAGAATTCACATACTTCTTTCACTCATTAAAGAGTCTCTCAAATATATGTTAAGCATGAATCATAAAACACTATAGCAGGTGGCGCACACCTTTAATCCCAGCACTCGGGAGGCAGAGCCAGGCGGATCTCTGTGAATTCAAGACCAACCTGGTCTACAAAGCAAGTTCCAGGAAAGGTGCAAAGCTACACAGAGAAACCCTGTCTCAAAAAACAAAAACAAAAACAAACAAACAAAAAAATTAAAAAAAACCACTGGTGTTCTGGACGACCAAAAACATGAAGTCACCTATCCTCTCGATGCCTAGAGTTTAATGAACTTTCAAGGAAGTTCTGATACTTATGGGGAGAGTCTAGTCTCAGTCTCTCTCTCTCTCTCTCTCTCTCTCTCTCTCTCTCTCTCTCTCTCTCTCTCTCTCTCTCTCACACACACACACACACACACACACACACACACACACACACACACTATGGGAAAGCGGAGAAGATACACACATTATCTCAAGTTTTGGGCATTTTATAAACAAATGATTTCACATATAACTAGTGAGTATACTGTGTATTAATACATAAATGGACAAAATACAGTGACTGAGCAGTAAAGCCTATAGGAGAGTTTAGGTCATAACCAAAAAAAATCTGTAAAAACAAAATTATAGTATCTTGCTTTTACTATTTTTCAGCCATACCTGGAAAAAAAATTACATAACAAAAAGTAGAAATGTTAACCTAAATAGTATGGGGAGTGGAGAGCAGAAACAAGCCTTTTCTTTCTGTTTATGTGAGTCAGTAGAAATATAAAGCCCTAGAGACTGAAAGAAGAAAAGGGAACATCCCAATGCCTACAAGATCAAGCTTTAGGGTAATCAAGACATTGTTTACTCATAATATACATAAAGAATTTCTCAAAAGTCCTTATTTGGAAAGTTTGTATAATACTTTTAAGTTAGGAAAGAGTTGATGTGTTTTTAAACTGTTCTATATTATGCACTTAAAAATAAGTCAGTATCTCAGTGGGAAAATGTCTACACCAAATACAATACTTCCTGGAGTCGATTATACTTCATGAATTCTAACCAAATTCATCAGCAACTTATGTTATCAAGGCTTACCGTTTATTTGGATCCTTTATCAAGAGCCCTGAAAGCAATGATTTTGCATCTGAAGAGAGTGTTCGAGGAAATTTAATGTCTTCCATTAGTATTAGTTCAAAGAGTTTCTCATGATCCTGGTTGTAGAAAGGCAACCTCCCACACATCATTTCATACATGACAACACCCAGGCCCCACCAGTCTACCGCTCGGCCATAGTCATTATCTTCTAATACCTAGAAATGAAACCAGCAAAATGCATTATTACTATTATTATTATTACATTATGAGACACCCTCACTACATGGCCTTGGCTGGTCTGGAACTTGCTATATAGACTGATCTGGCCTCAAATTCATAGAGGTCTGTCTGTCTGCTTCTGGAGTGCCATGCCCAGGCCATGTACATTAATGGTTAAAGCATTATCTAAAATAAGTGAATTTTATATAACAATGAATACAACTTCAATTACTTATATAAAACAACTTATAATCAGAAACATTCAATGTACAAAAAGCAAAAGTCATGAAAATTTTGTTACATGAGTTTGAAGTACATCTCTATATACATGACCAAATGAAAAGCATCAGCTAGGATATTTGCCTATTTTCTTTCAAGTCTACTGCATTTCACATTTTGAGTCCCTCCAACAACTTAAAATGAGGCCATGCTGGTGAAAGATCACATATTGTTCATTACATATTTTACTTTGAGAAGTAAGTTTAAAACAAGAAAGAAAACAGGCCTAGAAAGCTCTCAGTGGCTGAGAGTACCTATAAGAGCTAGGTCCCATTCTCCGAACCCACATGGTAGCTTACAATCATCTGTAACTCCAGTGTATAAAGTGAGCAGACGTCCTTCTCTGACCTATGTGGGCACCTGGTGCCCATGATGATGCACACACATAAGAGAGGCAAAACACTTATACACACAAAATAAATTTAATTTTTTTTAAAGTGCAATAATACAAATCAAACAGTGAAAGATGAAAACATCAAACAATTGAAAGAATGATCAGTATAGGGTATGGCAGTAAAATAATAAATATGGCAACTCTTGGGAGCCCTTCCTTCTGTTTAAAATCTTTCAGAAAATAATCAATGAAATAAAAGTATCAGTATTTACTATTTTGAAATATCATATATTTTATATCTGAAGCCTAAGAAGACACAAACTTTAGCCAGGTGTGCTGGAACAGCACTCAGGAGGCAGAGACAGTGGATCTGAGTTCAAGACCAGCCTGATATACAGAGTAAGTTCCAGGAGAGCCAGGGCTACACAGAGAAACCCTGGGGGCGGGGGTGGGTGGGGGGGTGGGGGGCGGTGGACGGGGGAAGGAGAGGAGGAAGGAGAGGGGAAGAGAGGAGAGAGAGAAGCTATGGAATCTTTGTGGCATATGTCCACTTATGTATCTCAAAATATATCAGATACAAAAACTAGTTAGTTATGGCATAAAGGTATCACTTTGGTTACATTAGAACAATCTCTTCAAATCCAAACACAGAAATTTACTATGAGCACTGAGCCCAGCATGGATGTGCAATTAGAGAGCCCAAGGCCTTGTGCATGGTAGGCAAAGTGTTCTACCACTAAGTTATAAACACAACTGCAAATGTGAGTCTTGCCCAATGGAATATTCATCATCTAGAGACAATGTCCAGCATTTTACTTAGGTAACTACATTTGAATTAATACTAAACTTCAGTTTATCCGACCCTTTCAAGCTTTGAGAAAATCTGGTCTATAATATGAATTTCATCAACTAAAAAATTTTTATTTTGAATTAATCAAATGCTTTATTGAATTTTGGGTATTTCTGACAGTCACATTAAAGTTACCTCCTCAAAAGGCATTTGAGCAGAAGTATTTAAAGATAAAGGACAGAATTTTAAAAACTCAACCATATAGTTGCTTTGTTGTAAAAAAAAAAAAACAAGAGAATCATCTGTAACTTATGATCAAAAGTCTAGTTATTGTAACTAAAGAAAACATTTTCTGAATGAGAAACTTTAGTTTTGTTTTTTTTAATAGACAAAATAGTCACACTTTATGTATGTGAGTAAGTAACATGGGAACAAACAATACAAAGAATAGCAAAGAAGCATAAGGATTTTTTTATTTCTTAAAGGAAACACACTATGTACCTGTTAAAGTAACTGTGACTGTCTTGAACCTCATTAGTGGAGTACACTGTTTTCTGAACCTTTATCTAACTGATACAGGATTTCACCCAATAACAGACAAACATCTAACAAATCTTTAACTGGATTCCTACACCAGCAACAAAACAGTGGCATACATGAAAAGGAGCCAAATGTGGTTTTTAACCTCTTTTTTCATAAAACCATAAAAAGCATAAAAGCTGGATTAACTGCCTTCTGAACCCACATTTCACCAGCCGGGTTCTCATCCCCAGCTGGCAGAACTGGCAATCCTTTATTTTTGTTTAAATACCTGGTTTTCAGCCAGAAGGGTAGGAGTACAGAAAAAGAGGGCTTCATTTTGAAGAGAATAGCAACTAAAACCCAAAACTGCATTGTTAAAAAACAAAACAAAACATCTATTCGATAAAATGAAATACATTTTATTTAGCTTTGCAAAATAAACACTAATTCTCAATATAGGTGGTTTTGCATCTGATACGTAGACCTTCACTTCCATACAGATACAAGATGATGTAACTGGAACTGTCTGCTGTACCTCTGTGTGGTCAACAATATTGATGGAATGCACTGTGTTACTGACATGCAGACTTCAGCATTGCTGAGAACACACCCTAACAACTCAGCCACACTCTTAAGAGGCTTTGCTATCAACTACAAAGAAATATTCTATGTAGGTTGTGAGGTGAAATGTTCAAGAAATAAAAATAAAAATGACTGTTACATTCTACACAGGCACACAATGTGAAATATATTCCACTCTTCGTATTATATATTTTCTCTCTTAAATAGAATGCTTTAAAGACATAATTCTGTGAAATACTCTCAAATTTCCAAATCAAATTAATTATTCCAAACATATCTTCTGTATTATTTTTGGAAAAAACGTTTTCCTTCCTCACGCAAAGTACTTCTTTTTCTAAAATTCTGGTAGCATATAAAATTTGCACTTTTTAAGCTAATTGTTAAAAATCTCTCTGGTCACTTCAAATGATGACTTTTCTGTAGCAAACCAGCTCATCAATTTCCTGGTCACTGTGAGGCTGATAAGGGTATGAAGGACAGTGGTCTAAAGGTATAGTAATAGGGAAGTATACTTCCGCCCCATTCAACTGGCTCTTCATATTACTAGGCTATAACTGCAGATCAGAACATATTCTGATAAGAAGTCGATAGAAGACTGATCTTGATGAAATGACCTAAGTGTGTCTTACCTGAAAACGACCCAGACTTGTCCCCAAACTGCAAATGCAGCCGGGTGCAGCCACCTAGAACTGCCTGCCATCCTAACGCCCTTGGTAATAAGCTGAGATGTAGCCTAGCACTCAACACAGTCTCCACAAAGCCAAGGGACAAAAGAAAGTGTACTCAAAGTATATGTCATCAAGTGAAGAGAGACCACATCAAATCAAGTGTCAAATAGTACAAACTCCAAGAAACGGGCTGCGTTTCAATTTCCCTGCCAGAACCCAGAAACTGCTTTCCTCTCAGACATAATAAAACCCAATATTCAAGCAGGTCAAAGCAGACATAAGCTAACCAATCATTTGGTAACATCTGATGAAAATACTTATACTTTTTTTTTTAAAGTGGTAGGTAAATGAAACAATTTTGAATCCACAAATTAGCTCGTAAACAGTAATTTTAAAAGATACTTTAAAACTATGTATTTGAAAATGACACTATCAAGTAAAGGCTTCCAATATTAACGTAATAAGCATTTTCAAAAACATTTTAATTCCAGTACCATTTACCAAACAAGATTTACTGAAAGAGTAAAGGGACATCTTTCTCAGTTTGCTAGCCAGGCCAAACAATGCACCCAAGGCTAGCAATTATAAGGAGGCGATGTATGCCCTGGAGTGGCTTGCTGCTCAATCAATAATCCTGACAGAACAGATGGGAGAAAATCAAACATCTAAACAAACTGTCTACACACCTATGTTGTGAAAGTAAACTGTGAACTTGGATGAACCAATTTACCACTTTTTCACGTTTTTTCTCTGGTAACTCCACATTTCAGGTAACTGATATATATGTTACATAGAAACATCTATATACGTCTTCACTTACAAAGGTTATTTATATATTCTTCACATCATTTGATATTTTATCAAATTGGTATCTGAAAACAAATGACAAAATTTTTCTTATTCAGATTTTAAAAGAGATTACAGTTTCAAGAGAAGTATATAATCCATGAGAATTCTGAGTTCCATGGTTTGTCAATGTTTTTTCATATTACTATTTTTATATAACATTCTATTTTATAATCAACGTCCAACTGCTCTAATTCTTAAGCTACAGCATCTATAAATGTCAATGCTATTTGCTCTAAGTTTTATGTTACATTCTAGCATTGCACAAATGCCTGAAGGCAACTAACATCAAAATTTCAAAAGCAAACCAAAGTCAGAACAGGAAAATCCCTTAAGACAAAAGCCAAATGTATAAATACCAGTAACCAAGTCACACATGTATATCATCTTCCTAGAGTTCCCTATTACTTTGTCACAAAGCAATAGACATTAATGAATTCTAAGAAACTGGGTCACTGGAACTCAAGTAAAAATAGGCATTATTCGTGTTTCTTAAATAACTTAGGGTTATTGTTTTGTCTATCCTTAGGATTCAGAAAATTTACAATTAAACTTTGCGCTTCCACTAAAATATCAAATATTCTGATTCATGACATTAAAAAGAAGCTTATGTGAGATTCAGCTAGTGTAAGAACTCGTAACTTCAAAATTAGTAAAAAGCACTAGCTGTAAAAGTTGAGGAGGATTTATTCTATTTTATTTCACATTTAAACAATATCCAATTATGGGACAAATTGGATAATTGTTAATGTTACCATAATAGGACCATAGTAAAGAAATAAATCAAGTACCAAGCCAACTCCTCTGATAGAAGTTCTTAAATATGAATTCTAACAATGAAGCAGACAACAACTGGAACTAATTACTGTGCCCTGATGGGACTTCAATTTACTTAACTTTCTGCTAATACTAGTGATGACATCTTTGAAGACTGCCAGAAAGAGAAAGGTTTTCAAAGTCCTTTACAGGGACAGATGTCGGAAAAATTATTCATAATTAAATAAAATGTTGGTATTTAACACAATGTTAGCAAAAATAACTTTCTCACAAATCTTATAAGTCTACTTCCATAATTTGTAGGAACACAGCAGAACCTTGTTGAAGGGCTACTTGAAACATAACTATGTACTTTATTATTTCTGTCTACAGATTAAAGATGCAAGCATGTGTAACTGCCACATTCATTTCTCATGAAGAGTTTCTAAAGATGATACTGGAAGAGTCTACTAGACATTATCCTCACATTTAATCCTTACTGATCAAAATTTTATCCAATTTATTTCTATCTGTTCCCTTCATCTACATTACCTCACACTCATCTTTCCCATGCTTCTACTTACTTCTTAGGAAGTTAATTTATTTTTTGGATATTAAATTTTTATGTAGTTAATTTTCATTTGTACTATGATTTATCACAGTAAAACAGATTTCTTTACCAAGAGCTATCAATATTTAGAAGCGTTTCATATATTCTCAATATTTTACATCAGATATTAGACAAAGATTTCAAAAGAAAAATATACAGAATTCTAATAAGCAAATGCTTTAGAAATGGGCTCTGAGAAGTAAGAGTGAATTAAAACCTACATTTTTAGTCAGTGTACAAAAAAAGCACTTTTGTACTTAGATAAAATAAAATTTCATAGTTCCATTTTCAACAGTAACCATAGCTAGATAGTATACATTTCTCAAAAATCAAGTCATTTTATAATCTGTGTTTTTTCTAAGTTGGTTATCAAATAGTTTTATTTTTACACTATTACAGAAGTGCATTTCTCTGGGTTCCCCAAACCACCTTCCTCAACCTTGCCCATCTGTCACCATCTGCTTCTTTTTAGCATGTACTTTTTGTGTGATCACATAAGCATGTGAAAAATAACTAACGTTCAGATGATTATCTGCTGGTACATTTGAGGACTGGGCACAATAAAAGTGAACTGCCAAAACGCACTTAACACTTTTAATTTTGTTGGGTCTTGCATGTAAGCTACATTTGATTTTCAAACTGTTTTACAGTTGGAAAGTTGAGCAGGTACTGCTAACTCAAGAGCAAAGCTGAGACTCCAAATAATTAGCACTGCATAAAATCATCTGGATTTAATAGGATCCAAACTAAATAATGAAATTTAAAAGAGTTTATATGTGATTTCTAATTTCTCTTATAATTTATAGGTGTTTAAACACAGCACAGACTACAAAAACAGAATCCTCTCAAGACATTCATATGGTCTATAATTTTTTAAAGGATTGGTTTTATTTTCTTGGACTACAACAAAAAAAATGAACTCATTTAAAGCAGTACACATCATTGCATTTTCAGAGATACTATAAAGGAAATGCCTAGTTTACAGGACTGTCAGAACTTAATCTATGTAATCTCCTTAAAAAAAATTTTTTCCTACCAGTAAACTGCCACCAAAAAAATATACTGTAAGCTTCATTATTCATCAAAAGAAGTTAAGAGAAAATATTTATTTATATGTTCACTTTTCAATCAATGGTATTTTACCTTAGAAGACTTACCTTTTCTGGTGATATTTATCAAAAAAAATAAGGGGAGTCCATGTAAATGTAAGTATTTACAAATATGCTGTAAGTCTGACACATAGAGCATTTCATAAAGTGGCTTTAGATGACTTTTTATATGCTTTTTGAGGAATCTTTGATAGACACACCATCCATGTTTAAATAGCAAACCACTGCATTTAGACAGACGTAATTGAAAGATATAAAGAGCATGCTGGCTGAAGTGAAGGTTGCCGCACGACCTCCACACTCTGTACAGACAGTGCTCAAAGAGCAGAAGTGAGGAAGAATACTGAGGTGATTTTCACACATGAGCAGCAGTCCAGAATGCACTCTAGGTCTAACTGATCTTATCTTCCTATCAAGAAAAGATCAACACTGATAATGGTACACAATAGAAATGAAAACTTCAAAAGATGGAAGATGCCATCTGAGATTATAGAGAAAGGCTAGTTTCAACGTGAGATAACCTTTCTCTAGTTGACCATGTAAAGCCCACTGTATTACTCCTGATTTGAAATTCAGATACTCCCTTACCCAAAGGATTTAAAACTAGTTCCTTTGCATCCCAAGCACTATCCACTTGTCTACTCTCTCCCTTCCTATGTTGTGTTAGGGTTCCTGTGTCCCACCCCTCCCCAGGAGGGCTTACTTTGTCTTCCACTGCAATATATAACTCCAGACATTAATGGAAGAAAATCATTTCCTAGTGTTTCTCTATGCCTAGCACCTACCATAAAGCCTGACATCTAGTAAGTATTCAGTATTTCTTTACTCTGCAAATGGGTATTCTTCAATGAAATGACACAAATTGATGACTAGAATAAGTACATTTGAAATTTTCTCAGGTAGGGTAAATACATTCCAAAATATTCTGATTTAACAAAAATGTAGTAAAAGATGTAGATATCTGGACATATAATTTAAATTACTTGAAAACTTAGTTGTTTCAAAGTTTATCATCTACATAAAAAAAGAACTGTAATGATCACATTTTTCTATAAATGTGTCAAGATTTCAATTAATAAAATTTGTATCAATCACAGATGAGTAAACAGACTATTGTTTAAAGGCTTTAATACTTTAGAAATATGCAGCAGCCAATCAAGGGATGGCTCAGGAGGTCAAAGTGCCTGCTGAAAACTTGACCACCTCAGTTTGATTCCCAGCATCCATACGGTGGGAGAGAGAAGGAGTGCCTGAAGGCTGTCCACTGAGTGCCACATGTATACGGTGGGAGAGAGAATGAGTGCCTGAAGGCTGTCTGCTGACTGCCACATGTATACAGTGGGAAGAGAGAATGAGTGCCTGAAGGCTGTCTGCTGACTGCCACATGTATACAGTGGGAAGAGAGAATGAGTGCCTGAAGGCTGTCCACTGACTGCCACATGTATATGGCAGCCCATGCACACACACACATATATACACAAACACATAAAATAATTAAATGCAATAAAAATGTTAAATATGTAGAAATGACTGCTTTTTTTTTAAGAAACAGTTTCTTGAGTATTGGTAACTCTGAGAAACAAGTCTCTTTACATTCAGTTCTTGGTTTTGTCTTTCAGTTGATAATGTCTCCACAGAAAACAGTATTTTTGTTTCTTAGGAGATCATCTGCTTCTCAAATGAGACGCGTTTATCTTCTCCAGAGTAATTTCTCCTAATTGTGACATAAATAACTTTGGTATTCTAATCTGGGACGCCATCATTCATTACAAATGTATGGCAAGGGTAACTGAATGCCAGGACAACAAAGACTCTGTCTCCATGACACTCAAGAAAACAAACCAGTCCAGAAAATATGATCTTATATTTGAATAAACAAAAACACCATTTCTAAAATTTTATTTAATTCTTTCACAAAAACAAAATTTTTAATTCTAGCCTCTATAACAGAGAAAATTACATGTCTGGCAAGACAACAATACTTGGAAATGTACATTTTAAATATTGGCACTTATTTATAATTACTAAGCCCTTTGAAATGTTAATTTAACTCCTAGTTTTAAAAAACTAATACTGTAAGGCAACATGTTAATACATACATAAGTTATTCTACTTTCTAATTTCGTCTGATTACCATTTCCTGTTACGCCATCATTCATATAATTAAAGATGAAAAGTTAGGCTTTATGGTCTAGTAACCCTAATCAGAATCCTCATACTCCTGGAAAGTAGGGAGGAGTAATATGATCAAAATATATTATTTGCCTAGATGCTATTCTCAAAGAATAAATAAGTTTTTTTGCTTTGTTTTTTAAAAGAACCCTGCAGTACTGTTTACCTCACATTACCTACCCTCTAGCTGTGTTCAGATTACTTAATGAAAAATGAGTTTCACTATGTTTCACGTTAGTCCAAATGTCAAAGAACAGACAATGATGACTGATAACAGAAATCCTACTCATCCAAGGAAGGCTCCTCTACCTGTAACCTCAGCAACCCCGGCCTTGCTGCACTCTGAGGGATGCCCCACTGGTCCAGCTCCCGCCCCCTCTGACTGCCGGTGTACAATACTCTTCCTCTGTGCTGGTTTCCTCCTCCTCAGCACTCAGACATCTGAGCAAACGCCCCTTTCTACAGCCATCAATCTGTGGAAGGTTTGTTACCCAAATATGCCTGTAGTAACTCCCATCTCACAAGCTCCTCTGTAATGGGCGGCTTACAACTGCTGCAAAGAAAATTGTATGACAAAAGTGATATGGATCTCATGAAAAAAGGCCAGGAAATTAGATGATGCATGAACATCTCAGAAGCATTTTTCATACAGCCAAAATGGATACAATATGGGTGAAACTTAAAAGACAATTTACTAAGGGAAAGCACCAGACATACAAGGCTCCATGTCATATAATTTTATTGACATGAAATGTTCAGAATAAGCTTCAAGGAGAGCCTAGAGAGAAAGGATGAGAAACTGATGAAGGTGAGGTCCTAGTTGGAATTATTAAAACATTTTGCAATTAGAAGTAATAGTTGCACAACTCTAAACATCTTTAAAAGCAAACTATTGACTTAAAAAATTATATGGCATGTGAACTATACCCAAATCATAAAAATAAAAAAATATTAAAAAAAGTATTTTTAAAAACTTCCAACAGTTTACCAGATTAAAAACAAAAGAGGAAGATAAAGGCTTGGGTGAGTTTAAGACTGCTTCTAATTTGTTCCTAGGTCATTTGCTCTTAGATCTGTAGGCCAAAGGCCCCTGGCCATTTGGAATAAGCCTGAGCCACAGAGACAACAACCTTAATGACATGTCATTGGACACCTAGCAGCAGCTGTCACACAGCAGAGCGAAGGTGCTTATAGGTCATTTTATTCTCTAAGAAGGTGCCTTCTGCTAAGACTTTCGGCTAAGGCCACACATGTGAGCGGGGCAGAAAGAAGCCACCTGTGCAGTCCCATCTGCATTCTCCATGTAAAGGAGCCCAAGGCTACAGGAAACTATGTCCATCACTGAACATCTGAGCAGGCTCTTACACAGAAAGGCTAACTGGTACACCTAAGATAACTACTACACCATATTACACCTTGTCCTTTTTCTTCCTTTGATTTTTCTTCCCTATGGAACTTTATGTATTATGTCATATATAGTTTTATGTTATATGTATAGTTTCTGTCCAACAGAAGTTCCTTGAGAGTACAGTCATTTTCTATCTTGCTCCTATACTGGCATATCAGAAAAAAAAATCCTCAACACAGAGCAGACACACAATAGATACTTGAATAAACTGAGGAGCACCACATGAGTTTGAAGCCTCCTCTTCATCCTTTCTTGTGAGCTCACGTGTAAGTCAGTCATTTTTTTCAGTTTCCAAAACAAAACCATTTCCAGTAGTTAAACACAAACACCAACAATCACTATAATCGCTGTTTCTACGTAAAGTCCAAGATTGTTTGAAAAACCATAAATATGCTTACTGACATTATTCAATTATTCTATTTTAATAAATGAAGCAAAATTAATATAACCAAGAAATAAAATGTATAGGAAAGAAAAAACACGATTTAATCTACTTTATTAAAAACTTATGTGCTTACAGACCATATAAAGTTTAATTTCCACATCTGTGGCCTTAAAATATCTCATTAAATAAGTTAATAGCAAAATAAATTATTCTGATTAAAACCTTTTTTTTTTTAAAGTAGAGACACTGCAACTTGAAAAAAAAATTTTAATTTTTTTTCCCTTGAGAAACATTAGTGTTAATTTTCCTGTAAATGAAACTTAGGCCTACCTCTGGTGCCAGATACTCTGGTGTACCACAGAATGTCTTCATGGTGGCTGCATCTGTGATTCCTTCTTTGCAAAGTCCAAAATCTGTAATTTTTATATGGCCATCTTTATCCAGCATCAGATTTTCCAACTGTGTGTGAAAACAGCATAATTTATTCTATAAGCTTCAACAAGAGAATAGTTTTGAAAAATAATTAATAGAGTACTGGAAAGAGACAAGGTTATATTCAAAGCTGTCAGTCCTTGGAAAATCTGTAACTTCACATGAAAAATGAAAGATCTTTTATCAAACATTTGTTGTGATAAAATTACTGACTTTCACATCAGTGGAAAAAAGTAGCATAGCCTTAAGAACAATTACTGATTAAATTCTAGGGATAAAAGACTAAACAGAATCAATCTTTGAAAGCAATATCAACTCCTTTTTACGGAAAGTATCATTTACATAATCCCCAAAGCTACACATCCTGCTACAGACAGTTTCGATACTTCCCTTGACAGTCATAATACTGCCTTTTGCTTACAGAAGCATTCTTTTGATAATTTAATTTTTGTAACAGAAGGTGATAATTCCTTTTGTAATTCTTACTAATTAAAAAAACCAACTCTTTTAAACATAAAAAGAAAAAGAATATCAAAGTGAAACATGTTATAGAGCTGGAGTCTCTGAATTCAACTTTAACAGATACATATCAAAAAGAATTGTAAAGATTTAACCTTTGTCAAAAATCATTCATCTCAAGAAAAAAGTTATGAAATGCCCAAGGAACAGAAAATTTTGCAAAGCCAACACAATTAATAATATCAGTGTAGTTGGCCCTCCCACTCAAACCTAAGCTATGATATCATCACATGGAGACCTGTGTAGACTGAGATATGATCATACAACCTTATACATAAGAAATACAAAGTATGAAAAGCACCTTAACAAGGTGCAGAATACTTAACTTTTATTTAAGGAGTAGATACTTTAATATAACAATCAAAATATTTCGCAGAATGCTGAAGTTAATATAAAATGTAGAGAATGCCACATATGAACACAGGTAGGTTATATACTAATGACGCAAATATGTAGACACTATATTCTGCAATATGGTCGTGTTTTATACAGTCAAAAATATGTGAACAAGTTATGTTCAAAGCAGAAACCACAGCAGCTATGTCTTTTTATGTAGCTCTTGAACAGACTTGATTGAACTGAATGTTCAATACATTCCAAACATAATGTACTTCTGAAGAGTAAATGTTTGTTCAATTTATCTACAGAAAGCCAAAAAGAACCATTACAATACCATTAAACTATTTTCTAAAAATTAAACTATTTTATCCAAATTCAGATACATTTGCTTGCATCCTCCTTGTGTTTTCTAACAACCGACAACCTGGAAATAAAGCCTAATTCGCACAGACAGCACACTAAGTCCTGCGTATTAACTCCAACCAAGACATGTCAAGAGTATCTCCTTTTTCTCTGCTGTGGTTGGTCCGTCTTCTCTCCGGGTCTCTACTAAACACACTCCTTATCCAGCCTCCTTTAACTTGGCACAAAGAAAGACACATGCTGAAGCTCAGGTGACTTGCTGAATAAAACCTGTATTTCCTGTTCTGAATTATTTTAAAATGTGTTTGTTACTAATAATCATACTAATGTTTGTTCAATTAATTTGTTAAAAAATTTAAAAATTCTTCAGTAAGATCTTTAAAAATAGTTCTTATAAATATAACATATAGTTTTTGTAAAAGATCAAGTAATAACAATTAGAAAAAAGTGAATAAATCTTCTACTGTACACCTAATAAATCTTATACTGTATACAATCTAGTTTGCATATATTACACCAGTCCTGCTTATGTGATTTATATGCATCAGAAAGTATTCTTTAAAATTTGTTAATAATTTATTTATTCTTACTTTATGTACATTGGTGTTTTTCTTGAATGTATGTCTGTATTAGGGTGTCAGATCCCCAGGAACTAGAGGTAGAGACAGTTGTGAACCGCCATGTGTTTGCTGGGAATTGAACCCAGGTCCTCTAGAAGAGCAGCCAATGCTCTTAACCACTGAGCCATATCTACAGCCCCCAGAAAGTAAATATAACATTATTTCTCTGCATTTGAAAAAAAAAAAAAAAAAAAACTATTCCGAATGACTAAGTTAAAAAAACTTAAATAAACTTTTTTTTTTCTAAATTTGGGTAAAATCTGTTTTTAAAAAAATTCTAAATTGCACCAAAATTTATACCCTCATATATCAGCTGATATTCACACTATCTATTAATAAGGAAAGAAAGGAAATGTAAGGCGAGTGGTAGACAAGTACAGAACAAAGGTGACCATTTTTCCCGGTTGTCCCAGAAGTTGGCTCTCAAACATGGGAATTCAAAACCCTATAACTGGGAATGCCCGAGTGACTCAAGGTGCTGATTATCATTCTTTTATATTACTATATTAACGTCTCCTCAAAACTACGACAATGCTGTCTTAAGGAGCTAAGCTTAAGGATGACAGTAGGAAATGGGCAGGAGTCCCAGCCAAGGGTCACAGGAGCACTCTAGTGGGAGGAGGAGGAGACAGTATAATGATTAGAGCACTGAGTGAAGCCTGGGGGCTTCCATTACATTAGTGCTCTGCTCCTTCTCATTGAGGACTTCTGACACACTGATTTTTACGTACCTAACTTTCATTTGCACACAGTGGTAAATAACAGTACCAATCTGAAACGAGAGTTTTAAGCATTAAATGAGATGGTTAAAGCAGAGTTAAAACTGTAAGAATGTGATAATCATTTGTTAATGATGGAGAACTTAATAGCTTTCCTGTTGTGGAACATTATTTTAAATGGGCAAAGATGTGTTACATTTGTTTATGCTGCATTTGTTTTAATTATGTAAAGATGCATTGTATCTGTTTGACCTCGCCAACTTAAGGCACCTGATTGGTCTCATAAAGACAGCCAGTGTTCTTAAGCGCTGAGCCATCTCTCCAGCTCACCTCACAACTTTCAACATCAACAAGTGTCAACAATTCAGGTATTAGGTCAGTTAAAACCCCTTCTGCTGTGTAAATAAGGAACTGAACATTTACAAATGCTCTCTTTGACCTTCCATTCTAAATCATATGCTTTCCCTTTTTCCTAATAAACCGTAAAGACAAAATTCATTACAGTTATTGTTTAAGTACTTCCAATTTTTAAAATTTGAAAGACATCTGTTTTACTTCCACAGTAAGCTTCTCAGATTAAGAAATGTGATGGTAGCTTACAGTTAATGGACATACCGATAGCAAAAGCATGGATAACGTCAAATAGAAAATTTATGCAATGCATAAATAAAATAAAAATAAAAAAATCTAGACAATATTATTTGTATCACTCTGAGGGTTATATTGCACTTTTGGGTTGGGAGTTATTAGACACAATGCCTTACAGAATAACTACACCAATAAATGTCAACATTTGTTGCCCAATTCAAGAGGTAAACATTATTTGACAGTCATCTTAATTCTATTTGTATATGAAGAAATTGTAAGCTTAAAATCTTTTTAAAAATTATTTTTTGGGGTTGGGGATTTTAGCTCAATTGTAGAGCACTTGCTAGCACTCAGCTCCCCCAAAAAAGGAAAAAATATTTTTCATGATAATGCATGGACCAAAAAAAAAAAAAAACAAACCACTAAGTAATAAGTTTCTTTCTGTTTTGTTGGTGCCTAGGATAAAACTAAACTCTACAATTCTTAGCTATCCTTAACCAGAGCTTCCTAAGCTTTTATAGCTCACAGTGAAGCTAAGAAACTAAAATTTATAACATATTCCAAGGTCAGTGGAGAGGCTGCCTGAGAAATTCAAATTTTAGGCATCAAGATGACTCAGGCACAAGATGGTAACAAGGAATTCCTGCTCAGCACATTGCAGATCTAGGTGACATACAAATCCACCACCACCAGAAAACACACTGAATGAACATGGAACTGAGTGTGCAAAATGCTTACCATTCATTCAATTATATTATGGAGATGCTTCTGAACCCTCTGAAGGCAAGGGAAGCCATTACTTAAACACAAGTGTAACCCTCGTTGTGAGACAGAGACTGGGAAGGTCTGTTCTCATATAGGTCAGAAAGGATAAACAGACAGAACATAGACAGATATATACATACATACATAGATGCAATATCACTAAATTTTTATCATTCACGCTTACACCTCACTTTAGCACAGATGCACCAATCTCAGTTTTAAAGATCAATACTGTTATGGCCGAAGAAGGTAGAATTCTACACAAGCAGATCTAGGCTTCTGTGCATCCAGATAGATGGTGACATGTCATAAGCTGACCTGTAGGAGCTGACTGAGCATGGAACCTAGTAAGCAGAAGTACTAAAAGAAAAAAAAAAAAGTACAACAGTGGCAGAAACTCTAGCCCCACATTACCAAGCTATTTCACAATTTGCTATATACACAGAAGGGGCATAGCTCAATGGTATCATGTTAATGCAGAGGTGGAAGCTGCTCTTAACGCCATTGCCTTAAATTTTCCAGAAAGGGGGAATGAAGAGTTAGAGTATTATCAGAAGTGGGAGTTACACAGGCCAGGAGATTGCTTAGCGGTTAAACACGCTCTTTCCGAGGACTCAGGTTTGATGCTCAGCAACCCCACTGTGGCTCACAGCTGTCTCTAATTCTGTTTCCAGGGGAGTCAACACCCTCTGCTAGCCTACATGGGCACTAGGCATGCATGTGGTGCAGAAATATATATATGCAAGCAAAACACCCATACATGTAATTTTTTTTTAATTATTTGAAGATGTGAGAATTACAGAACCTGTCTTCAACTCAGCATGCAAACAAGGCATTCTTTCTCTATTAAAAAATGTATCATTATTTCAGAAGAACACCAGAAGACTTATGAAAAATATAAGTCTGTGGTAAAAAGACAGTTGGAGGGTGTTTTTATTAGTATCTTAAACAGCTAAAACTATTTAGATAGAAAATAAAATTAGATAGTCTAAAATATTATACAGTGGCAATGTGCTGATCATTCTATCTCCTCACAATCACCATGAAAAATTAATGAGTAATTCTAGAACCATTACATTCACATCTGTCCATGTCCCTGTCTAGCCTTGTCTGGACATGGACAGTAATGGTCACTGTAAATAAGTATTGTGTTTGTAAGTAAGGACTATGTAGAAAAGAAAATATACAACTTGCACTACTGAAGAGTCTTATAAGAGATCTCTTCAAATTTTTATGGTACCCTGAGCCAATATCAGTTTTTATTAAGTAACCTAAGTATTTATTAAGGAGTCCTTAATAAAAACAATTTCTTATAATGACATACACTAGTAATTAAAGCAAATTTATTTTCCAAAAATGTACTAATTATTTGTTACTATGAAACCAAACAAGGACTAATAAAATGTCCTAAGTTAATATGACATGAGGCTTCTAGTGCTAAATGGAAACACTATTTGCAGTGTTTAAGAAAAAAATCCAGGAACCAGAAAGACAGTTCAGCGTGTAAAGGCCCTTGTTCACTGGAGCTCATGGAGTGGAAGGAAAGAACGGATTCCCACAAGTTGTCTTCTGATCTCTAACCACTATATACCTATCACAAAGGCTTTTAAATACATACAATCCAATGCATTTGCATTTTCTTATCGAGGTTTATTTGAACTCTAGAAAGAATGATGTAAACAAAAGCACACTGGACTAGGAAATAAGATTCATGGTGCTGTACTTTGGACCTTTAAAGGCTTCATGCTCAGGCTGGTGCTGTTGGAAGAGGGCAGGACCTTTAGGAAATGGGGCCCAGTAAGAGGCCCCAGTCCTGCAGTGCACATGCTTGAGGGAACAGTGGGAGTGCCCTTCTCTTCCGCTGGCTCTCCCACTGATGAGTTAGAGAGTCTTCTGCCCCGTGCTTCCTGTGTTGCTGGCTGGCTCCCTCACGTCAGCGGTCCAAACGCAAAGGTCTGCCTGGTCTTGGAGTGGAATGGAAGCACTCCAACCCAGGGCTGAAATCAATCCTCTTCTTTGGAAGTGTTACATTATGGTAACAGAAAGCTGACTAACCTTGTTACAATCATCTTGCTGGTGTCAATTTAGTCTGTTACCTAAGTAGATAATATTTTTAGGCTTGTAGAACATTGTCTCGAATACAGACCAGCTTTGAATTTCTAGGATCCTACCTAATTGATCCTATTCTGTCATGCATATCTTGTGAACTGCAGATGCAAACAGCATGCATATAAATTTTGCTTTATTAATTATATGTGTTTTGTGATATATAGTCATGTACTCTCTATCCTATACTATACATGTATTTCAAAGATTAAATCAATGCAGCATTTTTGTTTTTTGAGACAGGGTTTCTCTGCATAGCTTTGTGCCTTTCCTGGAACTAACTCACTTTGTAGACCAGGCTGGCCTCAAACTCACAGATATCCGCCTGCCTCTGCCTCCCGGGTGCTGGGATTAAAGGCATCCTCCACAGCCGCCTGGCAATGCAGCATTGTTTTAAAAAGGGGAAATTTGAGAGAACAGAGAGCACCTAATGTCTGATAAAGTTAGAGTCTTTGCATATGGTAACTATACAATGGGCATTAAAACACAAAGTACACACTTTATATTACACTTGAATAAATAAAATCTAATTTCATCATCAATGATACAGCAACAAAATGCATATTTAGTGGCCTTTAATATACTAATAATTCATGTGATTTGAGGTGTCAGTAGGCAACTCTGACCAAGATCCTCCTGACTTTTGCACTCCATACCAATACTAGCACTCAAATGAACTATCTTCTTCAAATCTCTCTGAACTAGTAATTCTATCTACTCCTGTTAACTGTTCTGGATTTATCCATTACTTCAAAACTATTCTGATTCCCTTAACTCCAAGCTTCTCTGCCTTTTTGTTTCTCATAAATATGATTCATTAGCATGAGTAGTGATGGAAACGGTAAACTCATGAAGTGATAAGTTAATAATTTAAAGTATAGTTGGAAAATTAATATATGTTATTATGCTATATAACTAAGGATTCTAAAGCATCTAGACTGAACACATAGATGTAAAGGTGCTGAATTTGTCATATTTCTAGTTCTAAGATAAAATAAATATAGCCATTTAGTTGTCTGTATTCATTATGGCACTCAGATATTTTTTTGTTTTTGGGTTTTTTGAGACAAGGTTTCTCTGTGTAGTTTTGGTGCCTGTCCTGGATCTTGCTCTGTAGACCGTGCTGGCCTTGAACTCACCGAGATCTGCCTGGCTCTGCCTCCCAAGTGCTGGGATTAAAGGCATGCACCACCACCACCCAGCCAGAACTCAGACATTTAACCATCCCTGAAGTAGATGTTTTATACCTGTATAGCTTATTATCTTTAAGTACAGTATTCTAATCCTTCATTTAAATTTTAATTTACTATAGAACATTACATACTAAATTTATTATTACTGTATGAAATATTTTATAAGACAGTTACTCATAACATAAATGAGAGTGATAGGAACATCTTCAAACAAACTAGGCACCTGCTTACATAACTGGATAAAAATGAAGAGTCCCAAATGGTTTTATATAAGTAAGACAGTAGTAACAGAATGTTCATTATTTCTTAGGTTCGTATCCCATTTCATACAAAATACAATTCCACAAAAATCTCATGTCACTTCTATTTCTACAAACTAAATTATACCCTAAATGAACTAGTTATGTGATCAGTAAGGCAACTGTCAATCAAATTTTAATAGGTAAACATTACTACACGATTTCCATTTTCTCTACATATTGGGGTCTGAACCCACCCATGCTAGGCTGGGCTATACACACACACACATACACACACACACACACACACACACACACACACACACTTGGTGTTTAGTGTATGTGTGCATGCACGTATGTGTGTGCTGGGGAAGTTCCTGTAAGAGTGATAAATTCTACCATATTTCAAGTTCTAAAAATTCAATCTAAATATAATCATTTGGTTAATTTGTATTAGTGTACCTGCGAGAACATGTGGAGAGCAGAAACCGATATTGGGATTTCTTCCTCAATCACTTCTCCACTTAATTTTGGAGACAAAATTTCTCACTGAACCTGAAGCATGCATGCCATTCAGGCTAAACTGGCTGGCCAGATATCCCCCAGAGTCGGTCCCCTTGTCTTCACTCTCGCAGTGCTGGACTGACAGACCTGTAGGTCCCGAGTTCAGAACTCAAGCCTGCGTGCTGCCCAGCAAGTCCTTACCCACCAAGCTATCGCCCAGTCCAGGGTTTTTACTGTGAGGCAAAATCCCACTCAACTGCCCAAGGTACCCTCGTATATGTGATCCCCCTTCAGTGTTGCAAGGAGGTGGGGTTCAGGTACAGACTACTACTTCTAGCTCCCCTACCCCCACAACACTGGGTGCCGAAATGCTGGCGTGGAACTCGGTGTCATACTTAAACTGGGCACGTGCCCTTCCACTGAGCTGTGCTCCCGGCCTTAGGATTTGCATTTGAAGGAAGATGGTAAAACTAAGAGTTTACTGAAAATATGCCAGGATCAGATTCCTTAACACAGTCAACCTTATTCATGACCGCATCATGAGAATTACCATATGCTTACATGATCTCCTCCAGGGAGCAGTAAACTACAGAGTGTAGAAAAAATTTAAACTACTGACTGCTTTTGTAAGTAAAGAAATTGTGGGAATATAGCCAAACGCTGGTTTACATAATGGCTAGGGCTGCTTCTACCTTTCAGTGGAAGAGTTGAATAGTTCCAACAGAGACTGGACAGGTAGAAAAGGCTAGGTTATTTACTACCTTGCCTTACAGAATGTGTACCTATTCTGGCTACTTTAAGAACCTCATCATAAAAGAGCTCAGCGATGGCCAGTTTTATTACCAACACAATACTGGGTTTTGACAAATGAAAAACTAAGCAAACTACTAAGTTTATAGGAAAATGTGAAGAATATAATCCTATCAAGAAGTTAACACCACAATGAAAATGAATGTTTTCCTTCTAATAACCTTGTTATTGAAGCTTCTTCATAAATATTTTATGATGTTTGAACATAATAATGAAGTTGCAAATTATCTGACTTTGACTCAGATATTTACCATTTTTATAATTATAGCATTTACAGGAAAATAAAATTACTCTTGGTAGATCAGCTTTGCAGAGTCAAGAGAATTTTTATGTACCAAAAAACAAAACATGAAAGAAATACTTACATATCAATGAATGAAATTGCAGATCAACTACAGCAAACAACATTCCTAAGAAGAGTGCTTTTCTCAAAACTGTGTAACTTTGTAATTACTTTGTTTGTCCCTACAGTCTCTGGAAAAAAAAAAAAAAAAAAAAAAAACCTCCAAATTTTGATTACTTTTTTTTTTTTTTTTTACCTTGAGATCACGGTACACAATCTTTCCAGAATGTAGATAGTCCAAAGCAGAGACAATTTCTGCACCATAGAAACGTGTGCGGTCCTCAGAGAACACCCGCTCTCTCGACAAATGGAAAAACAGCTGCAGGGTAAACAGCAGGGACAGGATTGTAATAATTACTGATTTAGTGGGGGAAATTACCACAAACATAAACCCCCTCTCATCACCATATTGTGATGATAGATAGTGTACTCTCAGTGGACACCGAGCACTCTAAGACAGCAGCTGGCTTATCTTCTCCAGGCTTCCAAGGGGAGACTGCGAGCTGTTAAATCAGCGTTTTAATCAATATACCAATCTTGTTCAAGGCATTCTGCTTGGTACCCATTTAACCTTCAGGTACCAGAGGAAAAAGCAGGCACCGTTAGATTGCGTTTCCTTCTAACGATGCTGCTGTGCCACTCTGGCAAGGAATAAATATTGACATTATCAAAATAAATGAACATGAGCATAGGTATAGTGCTTTTATTTAATTATTAAGCTATGTTTGATTTCAAGGAAAAATGTGGATTTTCTTAAACTCATTTATGTAAGCTACTCAGTCTATAACTGCTGTTTATCATATTTCTAGAAATACATCCGAAGTTTGAAATAACATTCTCTGTAAGTCCAATCATTTCCTAGTTAATCAAAGGAATGCCAACAGTCAATAAATATTTCCTGGGCACTTACTATAGCCACAAACTAAAGCTCTAACTTTATGACACTGTAAGCCCCACCACTCAGTGATTCACATCATACCTATCTCATTTCTCAACAGGGACACAGGAGGACAGTGTTTGTCTAACACTTACAAGGCTCTGTGTTCCATTCCCAGCACCACAAAAAGCTAAACAAACAACACTAAGCACAGCATAAATAAAAACATCTAATTTCTTAGAACAACAGACATCAAAAAGTAGATCTGAGGAGCCATGAACTGATTATCGATCTATATTGAAATATTATACTTTATTAAGAAATCTGCCAAGACTGCTAGTCTAAAATATCTTTGCCCTGTATAAACATTAAGTACTATAGGTTTGATTTCAGTATTTGTATAATACATATTTTAACACAATTATGAGATTAAAATATCAATTATAAGAATTGCACATGCTCACAAAATCAAATTATGCAGGTCTGGTAATAAATGTATCAGTATCTAGTATATAAATGTGAAGAAAAGTTTCTGTGGAAAATAAAGACACATAATAAATGGAAGAAAAAAAAAAGAAATCTGCCAAGAATGAAAGATTATTTATAGTCCTGAATAAACTACCAAGATGTCATAGAGGGTACTCAATACGAATCTGTGACTAAAGAAAAATCAATCAAAAAATGGGCCTTCACCTGGAAGGTCAGAAAACAACTATTTCCATATAGATCACTAACTCATAATAAATTGCTAAGAATTATAGCTTACCAAGACTTCTTCAATATATATTAGCAATTTTGAGACAGGGTTTCTTTCTGTAGCCTTGACTGTCCTAGAACGAACTCTGAAGGCCAGGCTGGCCTCTAACTCAGAGAGATAGAGCTGCCTCAGGCTCCCATGTGCTGGGAGATATCTAAACTATGATGTTCCCTACTTTATCCCAATGTTTTGTCAAATCTGGGACACCACAAATTCAGATTGTATTCAATTTTTATATTTCTGAAGAATGGATAATCAGAAAAAATAATACCTGCCATAAAGAGTCTAACATGCCAGTAGCACTGATGGATACTGTGATCACAATGTTGCTACAGTAGTCTTCTAAGTGTCTAGATTTCATTAAAACAAACAAACAAAAAAAAAAAACAATTCTACCACTGGATAGCCACAGACAAAAGAGATATAGAGCCTCTCTAAATTAATATAATGTATTCAGGATTCTAGGTCTTTATTTGGATGGTACAGCTACAATTTGTCTGCCAGCCAACTTCCATAAAAGTATCAGTTCAAGTTTTATAATTAAGAGGAAGAACTCTGTATTTCAAAACTCACTGCCATATGATGTCTACTTTTGCTACTTTATGGAATTCACTCTGTAAAGATAAGCAGTGATCTGAAATTGCCAAATCCAATGCTCTATGTGTAATCAGCTCCCCTTCTTGTTTGGAGGTTAGGACACTGCCTGTGTTCTCTTCCACACAGCGTGTTTCTTGGCTTTAGTTTCACACAGCTTTCCTGATTCATGGTCTACCTTTCTAGATCATTGTTCTTAGTTTCCACCCATGTGATAAAACAACATTCAATCTGTATTTATTTAATGACCATCAATGATTTTAAGGTAACTCTGTGAGGCAGTAGGAGAAGGAAAAGAGGGATACATTAACCATTAAGACATACTCTTACATACAGCTCCACCCGTGGTAAGGCCGCAGAATACATACTCAAATCCAAACTGATTAACTACATGTCGCTTTCTATATAGTAATCAAACTTCAACAAAATGACAAAAAAAAATTGACATAATCCCCACTATTAAGGAATTCTAGCTCAATAAGGGAGATGTATGCATATTTACAAAAACAGCAGGCTGTAACACATTTTTGTGATGTGGATAATAACACTTCGGAAACAGAGTGATTAATTTATATAGGATGATCTGAGATATGTCACATTTAAAGTTCACTTAAGTTTTGAAAGATGGAATTTCACCAAAGGAAAACATACGGGAAATAAAATACTACTACTTGAAATGTATCCACCTGTGTACTTCCATTTAAACCAGCATAGCAGCTACACATAAGTAGGTGAAGAATAATCATTTGTAGAAAGCAGCAATTTTTGGTGGTGTGTATTCACCATATAGAATAATGGTTTTCATTGTGATTTTTCATACTTATATATACTTTGATCATTTCTACTCTCTATCACCGTTCTTCCTTTCATTCCTGGATCCCCTTGTTATTCTCCAATCTCTCTTTACAAAACCCACAAGTTCCCAATAAAATAAAAAATATTATCAGAGAACATGTGGCAAGAATAATACACATTTAGAAAAATGAAAAAGGGGAGAGGGAGGAGGGAGGGAGGGAGGGAGGCAGGGAGGCAGGGAGAGAGAGAGAGAGATTGCCAGCTTATTTAGGACTTAATCTACGATGGTATGTTGGAATTCTATTATATAGATAAGGAATATCAAAAGATTGTACACACAAAAGACTATAATCTTAGAAATATTATTATAAGCCGGGCGGTGGTGGTGCACGCCTTTAATCCCAGCACTCGGGAGGCAGAGCCAGGTGGATCTCTGTGAGTTCGAGGCCAGCCTGGGCTACCAAGTGAGTGCCAGGAAAGGCGCAAAGCTACACAAAGAAACCCTGTCTCGAAAAACCAAATATATATATATAATTAACAAATAAATAAAAGGATCTGAGGTTATACTCAGGTAAATAATTTCTGCACAAATAAATTGCACAAAAGTTACTCATCACCTATTTAGTACTAACTGCTATAAAAACCTGAAGACATTAAAGGAAATAGCACTAACCCACAGGACATGAGAATGTGCTGAAACATGGCAAATACTATAAAAGGCTTTGGAAGAATAATTATGTTTGGGAACGCCAGAAGTTATGTTGGATCTTGACGAGTGCTTCTGAGGGCCATCGGCTAAGGAGACCATAAGCACCCTTCAGGAGAATCAGTACTCCAGAGGAATTTGGACCAAGGGAGAGATCAATGATGTTGAGGTTTTCTTGTGGCTGGCTGAGGAGATGTTGCTGAAAATAATATAGAGGAAAAGAATTGGTGATGGGGACACAGGAGCAATGGGCTTCATTTTGACCTACTGAAATCTAAATATGCAACTGATGTCATATTCCACTTTTAGAATTATGGATACCAGCCGGGCGGTGGTGGCGCACGCCTTTAATCCCAGCACTCGGGAGGCAGAGCCAGGCGGATCTCTGTGAGTTCGAGGCCAGCCTGGGCTACCAAGTGAGTTCCAGGAAAGGCGCAAAGCTACACAGAGAAACCCTGTCTCGAAAAACCAAAAAAAAAAAAAAAAAAAAAAAAGAATTATGGATACCAAGGAAATTGGTAAAACCAAGGAACTAAGTACCATCCCCAAACTCAGAAAATCCAGGGGCAGAGTCTCAGGGTATTACTACACTTAAAGCCAAGGACAAACAGCAAAACAGGATACTGGTAAGGAGTGCAAAGAGAGGCACAAACAAACCAAGAACCCAAAGTAAGGAAGAAAACAGCATCTAGAAAAGTAAGGCACAGTGGCATGTGACTGTAATCCCAGAACAATGGGGAAGCAGAAACAGAAGAATCCTTGTAGATACCAGGCCAGCCAGCCTAGCCGAATTGGGGTTCGCTGGGTTCTAAATGAGACACTTTCCCAACAAGTAAATGACTCCAGAAGAACACTACCCAAGTGTGAGGGCAGTTAAGGAGCAAGAGATAACCTGGGATGTCTATGAACCCGAGATAGGATCTGTCCCTGGCCAAGAACTTGCCAAGTAGGCTAGGCAGGCTGGCCAATGGGTCCCCAAGGATCCTTCTATTTCCACATTCCCAATGCCAAGATTACAAATGCATGCCACCATGACCAGCTTTTTCTCCTTGGGTTCTGGGAGTCAAACTTGGGTCCTTGTGCTTGTGAGACAATCACTTTCCCAACTGAGCTTTCTCCCTAGCCCCATCTGTCATTTCTTTACATTTAAAACATTCCAAACTATTCTTATAGCTATCATGAAATACAAAATAAACCAGCTGAGGGTACTCACTTCACTTAGCTATAGAGCCCTGGAACAATTCCTCCTATCTGCTTTTGTAACTAATTACCAACTCTTTTCTTTTTCTCCTCTCCCACCCCCAGTCTACTATTACTAGACTAGTACTTTAACATATTTTAACTAGCATTTCTGGTCTCTAATTCCATGGGATCCATATCACTAGCTTCGACATAGGTTACGTGTGGGGAATGGGGAAGCCTGGCTTAGTTCATGTAATGCACAATCTTCCAATTCCATTCACATTTCCCCTCTTATATTAGATGATATTTTAATCTAAGAAAATTTCTAATCTTTTCTTGCTGTTCACCAATTCTTTAAAAGTTGCCAAGAGCTGGAAAAGATTCCTAAGTAATTCACAGCACTTACTGCTGTGGTTTTGTTTCCAGCACCCACATAATGGCTAACAATTATCTCTAACTCCTCTTCTGGCCTCCATGGGCACTCATGTATATGGTGTGTAACACACACACACACACACACACACACACACACACACACACACACACACACACACACACCTCTCTCTAGGTAAAACCCTCATACTCATAAAGTAAAGAAATACATCTCTAAAGGTCTCGCCCTCCAGTGTCTGGACCAGCATCTATGCTGTACGATGCAGTTCTTGCTACATGCTCAGAGGTGGGAGGAGCCTGAAGGGCTCACATCATAAATGACAAGCAGCAAAGAGCTGCCATGCCACTGCGTCAGAGCAAGGCTCATGAACCACCTCAGGGATTAGATGCATAACACAAAGAAATGTCATATCAAACTTTGATAATTAGAAACAGTTATCTTTACATTTATGTTCCATGTCTACATCACTAACCTTTGTGAAACAATCTTAAAAAAAGATACTGAGAGTAACTACTTTTTAATTTTTTGCATTGAATTTTCTAATGAAAACGACTAAGATTATTATGAGTACAACAGGTAAGTATTATCTGGAAATAAATTTTTAACACTAGCATTAAGAATTTTTAAAGTACTAGTTCATCCAATTTCTCAAATTACTGTTTTCCCATTGTTGTTGACATTATCTCCTCTACATGATTATAATAGGACTACAAACCCAAGAGAAGACAACTCACTAAGAAAACACCTATAGCGATGGATTTAGGAGGAAAGAGAAGGGGGAAGATCTGGGAGGAGTTGGGAGACAGAAAACCATAATAAAAATATATTGTGAAAAAAATCTATTTTCAATAAAAATAAAACACCTAAAATTTGCTGAATACCTCAAAGACATACCCACACTAACACATACAGAAATTCAAACCTAGATACTCAAGAAATATGAAAAGTCAAGACAATATAAAGCCTTTCAAAGCTTAAAACTCAACTATAAGATACTGAAGTAGAAATGCTGGCTATATAAAGAATATTTTAACAAGAAGATAAATAAAATAAAAACATTAATGCCAGACCTACATAATAGCCAAGTCAGCAACATAGATGAGAATCTCTGCAAGGAAATTGAGACTTGGGGGGATGAAGGGGCATAGAAATACTAGAAATAAAAAACCCAATAAAATATTTAAAACCTCAGCACTGGACCCTGCATTCTAAAACACAGACCTGCCAGGCAAGTTGTACCCACTGGAATAACAATGTAAGATTATTGTGGGTATAAACAACCACTCTTTTGATGGATTTGAATACTGTTTCACAAGAGGGAGTTCATGTCTGGTACTGTAAGCATGGTTAAAACCTATAGATAGAGAAGGCATATGCTCTAAGAGAGAATCTATTGGTGCTGTTTTTCTAAATGGTCATATTGTCAAATTGCCTTCTAAATACTAAGATTTATACCCACATATTTTGCTACTCCAGACCTTGGGTAAAGTTTAATACAGATGCACTACTATTCAAAATGCTAAGAATAAGCTACTTTAATGAGTGCTCAGGCATAGATGGGACATTGATATCAATACCTCCCACACCAAGGCTCAAAGAAAATGAAAGAAAAGGGTGTGAAAGGAATGTAACAGAGTAACATGCTGTCCTCTGCACATGGACCCATGAACTCACAATAGCTATGATAGCTATGGTTACCTGCACAAGGCCAGTATAAGACCAAGCCAGTTAAAAGTGCCCCATTTCAAGTGAGGAACTACTGGCAGATGAAGGCTGCTGGGAGAGAATAATTTTTCTTTACAAGGGAGGAACTAGTTGTTGCTCTTCTTCCACATTCATGACTACACTGGTAGCACTAGTTAAACTCAGTACATTATTTCATTTTTTAAAGGCATGAATTTGTGGGGAACAGCCATGGAAGCTCGGTGGTTCCCATGGAAGATGGATGGGGTGGAGAATATAATCAAATTATACACATGTGTGAAATTTTCAAAGAATACATTTTAAAAACCACAGTGAACAGTAACTTCAAATAGGCTAGATCAAGCAGAATAAAGACTATCAGGGAGTAAAGAGAAGATTGAGGAAGTATGACATTAAATATCACTAAATAATAATAATAAAAAAAAGAACAAAAACAAGTATAACTACAACTTTCAAAAGTGCTAAGACATACTCCAAGCATTAACCTCAGAATTAAAGGGGTAAGAGAAGAAGCTATGCTATAAAATACAGTCACAAAAGTCCATTCAATGAAATAGGAGCAGAAGATTTCCACATCACAGGAAAAGACAGGTATTAAAGCATTTAAAACTGCAAGCAGGTATAGCTAGAAAATAACTTCTCCATGTCACATTAACATCATGCTATAAAAAGAGTACAACTTTTTGTACTGGGGGCTGGAGAGATGGCTCAGAGGTTAAGAGCACTGATGCTCTTTCAGAGGCCCTGAGTTCAATTCCCAGCACCCACATGGTGACTCACAACCACTTATAATGGGATTTGGTGCCCTCTTCTGACCTGCAGACAGAACACTGTGTAAACAATAAATAAACCTTATTCTTGTTCATCTCATGTTTAGGCAGTCCTGTTGCTGCAATTCTATGGGGTTAGCTGCAGACATTTCTAGGAGACATAATCTCACAGCAAACTCCTTGGTCTTCTGACTCTTACAGTCTTTGTACCCCCCTTTTACAATGCTTCCTGAGCCTTAGGTAAAGAAGTTGTTTTGCAGATACATCCATTGGGATTGGGCTCCAAAACTGCATTTTGACTGGTTGTAGTTTTGTAATGGTCTGTCTCTTGCAAACAGAAGTTTCCTTGAAGCAGGTGAGGACGACATTTATCTGTGTGTATTAGAATATAGTTAGAAATAGTGCTGGTTTAGTAAAATGGCAGTTTGAAGTTCTCCTCCAAGATTCATGACTTCACTAGCTCTGGGAATTGGCTAGTTTTCAGTGCCAGGTATGATTCCCCTCTTGTTGGGCAAATCTTAAGTCTAACTAGAGAGCTGTTAGTTACTATGAGGAATGCATGCCATTACTGAACCCTTAGAGTTATCCTGCAACAATAAACATGCTCAGATGAATGGGACAAGCCCAGGAGATCTCAAGCCTACACAAAGAACTAAGGGAAACTAAGGAAGGCTGAGAGCAACTAAAATAGTCACCCCAGGTTAGAACAAAGTTGATTACCCGATACCTAATGGTCAGCCCTGTAAACATATATACAAGTAGCACTATACAGACTGAAGCAGGTTGTACTTAAATATTTAGGAGAGTGTGTAAGCGTGTGTGTGCATGCACATGCATGTGTGTGTGCATGTGTAAAACAACAATTAATACAAATAAAGAGGAAAAAAAATAAAGAGTCCATGAATTTGTACAAGAGCAAGGAGGGGTATCTGAGAAGGCTTGGAGGAAAGAAATGGAAAGGGAAATGAAGTAATTATAGTCTTATCTCAAAAGGTAAAATCAACATTTTAAAAAGACCATGGCTACCAAACAAGAAACAATATTAAAAGCTGCAAGAGAAAATCCCAACTTAACTATAAGTAATAACATCTAGGAGAAACCCGAGAAGTCGGGAAAGCGTGAAAACACACCATTTCAAGCAGTGGCAGGTAACTACTAGATAGTTGTGTTTGTTTGCTTGCTTTATCATCTTGACACAAGTTAGGAGGGTCATCTGAGAAGAGGAAAACTCAAAAACTGAGAAAATGCCTCCATTAAATTGGCCTTTAAGGTAGAAAATGAGGAGGAAAGCATTTTCTTGTTTAATGGTTGATGTGAGAGGACCTAGCCACACCTGAGCAGGTGGTCTTGAGTTGTATAAGAAAATAGGCTGAGCATGATATGGAAAGCAAGCCAGTAAGCACCATTCCTCCGTGGGTTTTGCTTCAGTTCCTGCCTCTAGATTGCTGCCTTTAGTTCATGCTTTAACTTTCCTCAACAATGGACTGTAACTTTTAAGTTGAAATAAACTATTTCCGGTTTAAGTTGCTTTGGGTCATGGAGTTTATCACAGCAATAGAAAACAAACTACAACTACCAAAGAAGAATAATAAGTAAAGTCTTATTTTAATTGATGAAAAATAGAGATATCCCAAGAAAAGAACAAACTAAAGTAACCAACAACTGGTAAGCCAGCATTTTAAAAGATACTTAAAAGAAATCCTACACAGAGAGAAGGAAGAACAATAACAAATACATACATTTTAAAATATGGCAAATATCTCTCAATAAATATGCTAAATGTTATTGGTCTAAAATGTCCAATTAAAAGAGGCAGACAAGTAGGCTGGATTATAAAGCAAGACCCAACTACTGGACATCTTCAAGAAACACACTTCACTACAAAGAAAAACAAAGACCAAAAGTGAATGAATGTAAAAAAAGAAAAAGAAAACAACAAAAACTATGCCAAATTAGTTGAAAAGGGGAGTAAGCAGGAGTAGCTATACCTCTGAGACTGTAGATTCAGGTCTAAATTAGTCATTAGAGATAAAGAAGGTTACTGCACACTAATAAAGGGAGAATCCATCACCATGATCAATTTCACAAAGCAAACAGTATTGGGTATTAAAGCTAGGTCCTGATACTGAAATAGTAAGGAATGCAAACATCCTACTTTCATACCCCACCTCACGCCCCCAAAAGCAAGAAATTTCAAGATTTAAAAGGCTTCGTCTATAGGATATTTCTATCAAATCCTGTGAGACCCATGTTTTTGGCAACCTATGAAACATTCTTTAAAAAAGGTAACATTTTATAACAAAAAGCAAGTCTAAACAAATAAAAAATGAAACATTGTGTCCAATCAGATAATAATGGACTAAAATGAGCTGCATAGCAGAAGACACCAGACATTATACAAACTGATGAAGATCACACAATATAATCTTCGGTGATCTGTGGGTCACCAAAGAGGATAGGGAGAAAATTTAAAAATTCATAAAATCAAAGGAAAAGAGAAACCGAACATACCAAAGACTTTAAAATACAGAGAGCTCATGAAAAATTAATGATACACCTTTCATTCGCAGGAAAAGGGAACACACACAATCCAAAAGTATTTAGTACAAAAAAAAATGACAAAGATCAGGGCAAAAATTAATGAAATGCAATCTAAAAGGATAATATAAACAACCAATAAACAAAAAATACTTTGGAACTCCCTCAGACAAACTCATCAAGAGAGATGACTCAAAATAATAAAATTTGAGACTATAAAAGCATATTACAACAGATGCTAATAAATTTCAGGATGCTGAAAATGTACCTTCCAACAAAATGAAAAAAACTCCGATAAGATTTTCAATGTATTACCTACTATAAATAAAGCAATTAAACAGAAACAACTCAATCAAATCTATAACAAGGAATAAAATTAAAATACGGATAAAGTCTCCCAAAAAAAAGCCTGGTCCAAAAAAATTCACTGCCAAATTTTTCACATCTTTCAAAAAGAACAGTAATATTCTCAAATGGCTCCAAAAATTAGAAAAAGAATGGTATCAAAATCAACCTACTAAATCAGCATTACTTTCATATAAAATCCAAACAAGGAGGCAAAAAAAGAAAGTTAATCTGCCACTTTACCTAAAGAATACAGATGCAAAACTATTCAATAAAATATTTACAAACAGAATTTAACAACACACTGAAGAAATTCTACACTATGAAGCAGATTTCATTCCAGGTATGCAAAGATAGTTTAACATATGCAAATCAATAATGAAATATGATTCATAAATAGATAGGTCAGGGTATGCAAATAATATAAATATGACATAAAAATTGAAATCCCACAATCATATCAAAAGATGCAGAAAAATCTTTGACAAACCTCATAACCCTTTATGATGAGAATCCTGGAAAAACTAGGAATAAAGTACAATACCACCACATAAGAAAGGCAATTTTCAAAACTATATCCAACTGTACATTAAATGGGGAAAAACTGAAAAAATTGCTTTAAAATTAAGAACAAGACATTAGTATCTACTCTGTCTGCCCATGATAACTATAGTCATCAAATTCTTAAGCAGAGCATTAAGACAGTACAAATAAAAGAGATAAATAGGAAAGAATTCAATTAATCTGTTTCTAGACTATATAATGTTATACTTAAATGACTATAAAAACTCAATCAAAATACTCTTAAATCTGATAAATGCTTTTCTTTTTTTTTTTTTTTTTTTTTTTTTTTTTGGTTTTTCGAGACAGGGTTTCTCTGTGTAGCTTTGCGCCTTTCCTGGAGCTCACTTGGTAGCCCAGGCTGGCCTCGAACTCACAGAGATCCGCCTGGCTCTGCCTCCCGAGTGCTGGGATTAAAGGCGTGCGCCACCACCGCCCGGCCTGATAAATGCTTTATCAGGATCCAAATGAATAAACAAAAATCAGCAGCTTTCCTATATGTCAGTTAACAAAAATGCTGACCAGAGAAATAATGTCATTCATAAAAGCATAAACAACAAGAACATTTACATAGGAACAATCTAGCCAGGAATTAAACACCTCTACAGTGAAAACTTCAAAACTTAATAAATTAAAGAAAGCATTGGAAGAAGGAAAGTTCTTCCATGTTTGTGAATCAACATAATTATTATTTTAAATGGCTATATTACCAAAGTACTCTATGTACTGAATGCATTTTCTACTAAAATTCCAGTGCTATTGTTCACAGACCTACAAAAAGAATTCTAACACCCACATGGAAGCACAAATGACTTTTGTAGCCAATGCAAAGGATAGCCAAAGTAATCCTAAGAAAACAGAGCAATATTGCAAGTATAATAATGCAAGAGTTTAGATTTTATCACAAAGCCATAGTATCAAAGCTAGCAAGGCCCTAACACACACACACACACACACACACGACACACAGACCAATGGAATGAAATAGAAAAAGCAGAAAGGAACCCTTTAAACTGCTGTTACCTGATTTTCAACAAAAATGCCCAAAATATACAAGATGGGTAAGAGATGGCCTCTTTAATAAGTGGTACTGTAGGGGCTGGAGAGATGGCTCAGAAGTTAAGGTACACTTAATACTCTTGCAGAGGACTCAGGTTCAGTTCCTGGCACATACATAGAAGATCGTAACCGTCTGTAAGTACAGTTCCAAAGAACCTGATACCCTCTTCTAGTCACCATGGGCACCAAGCATGCAAGCAGTACACACACATAAATGCAAGCAAAACACTCACACACATAAAGTAAAATAATAAATATTTACAGAATAGTAGCAGAAAAAATTGGATATCTGTAAATGCAGAAGAAGGAAACTGTATCTTTATCTTTCACCTTTAAAAAATTCAATCCATTATGAATTGAAAGTCCTGAAACTCTAGAACCACTAACAGAAAACTGCAAGATATATGCACAAGCAATAACTGTGTGAATACAACTCAAATAGCTCCAAATGTAATAGCAGGAACTGACAAACTAGTTACCTGAAATTAAACAGCTTATGCACATCAAAGGAAACAATTACCAAAGTGACTAGACAGCCTGTAGAATTGGAAGAAAATCATTGTTAACTATTCATGTAACATAGATTAATTATCTGAATTTATGAAGAACTCAAAATACTAAGTGGCAAAGGGGGAAATAATCCAATTTGGAAACGGACAAATGAACTGAAAAGATATAGCTAATAACTACATGGCAACATGCTGCACTTCTTTAACCAAACAGGAAATGCATACACAAACTGCATAGATTCCTCTGGACTCCAGTAACAGTAGTCATCATCAAGAGAGCAGGGGAAAGGAAAGGATCACTGTTGGTAGAATGTAGATCAGACCAGCCACCGTGAAACATAAGTTTTTCACACACACACACACACACACACACACACAAAAAAAAAAAAAAAAAAAAAAACCCTAAAAGCAGAATTACCAAGTGACCCTGCTAATCTAAGAGTCTAAGCCAAACCACCATAGAGATAATTTACACATCCATACTTATTGCTGAATGATTCATAGTGTCTAAAATATAAAATAAGCCTAGATGCTCATCAACAGATGAATAAAAATGTTGCATGCATACATACATAATATTAGTGAGCCAACAAGAAAGAACTGGAGATTTTCTAATATTGCATGTTTTCTCTCAACTTTTAAAAAGACACTAACCTAAAAGGATATGATTTGAGGAGAAATACCAGTGTAGAAAGAAGGTGCAAACGGGTGAATGGTGAGGGGAAGACAATACAACTATCCTGTTTATACATGAAAATGTCATAACACTTGGAAAGATGATCAACAGGTAAAGTCAACAGGAGTCAAACATGGTGACCTGACTTCACTCTTCGAGATCCACAAGATGGAACATACTCACAAAAGTTGTACCTCTGACTCTACATACGTGCTGTGTGTGTACACAAAATAAATTAAAATGTAATAAAAATTACAAAGAAAATGTCACAATGAAATTCATTATTTTTTAAAATACACATGACTAAAAACCAATGAAAACTTAAAAGATTTGTTCTGTAATGTTCACGGCAGCTCTTTACCTAATAACTCCAAACTGCAAAGAACTCTGATGTCTGTCTCATGACTATAGACAAACATTGAGAAACATAACTGCAATGTAGGAACCCCATAAATTGAAACAAACTACTGGTATATGCTATAATCATCATAAAGGATTTTTAAAGGATTTTGGGAGGTTAAAGATACAGAATAAAAAAGATTATGTACTGTGTTTTAGGACATAGTTTTAAATATTTAAGTATTACTTCTGTTATTTTCCTGCTTGTCTTCCTCAGGGGTGTGTGTGTGTGTGTGTGTGTGTGTGTGTGTGTTTCCTATTTGTAATTCCTTAAAAGGGCCACTCTTGGGTGAGCAACCTTTAAATCTAGTTACTATCAAATTGCATTGAGTACCACAGTCCCCATGCACAGAAACCAAGAAAACTGAGAGCCGCATGGACACTGCTTATAGTTCTGGGTAGCTCAACATCTTAATGAGACTTACCAAGTCTTCTCCTGTTGACTTAAACTGTAGTCCCATGATTGTTTAATGATGTTAAGAAACTGACCCTGAAATACTATAAAATTATATCATAAAATGACATGTAAAATAAAGCTCATTTTGCCTTGAACTTTAGATGTTAATGTGAATATTGTAATGTAGCTTTCTTGGCTAGAGTATTTTTTAAAAATTTGGGTGATAGCAACAGAATTGTGACATAACCTACATAAAGCTTAATAACTCAAGATTCCTGGTAATAAAGATATTTATATAACCACAAATTTAGTAAAAAAAAAATCAAGTTTTAAAAGCATAACCATGAATCTGAAATACTTTTAACTTAAAAATCACCCAAATCACACCTCCACAAATTAGTAAGTAGAATTCAAATGCTGACTGCCGGCACTTCTGTCTTCTGTGAATTTAAAATGAGATGATTTCGGTTCACAGAAGAGAAAATGCCAGCCAAATAATGAGAAATCTGAATAAGTAAGAGAAGATTTCAAGAATGACATGTAACTGAAAGTCATCTGTAAAAACTAAAATGAATTTTATCAAAGACATTAATACAGTGCTAACAAGCATGAATAGTAAATAATGAAAATGGTAGGTTCATTAGTACCTACAGAAAGAATGTAACAGAACAGTAAGAATTTATCAGATGCATAATAGGTCCACATGATTTACTATGCCTAGAATCTCTAGCTCCGATGAAATTTGAGCCTGTGAGAGAGCACAGAATTCCAATTTATGGGCTTTAAAATATATAAAGCTGATGACAGTTTGCAAAAAGGTCTAAGTGGAGACTTCTTTAACCAAATTTAACATTACCTTAGTTTTAGAAATTACAATTTTTCTTGGAGATATTTTTCTATCTCATTTAAATTCATTAGCAACTAAATTACTAAGAGTGGCTTTAGCATATTAGTAGCAATGTGATATCTCACATCATTAGACTTTAAAAATCAATTCTACAGATGCTGATTTGTGGCCTGCATGCACTCAATGCTGCTCTGAGTTCTGCCCATAGATTACCATTTCCTCTCTATCACTCTCTTCCCTAGTCATCCATCCATTTTCTTATTTTAATTATTAAATACACAGTATCTGTAATATGAGAACAATAGATGAATACATGAGGAAAAATCAAACTTTCCTTCCACCCTGTACTCAGTCACAAGGTCAATTCAAAATTCTAGTGGCTAATGAGATATTCACACACACACAAGGCATGTACACATGTACATCATCTATGTTTCAGCATAATACTAGCTGTTTTTTGTGTTTATTCATGTACCACTTGGCCATAGATCTTTATTTCTTGGGATTGTAATTACTGGAAATAGAATTGCTAAGTGTTTTAGTTACTTTTCCTGCTGCTGGGATAAAATATCCAGACAAAAAGCAACCAAAGGGAGACAGGGTTTATTTTGGCTTACAATTCAAGGTTATAATCCCTCATGGTGGGGAAGTTACAGGAGCCTGGCTCACTACAGTCACACTAGAGCCACAGTTCAGAGTCAAAAAGTGATAAATGATGAATGTTTGTGTTTGTTCAGTTGTTCTTTGGCTATAGCTCATAATCCCAGTCTAAGAGAAATAGTGCTAGTCACAGAGGGTTTGTCTTGCCGCGGCAGTTAACGTAAGATAACCTTCACAGACATGCCAAGAGGCCATCTCCCAAGAAATTCGAAACCTCACCAAGTGCAAAATTGAGCATTACGCTGATTTTAAGAATATGTTTATTTTAAATTCTGACAGGTACCAACAAGAAGGTTTCATTAATTTCATTTCTGTCTCTACAAGTAAAATTATAACCTTTAGGTGAATAGCTTCCAAATCTGTTCTCCTTTTTTCTTCTAATTCAACATATATAGTCTTCAAAATGATAAAAAAAAAAACATTTTATTTCAAAAAGTGAAGCCTTTTTAAAAATAAACTTTACAGTATCACTCTAAAAATGTTTTTTGTCACTTGACTACATCCATTAACTTCACATGATTTCAATAATGTTTTTTCCTCACATCCAACAAACTAGCTCTTAAGATGCCAGTACCACACTTCCAAACCATGCGTCTTCTTCATATTTACATGGACATCGGACTGAATTTCCACGTTTCCCATGACTGGGCCACTGTTCTTTTACTGCTCAAGTTTTCTTTGTTCTGTGCTCACCCTCCAATGAGACACAATCATCTCTACCTGAAGTGCCCTTTAGCTTAGTCAGTCTACTAACAAAATCTCCTTCAGAGTCTATCTTTAATGAAGAATTGTCCTTTATAAATTTATTTGTACTTAGAGCTTAGACATTCTAACTGAAAATATACTCATAATGGAAACTATATACTCCTACATAGCAAAGTGAATGTTCTAATACATTTAGAAAAATGTATACTGTCTCATTACTCAATATATTCACCGAGTGAGTGAATAAAATTTTCAAATAAAGTAATTTTTATATGCCAGATAATATTTATGAAAAATATTCCCCAGCAGGTATTTACTTTGATTGGGAAATAACAAATGTTTAAGTTTGTAAGAAACAAGCTTCTTTTAATACACTTCATAAAGTTCACATTGTTAAGGATTTCCTGTTACTATTTCTGTACATTATACTTTTCCTTCACATTGATTTTGTTCAAAACTGGAAGGAATATAAAGGAAAGGCACAAGTGAAATGATTTCATTTCTCTCCAAAACTGTCAGATCTATTACATCTATTGATTATCATCTTGGTCACTATAATACATACAAGGGAAAAGCTCAGCTGCAATGTGTCTATAGAATATTGTTTGGTTAAGTTCAAAACAGGTTAAAAAACTTTTTAGAAGTTTCACAGAAGGCTTATTTGAAAAACTAAAACATAATTAACTATGCATTTATGGTTCCACATTCTAATATCATAATTTCAAAAATCATACTGTTGGGGCTGGAGAAGTGTTTCAATGGTTAACAGAATTTGTTTTTGCAGAGAACCCAGGTTCAATTTCCAGCACCCACATGCTGGCTCACAACCATCTGTAACTCCAGTTCCAGACGATCTGATGCCCTCTTCTGACCTCTGTGGACACCAAGCACAAACGTGCTGCACAGGCACACATGCAGGCCAAACACTCATACATAAGATACATCTAAAATCAACCATCAACAAAGGGAATTATGTCCTTCAAAAAATACAGTCAAATAAAGAATATGACTATGCTTTCCAATGATCCAAACACCCACTGGAAACTCTCCAGCTTCTGCTTACTCAACAGGAGAACTACATACTTATCAGGTTGAGAACCACCATAACTCAGACTGCTTGCCAAGCTTTTATGAAAGAGTCCATGAACACGCTAGAGTGACTTCTTGACTCACCTCTCCCCCATTGACATACTCCATCACAAAACACAGACGGTCTTTTGTCTGGAAGGAGTATTTCAAGGACTTGAAATGAAAAAGAAGAAATGTTAATTATAATCCTGTATTCTTAAAAGTATAATGGTACCAAAAATAGAATACTTTAAAACAGTCAGCATAACTGACTGACATTGTTCCTTAAGAGTGTATTTACTTCCTAAGAGTGCTTTCTAAGAATCTGTTAAGTAAAAATAAATTAGCAATGTTAATAAGCACTTTCAACCTACTGTGCCACCTGAGACTGAGTTAGTACTCATTACTCTAGTTCTCTCTGCAGTCTCCACAAGGAACTCTAGTTCTCTAGGAACACAGTTGCTTTTTTTTATTCATTATTGTCAATGTAGTGTCGCTTTTACTTTGTACAGACTCAGGATAAAATCCAGCCCAACTCAATAAGGTCAGGCCTGGTAACTTTGTAAGTCATAAGAAGACACTAAAATGTTATTACATTGGATAATAGACATTGAAACTTTTTAGTAAAGACCAGTATCTATTGATAACTCTGAAAATGTTTACTTTAGATAGCCTTAAAATGTTAATAAAAAGTTTCAATTTTAAACTGTAGCTGTTATTTTTAACCTTAATATGCTTGGTACAGTATGGAACACAGAGAAACTTTATACTGAATGGTTTAAACTTTTTCTAATGAAGAAAATACAGCAGGACTCATCCTGTATTTAACACATTCCACATTTCTGGGTTTTTTGTTTGTTTGTTTGTTTTTGCTTTGTTTTTGTTTTTGTTTTTTTATGGTTTTTCAAGACAGGGTTTCTCTGTATAGGTTTGTACCTTTCCTGGAACTCGCTTTGTAGACCAGGCTGGCCTCGAACTCACAGAGATCTGCCTGCCTCTGCCTCCCGAGTGCTGGGATTAAAGGTGTGCGCCACCAATGCCCGGCACATTCCTGTATTTCTATCATGAAAGTTATCTTATTCCTGTGAAGTCTGTTCATTTAAAATTTTGACCTTTGAAAACTGAAGACCATGCTGTGTGGCCATTTTAATATTTATCTGAAGCCAGCAAACAAATTTTTGTTTGTTTAACAAAAAAAGTAAACTTCATTTAATTTTTGTTTTTTTCTTTTGAGACAGGTCTGACACTAACCCAGGCAGGCCTAGAATTTACTAGGAAGCCCAGGCTGGCCTCAAACATGGGGAGAACGTCCTGTTACAGACTCCTCAGTATTGGTATTGTAGTCAAGAGCCATCATGCCTGGATTGGGCTACTGTTAAAAACTAAAACTAAAAATAGGCTTTAAAAGTCTAGTGTTTTTATCAGTGAACTTAAAATGCCAGAGCTGGCCTACTTGATCTGCAGATATATATATATTTTACAACTGGGAGATTCATGGGAAAAATGAAAACAATTTTTAAAAAGTTGTACACAGACAAGGGGAGGGATTATAAATACATACTATAATAGATTATATACTTAATTTATGTTTTCAACAGTTTCAAAGAAATTGAATTTACAGTCTGCCACAAAGAATGCGGCACAGATAAATAAATGCTACTTAAAACACAGTCGTAGTTTAGCAGTCATTATCTAAAATGTCATTAATTCAGTTCTCTAAGCACTTACTGTTAAGAACGGATGTCTGGTGTTCTTGAGTACTCTGCTTTCCGTAAGAGTATGCGCCACTTCATCCTACAAAAAACAGACAAACTATAAAAACATGTTATACTACAAATATGACACTTTCTCCACTTTTCAGAAATCAGAAGACACTGCTTAGACGTGAAGAAGAGTATCAATACACACTGGTACACTTCCTCTATTGCTTGGCTTCCCTGGCACCACTACACCCAAAAATCCTATGTAATTCTGAGGGGTAGAAGATATAAATTCACACAAACTCACTCATATTTGATCAAATTACTTCAATAATGATAGAAGATAAACAATAAAATTATTCAAGAAGAAAAAAAATTAAATATGTTGGTTTTTTTCTTTAAAACAAATGACTTACCAGCTAATAACTATAGCACATCTTAGTTAATATTTCCACAGTTATAATACATTTTATTCAGGGAGATGTTAAGATACAATTTAGCGAGAATCATAATACAAACTCTCCTACTAACAGTAAGTTATTTAAAAGGAAACCTCGGAGTACACATTTTAATTCTAAATTAAACATTTCAAACCCAAAAGTAAGAGAGTCCAAAAGAACACCTTTTTGTTTATTACTTTTTAATATTTTTCTTTTTAAAACTACTTCAACTGAGTTTTAAAATGCAAACACATTTCATAAAAAGAATGTATTTCTCCTAGAAGAGATCTCCTGGGTGGACTGGGGGCGGTTGGGGTGGTGGAGTGGGAGAGTACTGAAAAAGATGACTGGAAACGGGCTGTATTTTGGGGTTAGGTAGAAACCTGATGCAAGGGAAACTCTCACAAATGTACAAGGATGACTCCAGATAAGATTCCTAGCAATAGTGGATATGTAGCCTGAACTGTGATTAGATTGGTGACTACCCCAATTGTCATCAGAAAGGCTTCATCCAGTAACTGATGGAAACAGATGCAGAGACCCACAGCCAAACATTAGGCTGAGGTCGGAGAATCCTGATTAAGAGAGGGAGGGAGGAAGGTTTGTAAGAGACAGAGAAGTTGACATTACAAAAAAACCCACAGAAACAACTTAACCTGGCTGCTAGGAAGTCTAACAGTCTGAACCATCAACCGAGGAGCCTGATTGGACCGACGTAGGCCCTCTACATATATGTGACAGTTGTGTATCATGGTCCTCTTGTGGGACTCCTAACAATAGGAGCAGGGACTGTCCCTAATGCTTTGGCTGGCTATTGGGAACCTATTCCTCATATCAGGTCGCCTTGCCCGGCCTTAATACAAGGGGAGGTGCTTAGTCTTATGGCAACCGGATATGCCATGCTTGTTGATACCTATGGCAGGCCTGCCCCTTTCTGAGAGGAAACAGAGGGGGGGGGGGCAACGACTGCAGCTGGGATGTAAAATAAATAAATGAATTAAAAATGTAAAACATAAAAACAAACAAACAAGAAAGTATTTACCCAATTGTGTTCTTTATTTGTAAAAATCAAACTCTCATCTTGATTTGTGAAAGGCAAACTAGAAGGGATTTTCTTTTAACATATGGAAAGTTGAAAACATGTTCCATATTTCAAAAGTTTATTATCTTAAAGAAAGAAAGAGGGTAGCTGGCATCTCTACAGTTTGCTTCTAGGAAATTCTTAAATAAATACCTTGCTGGATCAATAATACGGTTGACAAATAAAAATTAGATTATAAAAAAAAACAAAAACAAAACAAAAATCCAAGAGTAGAACAGCAGGACACTGAACTATACTTACTATCTGACAAAAGCATTTTACCTTAGCTTATGCCTAGAAGAAAAATCAGGAACAGATTTATACAAGAAGCTAAAGCTGGGCAGTGGCACACACCTTCAATCCTAGCACTCAGGAGGCCAGCCTGCTCTACTTAGTGAGATCCAGAACAGGCACCAAAATGACACAGAGGAACCCTGCCTCAAAAAACAAAAACAAAAACAAAAAAAGGAAGCTACTACTCTAAGGTCATTTGGGCAAAGAAATACCAACTGTGTATGAACAAAAAGTAAAGTGAATCAACAATGTAGTATTTAAAGCAAGTTAAGCTAAGATAAAGAAAGCACTTCAGTCTTATTTCATAGGAGCCAGGTTTAAGTGCTCAAACAATTTGAAAGTCACTGCCACACTGTATTATTATGCCTAAATCAATGAAAGTAACATTTTAATAGAAAATAAATCTGAAGCAGAAATGACACATGAACTTACTGATTTTTATGCCCAGGAGTAACTAGCATAATGGCTACCATACAGCAAGGATTACTATTTGAACTGAATGTCATAAACCCAAAAGCTTCTTCAACCATTACATCAACAACTATGCAGAATTCTCTAGGTATAGCTTACACACTGGAGACAGGGTCTTCCACAAAACAGAGAAGTCCCTGTTCTCATAGAACTTTCATTCTAAATAGTCAAACAGTCATCAGCATTAATGGATAAAGCCAAGTGGATATTGGATAATAAGCATCATCCAAAAATATGAATTGCATGAAATACAAAACTAAGCAAGTGACACATAGAACTAAACCAATTCATTTAAAAATTCCTCACAGTGCACTTATTAAATGTTAATGACAATACAGGTATAAAGTTGTTTTATAATAAAAAGGTAAGTGCTTTATTCACAGATTTCACAAGCTAATGAAGGTAAGTCACTCACCAATTTAAAAGCAATAGACTATTAACAAGAGAATTTATACGATATTATAAGTGAGACAGAGAAGGAAAAACCAATGGCATATAAGATCAGTAATGTAATCCAATAGGAACTCAAGGGCATAGTGGCTAGCACCATGTGATTTATACTTTTTAAAATTTACCGATGCCACATTGGTGGGTACAGTAAAAAGAAAGGAGCAATTAGGAGACCAATAAAGTACTCCAAGATAGAAACAGATAACTAAGGCTAATGAGGTAGTCTGAGGTATTTTTAGATTTAAAATCAAAAGAAATATTCTAAAAGTTACATGCCTCCACCAAAAAGGTAAATCAACAGTAATGAGTTTTTATATGCAGTGAGAAAGATACAGAAAGGGTTAACATTTACTGCTATGGAATAGTATGCTAAGTAATCTGAGTCAGTAAACTAGAGAAGAACTAAAAAAGGTGACTAGAAAACCAATTTAATATAAGAAAAGATAATCTGGTGCTTTAGAAAACATTTTTATGGGGTATTTCATACTATTTTAGTAAAACAGCCATGTTACATACAATATTTTCCTAGATCAGTTAGTAAATTTCATGGAAGACTTTTCCTCCTCTAAATTCTTCAATCTACTTAACCACATGTGCAAAGGCAAGCAAAGATATGCAGAGATAAAATTTAATAAAATTATTTGTGATAAGAACACAATTGAATCTGGAAGAAATGGACAATTTTCTGGATAGATACCACATACCAAAGTTAAATCAAGACCAGATAAACTATTTAAATAGAACAATAACTCCTAAAGAAATAGAAACAGTCATTAAAGATCTCCCATCCAAAAAAAGCCCAGGACCAGATGGTTTCAGTGAAGAATTCTACCAGATTTTCAAAGAAGAACTATGTCCAATGCTCTTCAAATTGTTCCACTGTGGTAGTATTCTAATTGTACTGAAATGTGATTTTGATTGTATGTTAATAAATAAAGTTGCCCGGGGGTCAGAGCTATTAGAGCCATAGACAGAGTGTGGCGGTGGTGGCACATGCCTTTAATCCCATAGATCTCTGTGTGTTCAGGGATACAGCCAGCATTGGAGACATATGCCTTTAAGACCTAGGGGGCTGTACATTGAGACAGTGACGAGGCAGTCACGTGTTTGGGTTTACAACCAATGAGAAGGCAGAATGACTAGAAAAAACGACTTACACACAGGAAATAGCTCTCTTTCGGGAAGCTGGGACAGCAGAAGGAAGGGTGAGATTTTAGCTCTGAGTTCTGACCTCTTGGCTTTCTCTTTTACATTGTTTCTGTGTTTCTTATTTAATAAGATGGTTGGTTACATCTACATTCCACACAACAGAAACAGAAGGAAAACTACCAAATTCTTTTTATGATATCCAAACCACACAAAGATGCAACAAAGAAAGAGAATTACAGACCAATCTCCCTCATGAACATTGCTGCAAAAATACTCAAAATATTGGCAAACTGAATCCAAGAACAGATCAAAAAAATTATCCACCATGACCAAGTAGGTTTCATCCCAGGGATGCAAGGATGGTTCAACATACAAAAATCTGTAAATGTGATAGAGCATATAAACAAACTGAAAGAAAAAAAAAAAACCACATGATCATCTCATTAGATGCTGAAAAAGCCTTTGACAAAAATCCAACACCCCTTCATGATAAGGGTCTTAGAGAGATCAGGAATACAGGGAACATACCTAAACATAATAAAGGCAATTTACAGCAAGACAACAGCCACCATCAAATTAAATAGAGAGAAACTCAAAGCGATTCCACTAAAATCAGGAACAAGACAAGGCTGTCCACTCTCCCCATATTTATTTAATATAATACTTGAAGTTCCAGCTAGAATAATAAGACAATAAAAGGAAATCAAGGGGATACAAATTGGAAAGGAAGAAGTCAAACTTTCACTATTTGCAGAGGATATGATAGTATACATAAGTGACCCCAAAAATTCTACCAGGGAACTCCTACAGCTGATACACTCCTTCAGCAAAGTGGCAGGATACAAGATCAACTCAAAAAAAAAAAATCAGTAGCCCTCCTATACACAAATGATAAAAGGGATGAAAAAGAAGTCAGAGAAACATTGCCCTTTACAATAGCCACAAATAATATAAAATACCTTGGGATAACACTAACTAAAAAAGTGAAGGACCTGTTTGATAAGAACTTTAAATCTCTAAAGAAAGAAACTGAAGAAGACATCAGAAAATGGAAGGATCTCCCATGCCCATGGACAGGTAGGATTAACATAGTAAAAATGGCAATCTTACCAAAAGTAATCTACAGATTCAATGCAATTCCAATCAAAGTCCCAACACAATTCTTCACAGACTTGGAAAGAACAATATTCAACTTCATATGGAAAAACAAAAGACTCAGGATAGCTAAAACAATCCTCTATAATAAAGCAACCTCTGGAGGCATCACCATCCCTGACCTCAAGCTCTACTATAGAGCTATAGTAATAAAAACAGCTTGGTACTAATATAAAAAACCGACACACAGACCAATGGAATCTAATTGAAGACCCTGACATTAATTCACACACATATGAACACCTGATTTTTGACAAAGAAGCCAAAACTATACGATGGAAAAAAGAAAGTATCTTCAACAAATGGTGCTGGCATAACTGGATATCAATATGTAAAAGATTACAAATGCACAAATCTCAAGTCCAAGTGGATCAAAGACCTCAACATAAATCCAGTTACACTGAACTTGATAGAAGAGAAAGTAGGAAGTATTCTTGAACACACTGGCACAGGAGATCACTTCCTAAATATAACAACAGGAGCACAAACCCTGAGCACAACAATTAATAAAGAGGACCTCTTGAAACTGAGAAGCTTTTGTAGGGCAAAAGACACAGTCAATAAGACAAAAAGACAGCCTACAGAATGGGAAAAGACCTTCACCAACCCCACATCTAACAGAGGACTGATCTCCAAAGTCTATGAAGAACTCAAGAAACTAGACATCAAAATACTGAACAATCCAATTAAAAAATGGGCTAAAGAGGTAAACAATTCTCAAAAGAAGAATCTCAAATGTCTGAAAGACATTTAAAGAAATGCTCAACATCCTTAGTCATCAGAGAAATGTAAATCAAAATGACTTTGAGATACCACCTTACACCTGTCAGAATGGCTATGATCAAAAACACTAATGACAGTCTATGTTCTATGGAGAGGATGCGGAGCAAAGGGAACACTCCTCCACTGTTGGTGGGAGTGCAAACTTGTACAACCACTGGGGAAATTAGTATGGCAATTTCTCAGAAAATTGAGAATCTACCTCAAGAACCAGCCATACCACTATTGGGCATATACCTAAGGAATACTCAATCATACTACAAAGATACATGCTCAACTATGTTCATTGCAGCACTATTCGTAATAGCCAGAACCTGGAAACAACCTAGATGCTCGTCAACTGAAGAATGGATTAAGAAAATGTGGTACATACACACAATGGAGTACTACTCAGCAGAAAAAACCATGACAGCATGAAATTTGCAGGCAAATGAATGGAACTAGAAAACATCATCCTGAGGGAGATAACCCAAACCCAGAAGGACAAACATGGTATGTACTCACTCATAAGTGGATACGAGATATAAAGCAAAGAATAATCAGACTGCAACCCACAGAACCAGGGAGGCTATATAGCAGGAGGGACCTTAGGATGACTGTGGCTTATAATAAGTTTTGGTTTTACCCAATCACTGAGCAAGGCTAAGTGAAACATTTCACTATTAGGATATGAATTTGTACTGTATCAAGCTGATAATAGAATATATATAATATTTATAATAGAATATATTATAAATATATAATATTTTAAATTAAATATTATATATTTAATAATATTAAATAAATAAATTAAATATATAATAATAAATATTATATATTTATAATAGAATATATATAAAGATTAAAAAAAGAACACAATTGAGAGGTAACAGGATAGACCAATTAATACTTTAAAATGTATTTTCTATCATAATTTGTATTTGAGGTTAGAACTTTCCCATTAATGCAAGTTTAATGGTACTGTATTTCACATACTAATTAGTTTTTCTATGAAGATATGGTACATACAAGCTAAGAAGTAAACACAGATGCCAATAATTTTTAATCACAGTTAAAAGAAACATGTCAAAACAAGAATTTAAAAATAACAGTGGCAAAACTTAGTGGCTAAAACAATGCGATGCTTATTTAAAAATTCATTTGTTGATGATAATTACAAATGAAGAGTTTTAGAAGTACTAAAATTTAAAAGAATAATGTTCTTATAAAAATGCCTTTGAAGCCGGGCGGTGGTGGCGCACGCCTTTAATCCCAGCACTTGGGAGGCAGAGCCAGGCGGATCTCTGTGAGTTCGAGGCCAGCCTGGGCTACCAAGTTAGTCCCAGGAAAGGCGCAAAGCTACACAGAGAAACCCTGTCTCGAAAAAACCAAAAAAAAAAAAAAAAAAAAAAAAAAATGCCTTTGAAGTACAGATTTCCATATATTCAACCATCCTGAAATATTAATAATGAGTCTTCAAGACTAATTTCTTTCAGAGTAAGAAGTTTAGAAGGAGACTATTTCCTGAGGGCATGAGGCACAATCATTCTTTCCAATTTTATTACTAACCCTCCAAGATAAATGGCCTAAAATTCTTCCTTCATTTGCTCACTCGGTGTTATGACAGTTGTTTGTTTGAATGAGAAAAAACAAGAGAAGGAAAGAAAATAGGATATTAATTAAAAACGAAACAGGAATAAGTTTATGCCATTAACAAAGATTCAAAGGTGAAACCTGGGTTTATGATTATGATTTTATTAGTAAATTGAAATTTACAGAATATAATTTCTCAAGCATAGATCAAACAGTATTAGTCCGTCTCTACCTCCAATTATAATGCTCATTTCTACTTCATCTTCCTCCTATCTTCAAACATCTCAATGTCTACGTAACCAGATCCTTGTTCCATTCACATTATTTTCTGTATATTGGCAACAGGTGTCCTGTGATTGACTCTGTCACAAGCTGGCTGACATGAGGATATTTTGTGTATGAAGGCATTTACTTCCTCCCTCCCTCCAGAGTAATAAATGAAATGGAAGAAAAAATGAAGTGAGTATTATACACAAGAGCACAAGTGCAGAAGGCACACTGTTTTAATCAAAGCACAGTAACTTCCAAGGATCACTGTTTACTTGCTCAATATCTCCACAAGCCTAGTCCTACTTGCCTGCCTGCTTTTTATGAGATATGCCATACTTATCAAGCTCTAAATCATGGCTCTAAGCTCTCCTCCCCTCCCCCCCGCCCCGGCTGCATCCGAAAATTTGAGCACTGGACTAGTTTCAAACTTCTAACATTTCTTCCCTCTCTATTTGCTTTCACATTATTCCTTAATTTGTCTTCTCCAGATGTTTTTACCTACTTGAAGAGGGGAGGGTATCTGTAAACAGTGAATCACCATTCTCAAGTACTATGTTTGGTATTTATTCTTGACGCTTCTGTTTCAAATACTACTTGGATGGAGTGTCATACCCTCTTTGACTGCCATCAAGATTCTGTCACTACAGTCCGCAGCACTTCTTCAGCTGCAAAGCACATTGCCTTGACATTCAGAGTATCCTGAACATGTAGACCTAGGTATAAGCGAGCTGCTTCCTTTCCTCGCCAGCATGCACTCGACCCTTCCAGTCTAAAATCTTCAGTTCTGGTACATTGTATATCTTGACTTTATTACTTTTACTTTAAACTCGCACAGATATTGTATTTCGTTTGAATGAGTCTTCATGTTGAAGTTATTCTCTAAATATTCTCCATTTCTCTATTTTTGGTTTCTCATTCCCAGATATACTCCAAAATCTGTTTCTAACTCTTTCATTATTTTCTTTTCACTATAGTAATCATAATTAGATTTACAACTGTTCTTTCTTACGCTCTGTTTTACAAGCCTAGTTTTTGTTTCATACTTATACCTCTCTATGAAACACTAGTCCACGGCTGACACCTCATCTTCTATATGTTGTTTCCACTAGCATCAACTCTACTGTGGCTTATGAATTATTCTAAATCTTCCAATTTTTTCATCTGTTTGGTGATGCTCAGGAGTCTGTTCACATTCATGTGTGAAAAGGTAAACTAACAGAGTGTTCATTTACTTGATGAATAAAAACGGAACACAAATTTTCCTACATACATTAGGAAATATGCATGTACATATTTTACTTTAACAGTATATGGGAGGAAAAAAGTTCTGGCCTCCAAGAATGTCCAACAAGAGGTGTCAATCACCATACCTGGGATTCAAACCTTTCCAAAAATAACTACTTAGTAACAAAGGGCATTTCTATTTTTATTATAAAAACAGTCTAGGAGTAAGAGTGGGATTTACTTAGCTACCTATTCTCATAAAAATAAATGAATACTCTGTATGCTTTACTATCTACTCCTACTTGCTAAAAATGGAGAGAGATTATAATAGTCAAAGGATGAAAATATGTCAAAGAGCATAAAAACAAGCTAAAAAATAAATTAATGAAAGAAACTCAAAACCAAAGTTGAGCACTCAGAAGAAAAATTACAGCACAGCTGACAGTACATTTGCTGAAAAACTGAACCAAGCCTAAATTATGGCGTCTCTGAGATACGCCATAAACTGAGTGAGCTACTTTACCCCTAAAGCTGCACTATACTAAATGACAAAGCTGAATCTTTCTGTGTGGAATCAAAGAATATTAGACAGTAACTTGAGGCTGTATGAAGAAATAAAGACCTCTAATAAAGGTCAAGAGTGTGAAATAATACACCAGAGAAGTTATTATCTTGGATTGCAGTGTCACTTTGTGTTTTTCTAAATATCAAGAAATAAATACATTCACATAATATAAAAAAGTGTAATTTAAAGACAGTAATAACTGAGAGGTGACAAAGATAAGTCTATTGAAAAAGTTTTTGTACATTATCAAAATGTTTCTAAGTCTGAATATTCTGGCTTCAAAATAGTAATTATAATTACCCTAGAATCTATAAAGAAAACTACTATAGAACACACACACAAAGAAATTAGAAGGAACTAAAGTGTTTATCCCAAATTTCAACAAATGGCCATATCTAATCTCTCCAACCAGCCTGATCCTACACATCCTTCTTCAGTCTCCAGCTGAGTCCTTATGAGCCTTCCCTCAACACACCTTCCCCCAACCATGTAGAGATCTAGCCTTGGCCCCCACCCACTGCTCAGGCCTACTCTGCCATCCTTACCTGTACAGCCTTCCACCACTAGGTTTTAGGCAGGACCCACCCTGCCTCACCCACAGTCTCTTCCCACACCATATACAACCTCTCTACTTAGACAGATCCTGCATATCATTTTCCAGTGTCTATTCCAATGAGTCTGTCTGATCCTCTCCCCCATATACCTTTCTCAACCCTAGATCTACCTCCACATTCTAGGCTTTGACTATGATGTACATCTGACACACCATTCCAGTTCCCTGTGTCAACAAGACTGCATTCCACCTAAGCCACTTCTACCCTCTAGGCCTAACTGGATCTGCACATCCTCTGTTCTGTCCCAACCTTCTCTGTCCATGTTAGACACAGAACTAACAACAGAAGCCCACGTGTCTAGATCTTACTGCAAACACAAACAGTATGAAAGATTAAGGCAATGTCTCCCTGCCTCCAAACCCATCCATCCTTCAAAAATGTGTGCCAATGAAAATTACCTAGATGAACTCCAGGTCAAAGAATTACAAAACAAAACAAAACAAAACAAAAATCATGAACTTCATTAAATATTTCAAGGAACTTAAAGAAGAAAGAAATAAACAGCTCAATGAATTTAAAAAGAAAAGAACTTAAAACAAATGCATGAGTGATACCTAAGGAAACATAAATCTAAGGCTGAGAGAAATGATGAAAACAATCCAGAATTTTAAAATGAAGTTCAATAAAGAGAAACACTGAAGAGGACTCAAGCTGAAATGAAGATGAAAAGAAAATACCAAGAACCCAGATAGAAAACTCAAAGGACAACCTTATAAATAGAATGGACCAAGCAAAAGATAAAATATCAGTCCTCAAAGATGAAATAGAGAAACTGGAACAAATAAATGAAGAATATAATTTTTTTTTAAAAAACACAGAAAAGGAACATACAGGAAATGTGGGACACCATGAAAAGACTAAACATTCTATTTATAGCAATAAATGAGAAGAATCCCAGGTAAATGACATAGACCAGATCTTCAACAAGATTAAAGATAAAAATTTCACCAAACTAAGGAAAGACACAAATGCAAAAAAAGACACAGGACAACAAATAGACAAGACCAGAAAAGAAAACGCCCCTAGCATATCACATTTAAAACACTAAGTATACCTAATGAAGAAAATGTATTGAAAGTTGCAGGAGGAGAAAGTCACATATAAAGGAAAATCTATCAGAGTAACAGCTGATTTCTCAATGGCAACTTTGAAAGCCAGAAGAGCCTGTAAGTCCTAAAAGACTATGACAGCCAACCTAAAATAAATACTATGTCCAGCAAAACTATCTGTCATAATTAAAGGAGATATAAAATGTTCCATGATCTGAGTAGCCTAAAATTTTATATCCAACAAACAAACCTAAAGGAAATACAGGAAGAAATATCTAGTGCTGAACCAAGAAGTGAACATAGCCATGGGACTGAAGACAGTGCTGTGGGATGGTCTGTATGGCAAATTGCTCTGATTGGTCAATAAATAAAACACTGATTGGCTAGTGGCTAGGCAGGAAGTAAGTGGGACAAGGAGAGAGGAGAATTCTGGGAAGCAGAAGGCTGAGGCAGAGAGACACTGCCAGCTGCCGCCATGACCAGCAGCATGTGAAGACACCGGTAAGCCACCAGCCACATGGCAAGGTATAGATTTATGGAAATGGAATAATTTAAGCTATAAGAACAGTTAGCAAGAAGCCTGCCACGGCCATACAGTTTGTAAGCAATATAAGTCTCTGTGTTTGCTTGGATGGGTCTGAGCAGCTGTGGGACTGGCGGATGACAAAGATTTGTCCCGACTGTGGGCAAGGCAGGAAAACTCTAGCTACAGAAGACTAACTACTAAGCAAGTTCTACTGAGAACATAAATAACAATACCAAAATATAACACCACAATGACTAGGATCAACACACACATTTCAATGATAACTTTAAATATCAATGGCCTCAATTATCCAATTAATAACAAAGGATGGCTGAATGTATTAAGAAACAAAATTCATCTATCTGTTGTCTACAAGAAACACATCTTAGTTTTATAATTTATTTATTTGAATTTTCTGTACATTGGGTTTTGCCTGCATGTATGTTTGTGTGAGGGTGTCAGATACCCTGGAAGAGGAGTTACAGACAGTTGTGAGCTGCCATGTGGCGCTGGGAATTGAACCTGAGTCCTCTGGAAAAGCAGCCAGTGCTCTTAACTTCTGAGCCACTTCTCAAGGCCCACATCTTAGTTTAAGAGATAGGCACTGCCTTAGAGTAAAAGGATGAACAAAAGAATTCCAATCAAATAGGACCAAGAAGTAAGTAGGCATAACTATCCTAACTGACAAAACTGACTTCAAACTAAAAGTAATCAGAAGAGATAGACACTTCATCTATCTAATGTTACCTTCTAATGAAGGTAACAGTTAACCAAATATCCCAAATATATATGCACCACACTCCAGTTCACGTAATTAAAAAAAAAAAAAGTATTATTAGATTTAAAGACACAGATTAACATCAACCCTTGAATAGTTCATGATTTCAATACCCCATTTTCTCCAGTAGACAGGTCATCTAGACAAAAAATGAACAGAAAAAAGTCAGAATTAAATGGCATTACATATCAAATAGCCTTAACAGATATCTATAGAATATTCTAAATAAACACCAAAAGATATACATTTTACTCAGCAACACACAGAAGCTTCTCTAAAATTCTTTTAAAAAATTATGTGTACCAGTATGACCTGATACACAGACAAATCTTTACAAATTCAGAAAAACTGAAATAACACCAAGTATCATGTGATCATTATGCAATAAAACTTAAAATTGACAGCAAATTTCTAGTCAATACACAACCCATTACTGAATGATAAAAATAAAAATAAAATAAAATAAAAAATCAAGAAGGAAAGAAAAATTTTCCTGGGACTAAATGAAAGAGAAAACACAACACAAACCTGTAGGACTCATTGAAAGCAGTCCTATCAGAGAAATGCATATAGCTCTAAGGGCCTACATTAAAAAATTCAGAGCACAAAAAATTCAATTAATTAATTAATGATGCAACTCAGAAAACTTGGAAAAACAAAAGCAAACTGAATCTAAACCCAGCAGACGACAGGAAATAAAAGGAAAAAGGAGAAAGTAATGAAATAGAAATAAAACAATATCAAGAATTGATGAATCTAAGACCTAGTTCTTTGAGAACATAGAAAAAAAAAGTGGACAGACCTTTGGCCCAACTAATCAAAAGAAAGAAAGAGAAGATTCAAATGAATAGAATCAGAAATGAACAGGGAAACATTACAGGAGATACCAAAGAATTTCAATAAGATAAAGGAATACTTTAAAAATCTGTATTCCATTAAGTTGGAAAACCTAAAAGAAACTGATGACTTTGTAGATTCAGCCAAACCATCAAAATTAAGCCAAATAGTAAACAACCTCAACAGACCCATAACAAATGAGGAGATTAAAATACTAATAAAAAAGATTTCCTGTGGAGGGGCACATGCCTTTAATCCCAGTACTCAGGACATATAGGCAGGCGGATCTGAGTTCCAGGACAGCCAGGGCTACACAGAGAAACCCTGTCTTGAAAAAGCAAAAACAAACAAGTTTCCAACTAAAACTGTCCAGGCGCAGATGGACTTACATCCTTTCTAAATGATTCAAACAGATACAAACAGAAGAAGCATTCCCAGCTTCTATGTGACCAATATCACTCTAATACCAAACCCAGGCAAAGACACAACAAAAACAGAAAACTAGAGGCCAACATCCCTAATGAATACAGGTTCAAAAAGAGCTCAATAAAATACTTACAAACCAAATACAGACCTAAATAGCAAAAAGATTATCAACTGTGGCCTAGCTGGCTTTGAGATATGTAAGGATGGCTTATACACAGAAAGTCAAAATATGTAGCCAGGAGTGTTGGAGTATTCCTCTAGCCCCAGGACTTGGGAGGCAGAGGCAGGTGGAGCTCTGAGTTTGAGGTCTGCAAAGTCAGTTCCAGGACAGAGAAACCCTCACTCAAAAACAAACAAACAAAACAACAACAAAAACACCAACAAAAACATAAACAAACTTCATAATGGACTTAAAGATGAGAAAAAAAAAACATATGATCATCTCAATAGATGCAGAAAGGCCTTTGATAAACTCCAATGTGGCTTCACGATAAAAGTCCTATAAAAAAAACAGGACTAGAGGCGATATTACTCCTCATAATAATAAAAGCTACTGCCCTGGCTAGTTTTTATTTCAATTTGACACAAGTTACTCACCAGGGAGAAGGGAGCCTCAATTGAGAAACTGTCTCCACAAGATTGGGGAGTAGGCAAACTTATGGAACATTTTCTTAATTAGTGATTGAAGTAGGAGGGTTCAGCCCATTGTGGGTGGGGCCACCCCTTGGCTGTGATACTGGGATCTATAAAAAGGCAGGCTAAGCAAGCCATGTGGAGCAAGCCAGTAAGTCATGCCCCTCATGGCCTCTGCATCAGCTCCTGTCTCCAGGAACCAGCACTACTTGAGTTCCTGTCCTGACTCCTTCAACAATGAACTATGATGTGGAAGTATAAGCCAAAGAAACCTCTTTCCTCCCCAACCTGCTTTTTGATCATGGTATTTTATCATAGCAACTGTAACCCTAACTAAGAGTTATAGCTATAAATAAGAAACGCATAGTCAACAGCAACCTAAATGGAGAAAAAACCTAAGTCAACCCCACTGAAGACAGAAATCACACAGGGATGTCCACTCTCCCGACTCCTCCACTGCACTTGAAGTACTAGCTGGAGCAATCAGGTAAAAGAAGAAAATTAAAGATCCAAAAAAAAAAAAAAAAAAAAAAAAGTTAAAATCAATCATCCTTATTTGCATTGCACACAGCATGACACTATATATGAAAGATCCCAAAAATTCTACCAGAAGCCTTCTAGAAATGATAAATTCATCAATAGTGGAAAGATAATGGATCAACTTGTACACATCAACAGTTTTTCTATACATCAACAACAAATATACAGAAAAAGATGTCATGGATCTACTCCCATTCACAACAACCTCAAAGAAAATACAATATCTAGTGTTGCAGGAATCTTCAAAGTTCTTATTAATAAAATCAAACCCGAGGCCGTTTATTGGGGTGAGTACTGGAAGGTCAGAGAGACAGAACAAGCCACAGCTATCTCACCTTGCCGGATCCTCAGCTGGTCTTGTATCCTCAGACTGGAAGCCTCTGAGTCCTCATCCGGAATGGGTCTCAGCTGAATTACTGCTCAAAAGCCTGAAACTTAACCAGGCCAAATGCTTAACCAGCCAAATGCCTCTAGTTTCTGGTCCTCACACCTTATATATCTTTCTACTTTCTACCACCACTCCCTGGGATTAAAGGCTGGCTTTCTGGGATTAAAGGTGTGTGTCACCATGCTTGGCTATTTCCAATGTGGCCTTGAACTCACAGAGATCCAGAGGGATTTCTATCTCTGGAATGCTAGGATTAAAGGCGTGTGCTATCACTGACTAACTAGTGGCTTGTCTGTTCTCTGACCCCAGGTAAGTTTATTAAGGTACACAATATTTTGGTGAACACAATACCACCACAATCTAGCAATAAACCTAACCAAGGAGGTGAAGGACCTTTGCAATAAATATTTTAAACCTCTGAAGAAAGAGATAAAGACACTAGGAAATGGAAAGGCACCCCAGGCTTATGAATTGGTAGAATTAATGGTGTGAAAATTACCACTCCATCAAAGGTATTTATAAATTTCAATCCCAATCAAAATCTCCACCTCCTCTTCAGAGAAAGAGAAAAAAAAATCCTAAAATTTATATGAAACCACAAAACACCCTGTATAGACAAAACAATCCTGAGCAAGCAAGCAAGCAAACAAACAAACAATTCTGGTGGGATTCCATTCTGGAGGGATTCCATTCTGGAGGGATTCCATTCCAGATCTCAAGATATATTACAGGACCACAGTAATAAAAATATTGTCCTGACATAAAAACAAACATATAGGACATTGGGACAGGATTGAAAATTCAAACATGAATACATGTAACTTCAGCCATTTAATATTTGACAAAGATGATAAAAACATGCTCTAGAAAAGAATGCATCTTCATAAATGGTGCTGGGAAAATTGAATGTCCACATGCAGAAGAATGAAATTAGCCCCCATCTTTGCACAGAAACTGTTTCCAAATGGTTCAAAGACTTAATTGTAAGCCTGAAACACTGGAACTCTTAGAAGAAAGCACAGGCAGCACCTACAGGACACAGGTACAGAAAGGACTTCGGAATACTCCTTTTGCCCAAGAGTTAAGGGCAGCAAGTGATAAGTGGGACTTCATAAAACCAAATAGCTTATGCATGGCTAAAGAAACAACCAACCAGGTGAAGAGGAGGACACAAAACAGAATCTCCGCTAGCTCTACATCTGACAGAGGATTAATACCCAGAATATATAAAGAATTCAAAAACAAAGAGTATAAAAACAAATGACTCATTCAAAAACAAACAAACAAACAAAGAGACCTGAGATCTAAACAAAAAGTTCTCAAAATAAGGGTGGGGGTGGCTTAAAAAAAAAAATCACTCAAAAACATTCTTACTATCTAGCAATTAGGGAAATGCAAATCAAAACAACTTTGAAATTTCATCTTACCAATCTCAGTCGGCAAAGATCAACAAAACAAATGGAAAAAAAAAAAAAGGTGGGGGAATGTAAGGAAAGGGGGACCCACCTTCACTGTTGGTGGGGTTGCAAGCTGATCTAGCCACTCTGGAAATCATTGTGGTAGAGTTCCCAGAAAGCTAAAAACAAACCTACCATACGACCCACATATACCACTTCCTGGCATATGACCAAAGGACAACAGCCCACTCCGCAGGTTCTGCTCAGCCATGTTCACTGCTGCTCTATGCATAATAGCTAGGAAATAAACACCACCTACATGTCCATCAACTGATGAATGGGGAATGAAATTGATATGGCACATACACATAATGGAAAAATAGTGAAAGCAACACTAACGTAATTAGTGATGTGGATCATAAATATATAGTTAAAACATTCCTTCAAATTAACAAATGAAATATTTCCTCAATGGAAAAAAACAGCTTCACTAAAATTTACATAATACTATACACTGCTGAAAACCTTAAAATGAACACTGTTGTCTACTAACAGGTAATAGTTTAAACTCAATGTTTTGATTGCTTCATGAAATCTCTATACCATTTACAAGAATGTGCACAGATATATGTTGATACTAAAAAGCTTTGACTCAAGTTACCTTTGCAATAATGACTTCTTTCTTCAGAATCTTCATAGCATAGTATTTTCCACTTGCTTTCTCTCGAACTAAAATTACTTTTCCAAAAGTGCCTTTACCTAGTAGTTTCAAATAGTCAAAATCATTCATTGTCTGAAAAATATAAAGTAGAAAACCACAATCAAATAGTTGACACAATTTATTGTTAGTCTGCTTGTAATACTTGTAAACTCTGTAAACTCGATATTGATCCTACTAATTTCTAGACCAATTTCAAATTTAAAAAAAAACTTACTACTATTGGTTGTTTCTTGAGCAACCTTAAATACTGAAAATAATGGAGTTTTCAGAGTTTTTAAAAATTATTTTGAACCTAGAATTTCTCCATCAGTCAAATTATTAGTTAACTGACAGAACATTTTTTAAAAATAAAATAAGGTTTTTAAAAAGTATTTTCCAGTTCTCAGGCTTTTTTTTAAATTAAGTGCTACCTCAAAAGAAGTGATATCTAAGAACGCACACATAAACATTTTAAAACACAAGCAAAGAAGGATTTTTCAAAGAAACAGGAGAAAAGAACAAAAGAAAGTGTCAATTTCCAGCCATTGATCAGGAAGATAGACACAAAAATAAAATTATCAACATGAAATGATAAAGGTGACATCACTACAAAACCTACAGGTATTAAAGGGACCGTAAGAGAATAAACAGCTTTATGCCAGTAAAATTGACACTGACATGAAGTAAGCAAATGACTTACATCACAAACAGTAAAAGCCCACTGACAAAGTAAAAGATAAGCTGAACAGCCCTATAGAAGAACTGAATTTGTACGAAAACTTTTTACAATAAGGAAAGGTCCACAACATTTAAAGAAAAAAATGCTACCAATTCTGCAAACTCTTCTTGAAAACCGGAATGAGAAAAATATTCTTCAATTCACTTCTTGAGGCCAGAATCACTCTGACATTAAAAACCATTTTAAATATTTCATAAATGAATGGCTACATTCAATTTTAGTATCACTTGCCTATAATTTGGGTAATTTTAACCAAATGTCAAATTATAATGTCTTAACACATCTAGTTCAAAGGAAAAGTAAATGTCAAAAAGAGAGCAGGAAAAAATAACATATACTTATTGATTCAATTATAAATCAAATGTAGATGCACATATGTGGAAAACAGTTACAGTCATTTAGAAAAATGATAGATAGCTAGACATATTTCATTTAACTAACAGATTTAAAAACTCAGAGGATAAGGACCAAACTATGAGACCCCAAATATGACCGTCTTGTTGCCACCAAGCAGCAGTCCATCTCTTTCCTATATTCACCCACTTCCTCTCACTTCCTCCCTCCCCAACTCTCAGTCTCTATCTGATTGGCAATTTTTTCTTTTTAAATTTTTTTTTATTCATTTTACATACCAACCACAGATCCCTCTCTCATCCCTCCTCCTGAACGGCCCCCACCCCCGTCCTTGTCTTCTCGACCTACCTCTAGTCCCCTCCTCCAAAGGGTAAGTTCTCCCATGGGGGGACAGCTAAGCCTGGTACATTCAGTCGAGGCAGGACCAAGCCCCTCCCTGTTGCATCAAGGGTGAGTGTCCGACCATAGGTAACAGGGTCAAGAAAGCCAGCTCATGCACTCGGGATAGATCCTGAGCGCATTGCCAGGGGCCCTCAAACAGACCCAGCTATACATCTCTCTCCTGTATGCAGAGGGCCTAGTCCAGTCCCATGCAGGATCCACAGCTGTCAATCTAAAGTTCATGAGTTCCTGTGAGCTTGGTTCAACTGTCTCTGTAGATTTCCCATCATGATCCTGACCCCCCCCCCCCGGTGGCATTTTTAATAGTAAGTAAGCACACAAATTCCCCATTCCCTTTTCACTTTCCAGCCCCTCCTTGTACCTTCCTGCTCTCTTTCAAATTCATGGCTCCTTAAACTATTTGATCAAATAGTCTATGCCAGTTCCAGAGCCAGCCTTTAGACATGGCACTTAAAGTTTTTTCTCTCTTAGAAACTCTCAAGAGATGGCTTTCCTTCTGTGTGGAAGCTGAGGTTACCTTGTTGAAGGAAGAACTATACACCAAGAGCCTGTAAGAGAAGATACCACATGCACAGAGAGAAAGTGCAGAAACCATGAAGGCAAAAGTCAACACCAAACCCTGGGACCTAACAGAAAGTTTTCTTTGGATTTTTCAAGGCCAGCACATGGGCAGCCAAAAGTAAATTGTTTGAAGATCTGTGCAGGAACAGCAGAACAGCCCATCTAGCAACAAAACCATATGAAATAACATAGCTATTGTTTCTGCTATTTTCATGGCAATAAACAGGTAAAATCTGGTAACCAAGCCAAAATTCATTTTATTGTTCAACATAGCATATAGTACCTTCTTTATTTTTCATCTAAAACCACTAAAAATGATACTAATACACACAATTACTAAATACTATTGTTATCTCTAAGTCTTGAAGACAAAAATAGGAAAATAATTTGTAAATTGCTTTGTGATATTTTCAGATGAAAAGCAACATACATAAAACGTTACCACAATCCTTGAAGGTTGCAATTTTTAGGGACAAGAGGCAAAAAAAGTAAAATAATATAGCAGTCTTCAACTGAATTTCAGTTTCTGTCAGTTTGTCAATCTTCTGAAAAAGGAATTTACACAGAAACTAATATTAGTTAAGTAGTATTCTAAATGATATCACCAAAAACAGGTTATGTATCTATGTTGACAGAGCGTCAACAAATTAAAAGGGCCTTTATAGCAAATGTACATGCTCAGAATGGCATACGCAGAAACTACCTAATATTTGCAAAGTGAAATAGAAGCTATTCCAAAATGTTTTTCTTTTGGTGATACAAAAAAAGATATGATAAAAATGTTAATGATTAACAAAAAAGAAGAAGCAATTAAAAGGCTAGGCATGACAATACAAACCTATTACCCAAAGATTATAGGCCCATAATAGATACAAAGCTAGCCTGGGCTACATAGCAGGTATACATGTCTACACACACACACAAAGGAACACACACACACATACACAGAAGAACACACACACACACACACACACACACACACACACACACACACACATATACACACGTACATCTACAGAGACACAGAAGAAAGCATCACTAGATGGAGGCATGGATAATCTTCAGAAATATGAATCCCTTAAAACTGGCCATTTTAAGCAAAGAAATCAGTGTCTACACACAAAAAAAGCCTTACAAACATATTCAAATCATACACATTCCTTTGAAACATCTTCAAAAAGAAGGATATTTAAATTTGATTGTCAGACCTTGTCTCTTTTCTCCATTATGCAGTGTCTCCCTTTTCAAGAGTCCTGGTGCTTGGACAAATACTGTGGCAACAGAGTCCTAGGTGTTTCAACAAATACTTTGGCAATCTCTACTCTGGGAACAAATCAAATTGTGCATGGCCAAGAGGCAGAAGTCAAGACCACTCTCAGCATTAAGTGTCCTCTGAATAGTATTGTCCATTTTCAAAAAAAAAAAAAAAAAGTATTTTGCCAAGTATGAAAACTTGTTTATTTCAAAAGGGTTGAAGTCCAAAAATTTTTTAAAAAATGTAAATCACAATTCTTTTCATGTTGACTGATGCACATATAGGAAACAGTTCTAAATCTAGTTATCATATATGTAACTGTAATATTAGACACTTTAAACTATTGGACTTATTACAGAGAAGCCAGTGGTACAAAGATTCATTTTTTATACTCCTGTGATTTAAATTTATTTAAAATTACTACATACACTTAAAATTATATATATATATAAAAAAAAACAATGGGGCCAGGCGGTGGTGGCGCACGCCTTTAATCCCAGCACTCGGGAGGCAGAGCCAGGCGGATCTCTGTGAGTTCGAGGCCAGCCTGGGCTACCAAGTGAGTCCCAGGAAAGGCGCAAAGCTACACAGAGAAACCCTGTCTCGAAAAAAAAACCCCCCCAAAAAAAAAAAAAAAAAAAAAAAAAAAACAATGGGAATCATATATGGTTAAGACCTTGAGCCTCAAATACATTAAAAATATTTCTATCAGCTGAGCCTGTAGCAGAGACCTGTACGCCCAGCTACTTGTGAAGCTGGGCCAGGGGTTTTATAAGTGAAATCCAATCTGGGAAAGAGCCTGGGCTCAAGGCCACTCTAGACAACTTAGTGAGAACCTATCTAAAAATTTAAAAGAATAAAAAGTAACCATAAATACAGCTCAGTAGTAGAGGATTTGCATAACATGTATGAGGTCCTAGGTTCAATCTCCAACACTGAAAAAAAATTCTAGCAAGTTTTTATTTTTATTTATTTTTTTATTTTATTATTATTATTATTATTATTATTTTTTTTTGGTTTTTCGAGACAGGGTTTCTCTGTGTAGCTTTGCGCCTTTCCTGGAACTCACTTGGTAGCCCAGGCTGGCCTCGAACTCACAAAGATCCGCCTGCCTCTGCCTCTGGAGTGCTGGGATTAAAGGCGTGCGCCACCACGGCCCGGCTAAGTTTTTATTTTTAAACTCAAGTTTCAGTAAATAATTCTAAGACAATCTATGGAAAGACAATTACTTTTATGAGACAAAGTAGGATACTAACTACAATCATTAACACTGACTTTATACTTACTATATTTAAATGCAAAATATCCCCTCAATTTAAGACTCACAAGTACATGAGTTAGGTACAATAATTACCCCATTTTGATAGATAAAGAAGCTAAAAGATGAGTTAGGAGATCTACCCATGCATTAGGATTCAGGGATCTTCACGTTCTACCACTATTTTACAATATTAACGTTCTGCTGATGTATGATCCAAAGAAATGTTACACAGTGAGGTTATATAATGTATAATTAAAAGATTTAGATATTTGAGTATGATATTTAACTTGTATTATCAGATGTCTCAACTATAAAATGGCATATTAACTGTCTATACCTCAAATGACTTTTAAATGGCTAAGATATATGCAAAAGTACTCCTCAGAGCCTACTGGAAAATAAACACAAAATAAACACTTATTAGTGGTTAGTGATAAAGAAGAATTATATTCAACTTAGTAATTATGAAAAAAGTATGATTCAGTTATCATTTATAACCAGTCTTATCAAGAAAATACCCTCACATTTTCCACTATTACCTTTTAAAACTGTATGTCTATTCAATATTATTGCTGATCAATGTCCATACTTATAGTTAATATCCTTCCATTGATTGGATATAGTACATCAATTTACAGTGTTACAAAGTCATCATTTTCAATTCCTGGCTTAACAGTATCTTACTGATCTGTTAAGCATATATTTAGAATTCCAGAAAAATTAAACAGGGTAGAGCTGGTATAGCTTGCTTTTTAATGCAGTAGTTTAAAATTCAAAGGACGAGATTAACTGGAACTTGATTCAAATTTATTAGCACAGTCAAACTTCAAGTTATACACATACATGGAAAAGGAAATTTCTGATCTTAATAAATGGGTAAAGATAGGTTATGTTCATTTTCCTGACTAAGAAATCAACTTATAATGACCTAAATATTCAAACCAACAACCACACAAGAGAAGATTCGGCTACATAAAGGACAGAAAAGGGGCATATAGAGGTGACATAGCAGTTAAGCACATGGGCTGCTCTTCTACTAGAAAATTTTGGTTCGATTCCCACATGATGCTCACAACTATTTGTAACTCCAATTCTAGGGAATCTAATGCCCCTCTTCTCAACTCCCCAGGCACTGCACACACTTGGTGCACAGATACACTTGAAAGCAAACTATCCATATTTTGCATGTAATATAAAATAAGGGGGAAATTAAAAATAAAAAGACAGAAAATGTTCATAGTCATCAAGTACAGAATGTTAATTAAAGAAAAAACTTTACATAGTCAATTAATTCTCTAAGTTGTGACTATATAATTTCAATAAGTTCACAGATAGATAGATCTGACTCTAGGCCTGTGGAAAGGAAAGGATTTGAATCCAGGAAATCTACCATGAAAAGCAATTCTGCTCACTATACTAACACCAAATGGCAGAGTTCTATAGTAGAGGAACATTTGTATACCCCATAGTTTAAAATACCAGCACTGCAAAATTAATTAATTTATTAATCAACTAGTTAATTAAACAAGTGAAAAACATAATTGGCAATACTTTGAGTATTTGTTTTTTGCACACCTGAATATAATTTATGAAATAAACTTTTATAGGTAGTTTTGATGAGGCTGAAGGCAAGGGGAATAAATCACAAAGATATTTAACCTTAAGGAAAACATTTAATTTCCAAGTTTCTAAAATGTTGCTATCCACAAGATAAAATGTCATCTTTAAAGTCCATCACTCAGCACTCCTTCATAAGTCTACAAACACTCAATATTTGAGTGCTGGTGCATTATTAGGTTTTAAACAACAGGTCCTTTAGGTTCACAAAGTAATAAATGCAGTGAGAAAATTGGCTGACATCTTTTTCAGAAGCAGTTTTCAGCATATTAAGACTGTATTTAGAAGTGAAGTAAGTCATTATTTTCTACCTTTCTTTTATGATGGGTTGTAGATGCATCCATCTCCTCCTCTCCTATATTATCAATTTGTGAAGTTGGACTACAATTCATTCTCTCCTCTTCTTGCCTCTGCAGTCGGTCTGCTACAGCTTGGATAGCTTCTGTCCATTCTTCTCTATAAAAATGAGTACAATTTCTCATTAACAGAAGATAAGTTACTTAAATTAAACCTTTTATAATTTATAAGATGAATACAAATAGTCTACTGTGTAGCCACCCTCTCTGCCATCATCTCTAGGTGATAATAATCCTAAAAGCATTTTTGCTGCAGACCTAGAGTCAGAAGTAGCACTTATATGATGTTCACTTATTGCACAAAATGTATGTGCCTACAAATAGATATTACACACACACACACACACACACACACACACACACACACACACACACACACACAAACAATTTAAGCTACCCTTTGTGGTGACAGTACTCCTGAGTAGACCAAGAAGACTCATACTTTAGACTCTGAGGAGAAAACATTGGCCCACCCGGTGCCTTGTGGTGCCGTACAGAAGGGTACTATTATGGTGAACTAATAGGGCTGTACAGAGCTGGCCTCACCCCTAATTGGCTGCAACTCTAGGGAGAGCTGGTCCTGCTCTTCACCAGCTGAAGCACTCAGGACCGAGTCCTACACCTCATTTGGGCAGCAGAATAGAGCTGACCCTGTTCACAGGGCCATGGTCAAACTGGCTCTGAAGGGTAAGAATGAGAGAGAGCCGGTCCTGCCCCTCTCATCCGCCATATGGTGGTGTGGGTAAGGGAAAAATGCCCTCCTTTCCTCACCCCTCAACACCTGAAGCAGCTGAAGCACTTAGGAGCACAGGACCTCTGCCTTGCCTGGGCAGCACAGTAGAGTTGACCCTGCAGACAGGGGTACAGAAGCCAGCCCAGAGGGCATAAGAGGACACAGCTAGCACTGCCTCCCCTGTCTGTGGTGTGGTGACAGGGCTAAGAGAAAGCCACCCTTCTTCTTTGCCCCTACTGCCTCCAGCGGGAGAGGGAGCTGACCCTCCCCTTTACCAGCTGCAATACTCGGAAAGTTGGTCCTGCACCTCAAGTGGACAGCACAGCAGAGCTGATCCTGTTGATGGAGGGGGTGAGGAGGAACAGGAGACAATACATGCAGGTAAGCCAGCCCCAAGAACATGAGCATAAGAGAGCTGCAACCCCCCCTCCCCCCGCCCCTCATTACCATATGGAGGCAAGGGCAGAGGAGAGATGTCCCGCCCCCATGCCTAAAAAGGGTGGAAGAGCCTGCCCTGAGATCTTAAGAGCTGGAGAGCTGCCCTTACCCCTCACCAGCTGCAGCACTCAGGAGAGTGGCCCCTAAACCTCACCTAGGCAAGACAGTAAAGCTGGCCCTGATGCTGTAGGTGTGGGAGAGCCAATCCCGAGGGCGTGAAAGCAGGAAATTGGCCTTGCTCCTGGTTCACAGATGCAAAGGGTAAACTAGTCAGGCCAACGCTGGAAAGCTCACCATGGTAGTGAGGACTGGAAAGAGCTGATGGGCTAAACAACCCTGCAACAACCCAGGCCCAGAACCAGGGTTATGAGTTGGCCCACCCCATCATCCACCCTATCAATGATCTGCTGGAGCACATGAAGGGGCCAGTCCTGCAGACCCAAAGCTGCAGGATCTCCAGAACACGACAACAACAACTCCAAGAGGAGTCCCATTGAGGGCCCAGCATCGATAGTGCAGCAGAAACCAGAGGCCTCGAACCAGACTTGTGGCAATGAACACTTGCAAGTAAAGATCTATGGACAAAAGGGTTTACTGCATGACTGTGTGACACTGCAGCTTCCATGATTAGATTTTTCTTTTTATCTCTTAAATTTCATTTTATTTTATTTTATTTGGGGTGGGTACAAAGAGACAGGGAAATGAATGGGATTGAGGTGTATGATGTAAAAGACACAAAGAATAAATAAAAGGAAGTTTAACACACACACACACACACACACACACACACACACACACACACACACCCCTACCTTGGTGCCAGGTACAGAAAACCCCCTTCTGAGCTACTAGAAGAGGAGTCCAAGAGACCCCAGATAATATAGGCTATTGCTGTAGCCCTTCACTGCCTTCCAGAAAAGGCAGGCAAAACTCTGCTGCTAAAGACACTACACACTTAAGACAGGATTTAGACATGGAAGCCCCCTCCCTGAGAACTAGCTCTCATAGTTCTGAAAGGAGCTATACAAGCTGCCAGAATGAGAAAGTAATCAACAGTCCTATTTAGCTGTAATGCCTGTGAATCACAATGACCAGAATTGCAAGATATTCTGAAACGTGCAATAGTGGCACTTATATTCTAGGAGTAAACAAGGGCCATCCAATTGGACTTAACGTTTACTCAATATTAGGAAATTTATGCCTTGCATTGTAAACTCAGCAAACTATCTGTGGCTGCTGAGGTCACGGACCCTAGGAGACTCTGCTATGACTATTTTCCTCCAAGTGCATTCTAAATACTTATCCTTAGGACCATAGATAAGTGCAGCTCTCACCTCCCCCTCGTCAAAGAAACTTCTCTTTGCAGCAGATGGAGACTATTACTGAAAGTCACAACTCGTTCAAATTCAGAGAACAACTGACCACTGTGTGCCCAACCCCAATTAATACATTTACAATACAATTCCTATGCACAGACTCAGAACATCATGGAAAAGAGGGTGGGAAGACTACAGCAGCCGGAGGACCAGGCCATTTACTGCTATATAGTACCTTCTAAAGAAGAATAGAGAGCACAAAATACAAGTGAGTATGGAGGAGAAAGACATGAACCTGGGAGGGGTTTGGTGGATGAATGAAAAGTGTATATGACTAAAATACATTTATGAAAGTCTTAAAAAATTAAATTACTATCTAAAAAAATCAATTTTTTTTTAAAAATGAGAAAGTAAAGAAGTTCAGTTAAATGCTTTTTGAAACTACAACTCAATTTTATTTGCACACATACTACCTATTTGATATAATTCTTCCCCTAAAATGTGATGCTTTTTTTAAAAGTTTACCTACTGAGCCATCTCAGTGACCCCTCTAACTAGAAATACTTTACTTTTACTTCCATTCTTGGAACATGTTGTTTTGGGGCACTTATTTGGTTTAGCACTCTGAGGGCATGATTCATTATCCCCAGTTACTATTTTATTCAGTAGGTTCCTTCATGAGCTTTTCCTATTGTTATGTTACCTTTTGATCTAACTGTTGCTCCTCTGAGGAAAAGAAAAAAAAAATCTTTCTCATTCACTGTGGTATTTAACAACCTTATTGGACAGCCAGGGGTAGTGGTACATGCCTTTAGTCCCAGCTCTTGGAAAGCAGAGGTAGGCGTTATCTCTGTGTTCAAGGCCAGCCTGATCTACAAAACAAGTTCCAGGACAGCCAGGACTAAACAGAGAAACCCTGGGGGGTGGTTTGAAAGAAAAAGGCCCCCAAAGGGAGTGGCAATATTAGGAGGTGTGGCCTTGTTAGAGGAAATGCTTCACTGTGGAAGTGGGCTCTGTGGTTTCCTATGCTCAAACTACACTCAGTGTGACAGACAGACCACTTCCTGATGCCTTCTGATCAGGATGTAGCCAGCACCATGTCTGCCTGCATGACTGCATGCTCCCCCACCATGATGATAATGAACTAAACCTCTGAACTGTAAGCTACTTCAATTAAATGTTTCCCTTTATAAGAGTTGCCTTGGTCATGGTGTCTCTTCACAGCAATAGAAACCATAACTAAAACATCCTTTCTTGAAAAACCAAACAAACAAAACAAAACAAAACAAAACAAAAAACCAATCTTACTGGACTAGGAATTTTCTTTGTATTTAACTCACTTGGTATTTGTAGAACTTTTGGCCCTGTAGAATTGTATCTTTAGACATTCTAGAAAAATTTCATGCACTGTTAATTTAAATTCTTCCTGCCTCATTCTCTCAAATTACTTTCAAGTTCAATGATCTCTAAGACCTCCTCATTGCATAATCTGCCCTCCATTCTACTATCAGTTTTTACTTCCTGTCCTATCTCTGTGTGCTTCCTGCTGGGTAGTCTCTTCTTACAGGTCTTCAGGTTCACTAATGTGAGGCCTAACTTACAATTAAAACCATTCACTAGAAATCAGAATTACAAAAGTCTTACACCAGTTTTAGACTATGTTTCTTTTTTATAATTTCTCTGTAAATTCCCCAGCCTTAAGCATACATACATACATGCTTAGTAATTTTAATCACTGTAAAATAATTCTATTATCTGTATCCCCTATGAATCTAATTCCATAGAATATTTGTCTTTGTATTTTTAACCACATTGTCTTAAATTTCTGTATATGTATTTTAGATGATTCTTCGACATTATATATGAAACACTGGACAATTTCAGACCTAGTTAGATACAATGTAACTGTTAGGAATGTTTATAATTACTTCATAACTTTCAGACAGGACAAGGAGAAATCAAGCTGGTACTAACCTAGAAGTCCTTCCTAAAGGCTAGCTTTCACAGTTACTAAAAGGGACAATGCAGTCTACTGGGAAAGAAAATCAACAACTGTCTTTCCAAACTGAATTCTGTGAGTTACAATAACCATTCTGACAAGATATTCCCATAGGTGCAATAGTGATGTGAATGTTACAGAAGTAATCCACTACTTTCTGACTGGATTGAAGGACCACTATACAGGAGGGAACTCATGTTTGCTGCTGTAAACCTAGCCAAGGACCATTGCCAGGTGGCTCACAGGCTCTAAGGGAGAATGTATTATTGTTATTTTGTTTAAGCAGACATAGTATCCAACTGTCTTCTAAACATATCTTTATACTCAAAGATTAGAGCAGTCTTCGTAAGAAAAGCTTCTTTTTATAGTGAATGGAAGTTGTGGTGGTTTGAATAAAAATGGCCCCACAGGCCCATAGGGAGTGGCCCTTTATTAGAAAGTGTGGCCTTATTGGAGTAGGTATGGCTTTATTGAAGGAGGTGTGTCACTACAGGCAGGCTTTTAGGTCTCAAAAGCTCAAGCAAGGCTTAGAAGCTCATTCTCTTCCTACTGCTTGTAAATGTAGAACTCTCAGCTCCTTCTCCAGCACCATGTTATCCTGTATGCCACCATGCTTTCCCCCATGACCCAACTAAATGCTTTCCTTTATAAGTCGTGGTCATGGTGTCTCTTCGCAGCAATAGAAACCCTAACTAAGACAGACATTAAAACAGTGATTCATTGTTGGTCAAAAATGTAGAGAATAAGTGACTATGGATGGAGTGCTTATCCTTAAATGGGACAGGTATATCACACCCCTTCCCTGTAAGGCTCAGAGAACAATGAGGAATTGAGGACAGAAAGATTGTTAGAGTCCTAAGTAGGGAAGGATGGGGAGAACAGTGCCTGCTGGATCTGACAGGCCTGCTGCACTCATGAACTCACAGCAATGATGGCTGATTGTATAAGATAAGGCCAGTCAACACCACAGCATGAACTGGGAGATCATGAGGCCTCATATCCAGGTGAGAAGCTTGGGCAACTGAAGGTTGCTGGGGAAGGAAAGTCAGTTGTCTTCAGAAGAATGGTCCGCATTAGATATCCCCACACCCATGAACATATTGGTGGTACTAATTGGATTCAATGAATTACTTTTTTAAAAATGAATACATGAAGTTTGGAAGGGTTACAGAGTGGAGGGTGATCCATGGTGACTTGAAGCAGGGAGTAGGGTGGTTGTGATCAAAATAATCATATACATTTATGAAATGCTCAAAGAGAACATTCACACGTGCGCGCGCGCACACACGCGCACACACACACACACACACACACACACACACACACACACACACACACAATTTTAAAGGCACAGTAACTGAAACACTATGGAGCCTGAATAAAAACACAGAATGATATAGAAGAGTAAAACCATGCATACATGGCCATCTTTTAAAGGGTGCCAAAACCACATAAACCAAAAGGGGAGCATCTTCAACAAATAGTTTTGGAATAAATGGGTGTCAATATGAACAAGGATAAAATATGAATCTTATTTTAAACCACACATACATACTTCAAAATAAAGACTAAAAGCTACAAAGCTAAAAGAAACATAGGTGCTATCTTCATGACACCTGTTTTAGCAGTGATCTTTGACTCTAACACCAAAAGTATAGACCGCAAAATGAACACCGATTTAAAAATCTTCTGTAAAGCAAAGGAAACAGCAGAATGAAAATGAGACCCAAGAAATGGGTCAAAGTGTCTGAGAAATATATACATGAAAAGGTTTTTGTTTGTTTTGTTTAAAAGAAATTCTCCAGGTTTGAAGCCAGACTGATCTACACAACCAGTTCCAGACTAGCTACAGCTATACCTTGACATAATGAAACTCTGTGTCCCCATGCACCTTTCCCCAAAAGAGAAAGAAAGGGGGTAAGTTCTAAAATTTTGATTAGAAACTATTACAACTCAATAGGCCAAAACAAACAAAAACCAAATAAGTAATCCAATTAAAAACATTAAATGGGCAGTTCTCCAAGGCCATAAAAAAGATCCACAGATATACAAAGGTTGTTCTTAGCATTTCCATCATCAGACAAATACAAGTCATAGACTGTATCTCACACCTTGCTGCAAAGGACATTATAGTAAGGAAACAGATGATGGCAGGTGTTAGTAGTGGTACTAGTGGCAAGTGTCATGAAAAGGAGTATGGCAAATCCTTCAAAACTTTAAAAACTACCCCACGATCCAGCCATCCCATTTCTGGGATTTATCCAAAAGAATTAAATTGGCCATTCAAAAAGGCAATTGCTTGACCATGTTCATAGTAGTACTATTCACACAAATCAACAGGTGAAAATAACCTAAGTGTCTATCAACTGATGAATGAATAAAGAAAATACAACATATATATATATATATATATATATATATATATATATATATATATATATATATATACACACACACACACACACACACACACACACACACACACACACACAGTAGAATATTCTTTACTCTTAATAAAAGAAAATAATCCTGTCCTTTAAGGCAACATGGACGGAACTAGAGCTCATTATGCTAAGAGAGCTGGGCCCTGAAAGGACATTATCTCATGGATATGAGGAGTCTAAAGGAGAGGACAGTGACGGGCAAAGGCTACAGAGACTGTGAGAAGGGACAGACGATGGGGAAAGGCTGCTTAGTGCATAGGAGTACAGCTGGAGAAGTTGTTATACCATGTCGTGAACAGTGGGATGACCAGATAGGAATATACTGTGCATTCTAAGAATTATCTTAAATAAATGTTTGAGGAGATATAAAAATTTATATATGCATTAAAATGAGATGGTATCCACTAATATGTATAATTTTATGTTTTCAACTATAAGTTAACATAAACTTAATTTTAAAAACAAAAATGCAGTAAAATATCTAACAACATTTTTATTTAGACAACAAAAGATAATATGGAAAATTGCTTCAAGCTAAAGTTAAAGTTTTCTAATTAAGAGTACTATTAAAGACAACAGAAAAATGAAGGCAAAAAAGAAAATGAAAATCTAAAAGCCTCCACACACACGTACACATGTACATAATTTAATAATTGTAAAAAAGAATGAAGTAGTAAGATCTGAGACATTAGACTCCACATAGAAAAAAAATGCATAATCTTCTATTATCCACTGAAATAAATATAGCACACACTAGAGAGATCCATCTAGTTTACAACACAAAAGAATTTCAGACTAGGGCCAGAATATTACAAAGAGAATTTCTAACCCTGAGCACCTCTAAGTCCTTGCTGACATTGGATGAGAGCTCTATGAAACCTCCAGACAGTAGATGCCTCGGGAACGCGGACAAGCATACTCCAACAGCACACACAATAGACTAATTCCCATTTCCTTAAATATAAGTGAAAACTGATTCTTCAGATGAGTAGATTGATATTGCAGGAAAGTCAAAGGATTTTAGAGGCTCAAGGATGTATCTATCTCTTATCTATCTCAGCGCTCAGGAAGTTAAGGCAGAGGACTATCACAGTCTGAAGTGAGCCTGGGTAACACAGTTAAGTTTCAGGCCAACCTGGACTGCAGAACAAGACACTGTCTAAGTCCTTCCACCTCAAATTGAAAAGATCTGGCTTAGATTCAGGTTTGGGAACAACAACTCAAAAACAAATCAAGCTTCAGTGAATGTTAAAAGTTCACTCAAAATAACACTTTCCGAGAAATATGATAACAGGGTAGCATTGCATTAATTCAATCATCTAGCAAGCACTTTGTCATCACATCCTGAACTGTGTGCTGAATACTTTCAAGAAAAATAAATAAAACAAAACAAGATAAATGTCTATCAACTGATGAATGATCCTTGCTGTCAAGGTTATAAAAGCAAATAAAGGTTATAGTAATGATATACTTGGTTAAAAAACTGGGGAAAGGCTAGAGAGATGGCTCAGTGATTAAGAGCACTAGCTGCTTGTGGCGATATTTTATTTGTGCTAAAATGTAGTATTTTATTTGTATGTTAATAAATAAAATTTGCCTGGAGATCAGAGGTCATAGCCAGCCATAAACAGAGGTCAGGCGGTAGTAACACATACCCTTAATCCGATCACATGGCAGGCAGTCTCTGTGTGTTCAAGGACACAGCCAAGAGTGATGACACATGCCTTTAATCCCAGTACCAACCATAGAGACCTGAAGGTCTGTATAGACAGGCAGTGACTAGGAAGTGATGTGGCTGGGCTTAGAGCCAATGAGAAGGCAGAACAGCAAGGCAATAAAGGCACAGGTTAGACAGGAAGAAGCTCTCTTGGGAAGCTACAGCGACGTTGTGAGCTAGGATTAGCTGGTGGCTATTGCTCTGATCTCTATGGCTTGCACCCATTTATTTGGCTCTGTGTTTCTTATTTAATAAAACTGTTTAGGGCTGAAGAGATGGCTCAGAGGTTAAGAGCACTGACTGCTCTTCCAGAGGTCCTGAGTTCAATTCCCAGCACCCACATGGTGGCTGACAACCATCTGTAATGAGATCTGGCACCCTCTTCCATATAATAAATAAATAAATAAATAAATAAATAAATAAATAAATAAATCTTAAAAAAAAAAAAACTGTTTAAAAATTCATCTACAGATGCTCTTCCCGAGTCCCAGGTTTGATTCCTAGCACTCACAGGGGAGCTAACTACCTTCTGTCTGTAACTCCAGTTCCAAGAGATCTGAAACCCTCTTCAGGTCTCCATGGGAAGTACACATAAATGGTACATGAACATGCATACAGGCAAAATACATAAACACGTAAAGTGAAAAAGAAAAGAAAACACAGCCATGTAACTATGCAGCCAAGGAACATTACTAGCCTACCAAAGTAAGTGCTGGGGGAAAACTGCTGCTTGACACTAAGACCCAAAAGATACTAGAATTATCATGACTACAGCTCTATGTGGAGCACAAGCAAATGAAGAACTCCGTGTGCAGAAGGCCTAGGGTAGAAAAGAATCAAGTTCAACATAAACAAAAGTGAAAATTGGGGAGGGGAGACACACAAGCCTGTATGCACCGCAAAATAAAGAATAATATTAAATGTATAGAAAATAAACTAGCCGGGGCAGTGGTGGCTCATGCCTTTAATCCCAGCATTCTGAAATCAGAGCCAGGCGGATCTCTGTGAGTTCAAGGCCAGCCTGGTCTACAGCGTGAGATCAAGGACAGGCACTAAAACTACACAGAGAAAACCCGTCTCGAAAAACTAAATAAATAAATAAATAAATAAACTATTATCAGTGTCAAATTGGTATTTTTCTTTTCTATATACCCTAAAGTAATGACAAATCACAATTTAATGATTGAAAGTATTATTAAAATAAAAATTTTGGATAAAAAGTGCTAGGGCTAGGTCTGTAGCTCAATGATAGAGCACTCACTTAGCCTGTGAAAACCCTTGGTTCAATATACAGTATTTTAAAAACAACAAAAACTTTTTTGTCATTGATCATTTATTAGGATTTTAAGAGATTATTTTGTTTTCACTAAATTCTTAGAGAAGCCTGTTAGAATAAGTTATCCATTAGAAAAGAAGGCTATTAACATCCTACTTTAAAAAGTTGTTGATTAGGGTCAAATATATTATAGTAACATCTGTAGAAAAATAACTTTGTGCTTCGGGTAGCCAGACCTAACTCATTAACAAGCCATCAGACAAAAGAGTATTAAGATATAACTAGAAAGTGGGAATTAGGTTCAAAACCAGTATAGATCTAAAGACTGGAACTATGGCCCCATGAATGGCATAGAGCTGATCCGTATCATGCTGCTGTGCTCCTGTCAGTGACAAGACAATCAGTCACATTAACAGATCGTATTATTTACTAGTATTCTAAACTTAAGACACAAATCTCAGAATCCTTCTCAATGTAATATTGCAGGCAACCAACTGAAGCTAATATGCATCCAGGCAGGAATGCTCCTTAAATCCATTTACTACTGTATTTCATTCAGAATTTCAAAATTGAGTATAATCAACTGTAAATATTATAAAAAGATAATTTGTATATAATTGTGTTCAAGTTTTAAAAATATTTGTATAACTGTTTTCTCTGAAAAAGTTTATTTTAAAGTAGTCCAAGGGTGATTTATCATTTTCCAGTCCCCCTTAAACATGCAAGACAACAGAAACAGAACAATAAAGTATAACACGCTGCAAATGTATTTATATCTAACAAATAATAATCCAGCTACAAGCACATCTTTAGACTATTTTTTAACCTAATATAAATAAACAAGTCTCTTACCTTTCCTCTGGAGTATCTACATGAAATGTTCTCTCTATAACAGTGGTCCACTGAAGACATCTGATAATAAATGTATTTGGCTTTGGTCGCTCTGTTTTCATTAACTGGCATTCTATAAGTAAAGTCAAATATCTCTTTAAATACACAAGTACTTAAACCATTAAGTAAATAGACAACAACTACATAGTGCTATTCTAAACAGAACCTGCTGCAACTGACAGCTTTTCACAGATTCAAGGTTATTCACAACCTGACCTTAGTATTTCTTTCCAGACCATCACCACTATGACCAGTTCAACCAGCTAAACGAGACTCTTCAATTTTTCCCAAACACATCTTGTTCTTTCTTGTACCCTTAACTTTGCTTCAGCGGCTTCTACTACCTGAAACACCTATTCATTTTACTCCTATCAATCTGCAAGCCTCAATTGTCATAGCAATACCAATCCTTTAAGGTCTAGGTGAAATCATACTTGTTCCTTATTTATTTGTTCCTTATTTATTTTTTTACTTTGGGACACAGACTTGCCATTCCCCCCTCTATAGTTTCCTTATTTATAGTTATGCCCTTTGTTTTTCACTTGACATCATATTATAGTATCAAACATCTTAAGGTAGATTTTACCCTATGAAGTCTTCTGAAAAAAAAAATAAACTGCTTGTAATTCTTGGTATCCACAGTCACTAGAATCAGTCAGTTATGAACTGATCAGATTCTGTTCAAAGAATATCTAGGAAAACTTCAAAGAAAAAAAGCATGGTATAATGGTTAAAAATATGAATTTTAGAGTCCCACAAGGGAAAGGAAAGCAGAAGCCACTTCTAAAAGGCAAGCCAAGTAAGACATGGGTAGTCTAACCCTTAGAGCCCATAACCCTCACAAGCCTAGAACCCAATCATGAGTTTGATAAGACAGTGATTGTTTCAGGAGATGGTTCAGGGGTAGAGAGAAACCCTATTGTGTTATTCTACAACACTGTTAGGGCAGTGGCAAGGCACCATCTTAAAAAAGAACCTACTGTCAAAACAAACAAACAAGAAACTGAGCTATCCTGGGAGACTATATACAGGGAGCAACCATAGATCAGGGAGTCTTAATTTGGCCTACCACAGTCCCATGGTAAGACAGTTATATAGAATAAGGATCAGACACTGAAAAGTAGCCGAGTGTAGAGCAAGAGGCTCCAATAAGATGAGGAAGTGCTGGGAACAGATCTCATTAACTGAAAATCACCTTGGAGAGACCAAGAGCTCTAAGCCTGAGGTCTGCAGGAAATAAAACTCTGGAGCCACCTATCTTGAAGGTACAAAAGGCAGGTATTCTGCCTGCAAAAGGCCCAGTATTAAAGCTGACTCCAATAGTTTCAACACACTTGGAAAACAACCACTATCTAGATATTAGCCACTTCTGGAGCATATAAACCGAGAAAGGGGTAGTATTTTGATAAGGTGTGATAACCTGCCCAACCCACAGGCTGCAAAATTAAGTTTGGTGTGTAGAAGTCCTAGCATGTGACCAAGAATGGAAGCTATCGAAGTGAAGACAGTTTTGATAGACATCAGACACTTATCCAGTACAGACTCAATAAAAGCATACACCAGAAAGAGGTAAAAGTTCACTTCAAAAGACCCTCCCTATATACACACCTGGCACACTACAGTTTCCAAAGACACACAAAGAAGCTGATGGATATTTCACCACTTCTTTTCATCTTTGCCTTCCATTTTTTAAATAAATTTTATTAAGATTTTTATTTAGGGTATGTATTACATTATGCTTTTGACTTTTCCTTTTTATATAGTACTCTGATTTTATATAATTCATTGTTGCTCACCCTTTTTTCCTTCTGATCTTCTGTTTTGCTTCTGTATAATTCCCTCCTGACTCCCATTCTCTAATTTTAATAATATTTTAACTTGAATGCATTGAATTAAAAAATCCATTTTTACATTTTTTCTTTACTTCTCTTCCTTCATTTACCTAATTTTGTTTATGAAAACTTCATCATTGGTAAATCTTTTCTTCTTCTTTTTCCCCTTAATCTCTTGCTCTTTTCTAACCCTTCATAATATTCTTTTCAATTTCTACTTTCAATTTATTTAACCTTCCTTCTCCTCTATTTCTGTCTGTGCCTGACTGTAGTAGCTTGACTGAGAATACCCCCATCTGTTCATTTGTTTGAATGCTTGGTTCAAAGTTGGGAAGGATTAGAAAGGCCTTGTTGGAAAAGGTATGTCTGTAGGGCTGGGCTTTGAGGTTTCAAGAGCTTACATCTCTCTCTGTCTCTCTGTCTCTCTCTTGGTGTGTGTGTGGTGTGTGTGGTGTGTGGTGTGTGGTGTGTGGTGTGTGGTGTGTGTGTGTGTGTGGTGTGTGTGGTGTGTGGTGTGTGGTGTGTGTGTGTGTGTGTGTGTGTGTGTGTGTGTGTGTGTGTTCTCTCTCCCCCTTCCCTCCCTCCCATCCACCTCATGCTCTGGATCAGATGTTCACATGTAAACTCTCAGCTAGTGCCCCAGCACCATGCCTGCCTGCCTGCCTACTACCATGGTCCCTGTATAGATAGATGGTCATGGACTCTAAACCTCAGAACTGTGAGACCCAAATTAAATGGTAAATTGCCTTGGTCATGGTGTTTTGTCACTACAGTAGAAAAGTAACAAAGATACTGACTTTATTGTAATAATTATGTCCATACTTATTCTACTAAATTTTTAACTTGATAGTACATTATAGTAGTTTCCATTTGCTGTTTTATGGCCATTGGTATATTAGTAGGCTTTAATAGACATTAAGCATATGTCTTTATTTCTATGACTTGATGCTGTTCAAGTAGCTTGGTTTTTGCTCTCTAAGTTGTACTAGAGATTAAGCCTTCAAGAGTAGTTGCTGGATATGATCATCAAATAAAACCATAAGAAAAAGCCACACTAAGAGACATGCAAATTATAGCACAAAGACACAAGAAATGTGAAAAACTAAGGTATCATGATTCCTCGAAATGATTGGTGACACATGAACTACCAAAGTACAATAAACTAAAATATAAAAATGGGAGATGAAAATATCGTAAGTTTGCAGAAAAAAAGACATGAAAGGGTATTAAAAGCAAGCAGATGAATTCAATCCAGAAGCCATAGTCAGGAATATGTGAGAAAAAAGAAAAAAGAAAACACAGGGGAAGTAATCAGCAATATTTATAAAAAAGCAAAATAAAAGAAAAACTCAACAAGAAAACTGATGAGGGGGATTGGTAAACTGGAAATGAAAATTTTAATGGGGACCAAAACATCTCAGAATTCTGAAATTCAATCAAGGTGGCAAATCTATTAATCTATAGAACAGAAAGACCTGAGGTAAACATTAAAGGTACCAAAAATGTATTTGATGAAATTATTGCAGAAAACTTCCCAAATCTATAGACATCCAAACACAAAAGATGTTTAAAATCTCAAGCGGATATGGGAATCTATTCAAAACACAATAAAGTCAAACTGTAAAATAATCCAATGCAAAGAAACAATATTAAAAGCTGTATGGGAAAAACCTACAACTCACAAAGGCAAACATATTAGAATTTAGAATACAAATACTAAATTTTTAAATTATTCCTGTGTGCAGGCATGTGTGTATGCACAGTATATGTGACACATGCGTATGACTGTGTCTCTGTGGATATGTGGAGCCCAGAGAAAGGCACTGGGCATCTTTCTTCTCACTCTCTGTCTTACCATCTTAAGAAGGAGCATCTGCTTCCAACCTGAAGCTTACTTTCAAATGTCTGTTAAACTGACTCTTACATTAGGCAGTTACACTAGTTAAGCTTCTGGGGAGTAACCAACTACAAGCTGAATTTCAAATACTCTGCTTACTTTACACCATTCTGAACCACAGATGACAAAGTTTGTTCAAAATTCTAATTTTTCTACAAACTTGAAAGCCAATTAACAGGACTGTAACATGCCAAATCAATATATATAATCTCCAAAAGAAATTTTGAGAATTCATCTGTTCAGATTATATCAAAAAGTTTAAGATTTTATTTCAACCCTTTTAATCTTTTAAATACTAATTTTAAAAATATTCTACTGAGGCTGGGCATGGTGGCAGAAATCTATAATTCTATTACTCAAGAAGCAGAGGCAGGTGCATTTCTGTAAGCTTGAGGCTAGTTTGGTCTACAAAGGGAGTTCCAAGGTAGCCAGAGATACAGATTGAGACCACCTCCTACCACTCAAAGAACTCAAGATTAAACAAAAAATTCTGATAGTCAATGTAAAAAATCACAATATATTACATTTATCATAAACATATACATAGTTTATATTGAATAATTAAATGATGTCAACTGAAAGTTTATTTTTAAACTTCTAAGTATAATCTTTTTATTTAATACATTTCCTTTTAATGTTTTCACTACTGTTCAGACAAAAAGACATGATGTCCAATTATAATTCCACCTTAAGAGATATTCATTTAATATACTGAAGATAGGTAAAGGCGGTGCCCAATGGAGAACAATCCCAGCGCAAACACTGAATGGTCATTATGGGCCACATGCTGCACTGAGTGGTTCCTGAATGTTTCTACCTCAAAGCACAAACCTAAACACTGTTATTATGCTCCATTTTATAAATGAGCAAATCTATAAGGTTCAACTAGCTAAACAACTTATTCGAAATGCACAGCTTGTGTGAAACTGTTTCAAGATGTATCCCAGAGCTGTCTGAATCCAAATCCCATGCTCTTCTGAAAAGAACACACGTGCTAAAAGATTGTCTTTAAAAACTGAGTAATCCTGTTTGGTAATCACTGCAGGTTTCCCCATCATGATCCTGGTGCACTTGCTCACAGAATCCCTCCTCTCTCTCTCTCTCTCTCCTACTGGACTCCTGGAGCTCTGCCTGGTGTTTGGTTGTGGATCTCTGCATCTGCCTCCATCAGTCACTGGAGAAAAGCTCTGTGAAGACACTTAGGGTATTCACTGATCTGATCACTGGGGCAAGCCAGTTCAGTTCAGGCACCCTCTCCACAATTGCTAGTAGTCCAGGCTGGGGTCATCCTTGGGGATTCCTGGCAACTTCCCTAGCACCTGGTTTCTCTCTATCCCCATGATATATCCCTCCATCATAGTATCTCTCTATCATTGCTTTCCCAATCCATCCCTGTTCCAGCTAGACCATCCCATTCCCTTATGTTCTCATCTCCCAGCCCCTACCCTCAATTACCCACCCCTCACTCCTAGTTCACTCATGGAGATCTCATCTATTTCCCCTTCCCAGGGTGATTCATGTGTCCCTCTTTGGATCTTCCTTGTTGGCTAGTGGGAACTGATGAAAGTTGGATCAATGGCTGTGGAGCCTGCATGGGACTGGACTAGGCCCTCTGCATGGCTAAACAACTGTGTAGCTTGATCTGCTTGGAGGCGGGCCCTGGTGGTAGAATCAGAATCCATTCCTGGTGCATGAGGGGGCTTTTTGGAGCCCACTACCTATGATGGGATACCTCATGCAGTCTTGAGGCAGGGAGAAGGGCTTGGACTTGCCTCTACTGGATGTGCCTCCCATGGGAGGCCTTGCCTTCTTGTGGGGGGAAGTAGAGGAAGGTTAGGGAGAGGATGGAGATGGGGCAGGAGGAGGGAAGAGGGGGATCTTTGATTGATGTGTAAAGTAAATGAAAAATGTTTCTTAATAAAAAAAAAAAAACTGAGTAATCTGTGAAAACAAGGAGGCTAGACGTAGTCCACCTTGTTGCCCTTTCTGTTCCTTCTCTGGGCTTGGTTTCTCTCCATCTATGTTATCTTTTTCTTATGAAGAAATCCAGGATAATTTTCATCTGCTAACAATATTGGAGGAAAGAAGAGGTTGGAGGTCTTTTTTTTTTTTTTTTTATCCTGGCTCTGACACTGAACAGGGAAGAATAGGGTAAGGAATATTCCTGGCAGAATCCAGTGCTCCAGGGCACTGACTGTTTCTCAGGTAAGGTAGAGTCAAGGAGAAAGACATCATTCTCTTTGGATTCTTTTCGTGGCTGGGTCTCATCCTGTACATTAACAATTAAGTTGGTGACAATAAACATGTTTACTTACTAATGGCAAATAACTGATTCCCAAACTTGCCTACATTTCTAGCTATCTGAGCCAATAACCTATTATCCAAAAACAACATATATTTTTTCACATCGAAGAATGGGGATTAAATAACTCCTTATTCTTTATTGAATAACATAGTCAATAATGATGAGCCTAAGATCAGGTTACTAACATTATTTTCTATTCTGGCAGGTATTTTTCACTTTATGACCTACATTCCAAACTTTTCAAACTATACTATTTAAATTACTATTTTGGTAGTTGCATGGTATACTATTTGTGGCTGTAAATTTTGAACCTCTCAAAATAAATTTGTCTTTAATGAATATGGTTATCATAGTCACCACTATTTACCCAAAGCACATTTTGAGAGTCAGCATTTTCACCATCAATATTTTTCATACTGTCTATCCACCACATCCTGCCTTTCATGAAATAAATACATCTCTTTAAGAATTTTCTAGAATAACTATTCTTTGCATATATAAAATTGCTAGTAAAAATACACTATGGTAACTTTGAAAAAATAATTGAAACACAAAAGTGACATGCAATACTTTACTGAGAGAATCTTAATAAGAACACAAACATTTAGTAAACTCAAAATAAGGAATTAGGCACAATTTTTTTGTGTTTTTTAAATTTATTTATTGCAATAGACTAGCTATGGCCTTTAAAAATCTGAGAATATGTATAAGTAATCTACAACTGTAAGTTGTATTTTTTGTGTATTACATTTGTGTATATATTGATGACATTTATAACAAAATGCAATTTACTACTTTAAATATTTTTTTCTGTTTAGTATCTTTTCCCCCTTAAGATCTCATGTACCCCAGGATGGCCTAAAACACACTTTTTAGCTGAAAATGACCTTGAACTTCTGGTCATCTTGCATTTCTACCATGAGTGCTAAGATTACAACCCTGCACCATCAGATCCAATGTGACAAGCTGTTGGGACTAAATCTTGGGCCTTGTGAATTCTAGGAAGGAAGTCTTATCAACTAAGCTATTTCTGGATCTTACACCAGAATTTATTCAGCTCTGTCAGTCTATGACAACTTTGCTTATTGCTTAGTCATAGTAAAATTATTTATAAGAATAAGGTGTTATTGATGGGGAAGTAACATACAACTTTGTAAAGTCACAAAAACATGGAACAGTTCACATGGTAAACAATAAATATGTAAATAATACAAATTACAATGAAGTTTAAAAACAATGACTGAAATAGTGCTTAGATATTACATGTATATTTTGAGTTATCTTATTAGAATAGCCTATAGAAATAGAAACTATCAGCATGCATTTTGGAAGCAGTAACTGTTGCTAGTTAGATGATTCAATTATCATGAACTATTCTGGCATGTTTCAAAAGCACTGCCATTTTAAAACATACAAAATATCTAAAAATGCAACCATGGTAATAGATTCTGAGTGCATGGGTTGGGGGTGAGAGAGAAAGACAATGACAAATTGGTCCAAAAGGACACTGAGACTTCATAGTTGGAAGACTATTGTGCTGACAATTAGTAACAGAGGAAGCAGAGCACAAAACAAATGAATGAAAAAGGCTGAACTTGCAGTGAAAGGCCTTATTATAGTGCAGAAACATTGTTATAATAAAGGGGCAATGTACTCTCCTCTATGGAACTTCCAAACAGCACCCCAATCTCTTTTCTCTTCCTCTGCATTGCATTTTTTCATTAGCATCTGCTTGATTATGTATTATTTCCAACCCAAAACAATTCCGCTATATCGTTTCTAAATACTGAGGTTGAAAGGCCCTTCCTTCCACTCTGGCCTTAGGCCTCATTTAACATTACTAGAAATATAACAAATGTTTTTAAATCAACAAAGACATGGGAGGGGGGCAGTAAGGCAGTGATTTAGCACTAACAATTCTGGAGAAGCGACAAAACATGAGAACCTCAAGTACAATTTGCAAAAATGACGATAACTATAAAATTTATCAAAAATATCCATAGGGTCTTTCCTCTGAAACTTAATGTCTGTGCTGTGACTTCTGTTGTAATTGGAAAAGCAATGCTAAAAGCTTTATGTACTAGTGATTTCTCTGCATTGTTTCACTTGCCTCAAATGGGAGGAACTGAAAACTCCGAGAGGTATCTTTATATCCTAGATGAGAGTGACAAGATTTGATCCTAACACTGACAAACTAGTGAAGAGGCAGGCTCAGAAAGCCCTCACCTTCTCAAGTCCCCACTAGAAAATCTTCACCCTGAAGCTCTAGGCAGGTGGGCATGCTGCAGTAAAGAGGGAGAACAGAGTACTGTCCCCAAAGGCCAGCGCTATCACTGGGACAGACAGGTAGCACCATGCTGCAGACATGGCTTTAAAAAAAAAGCAATAATGAATGAATGTGTACAATGTGTAATAGCCAAGTGCTTAATTCGTGGTAATTTATTATTAGTCTCTATTGTATAATGATTTAAAAATTTGAAAACAAGAATTTTTTTTTAAAATAAGGACTTTTGAGATGATTCAACTAACTCCTTTATTCTACATATGACAAAATTCTGATTTAGGACAGTTATGCGATCTGTTCAAAATAACACAGTATTTTCTTTTTTAAAAAAACAAAATAATCAGAGACATGATGGTGATATCTGCATTCACCCTGATCTACCCTAACAGGCTTATATACGCAAATGTATTTTGAGTATATAAGAGTCTGAGTGGATGCACCATGTATCACACCAGGAAGATTACATTTTTCTGTGCGTATTGACTACTCATTACTTGAAGAATCGTAACTCCACATATAATCAAACTGAATTAAAGCTAAGAGTTAAAGTTACTTGCTTTGAGATTCTAAGAACATTTTAATTCTCTATACAGCTGCTTTATTATCTAGTTTTTCTTTAAAAGCAATAGTATTTAAGCCAGGTTTCTTATGGTAAATATATTCATAAAAAGTAAAATAAGTAATACATAGTAGGTTTTTTAAATGTCAATTCTTTCCATACTCAATTCCCGAATTCCCTATGTATCAAACTTTAATATGGAATTAAAGCACCAATTATGATAGGTATATAATCATGATTCTAATTATTATTTTTTAAACCATACACAATCTCTACTTTCTAGAAACTAAAAGTTTAAGCTGCAAAAATGATTTACTGAAAACCAATAGTCAAGGACTAAATCAGATAAAAGTATATATACTCAACCAAACATCTTATATAGATTTTATCAGGTCAGAACTGACTGCAGTTAGAAAGTAACAAGCAGATTTATTTTTACCATTCAAACATGAAAGGGTATCATCAAGACAACAATACAAGGATCCTGCTCTGCATCAAAAGTTGGCTTTATACATTTAATAAATTCTGGCCTGAATACTGAAATATACTGACCTATCAATAAGAAATTCAGTGCAAAACAAACTCTACAGTAAGTCTACCAGGTGAAACTTGTTTTGTACACATTGGTTAGATAGTGCTCAAATCCTCTCTCTACCCACGTTACTACACCATTCCTACAGAAAAGAAAGGTTTTGTTTTATGAATGGAATATTTCAAGAGATATCTATCCTTTCTAAGCTAAAAACTACAGTTAAAAACATTTTTAGTTTTAAAACACTGCCCTTAAGATGGGATTTGAAATGCAGTATTTATCTGTGTCAATAAAATTATTTTGTAAGTTACTAAACAAGACAATAAATAACGATACTAGAGAAATTGTATACGAAACACCAGGTAAGCTAACAGAATTTCTAGGGCCTAACTCTGGCTTTGGAAAAACAAATATCTGGGGTAATTAAAACAATCTATTAACTATTTCAAGTGGCATGTTTATTTCTTTAAGGTATCCCACTGCTATGGCTAATTTTATGTCAACTTGACACAGGCTCGAGTCACCTGAGAAGAGGGAACGCCAAGTGGGAAATACTTCCATAAGACTAGTATGTAGGCAAGCCTGTAGAGCATTTACTGAAATAGTGATTGATGTGAGACAGCTCAGCCCACTGTGAGTGATGCCACCCCAGAGCAGGTGGCCTTGGATTTTATAAGAAAAAAAGCTAAGCAAGCCATGAGGAGCAAGCCAGTAAGCAGCACCTCTCCATGGCCTCTGCATTAGCTCCTGCCTCCAGGTTCCTGTCCTGCTTGAGATCCTGCCCTCACTACTTTTGATGGTGATATGGAACTGTGAGTGAAATAAACCCTCTCCTCCTCAAGGTACTTTTTGTTATGGTGTTTCATCACAGCAATTATAACCCTAAGATACCCTTTTCTTCCAGTATTTTTTATTCTATATATAAACAGGAAAACGACATACTGTCACGAAGTGTTGTGGCACAGGTATGTGGATTTACATGGATACTTGGAAAGAAGACTCAGAGGCACCTTAAGAATGAATCTAGTCTTTCGAAGATGCAGGGGGATCCAGCCTCTAAGGACTGAAGCACTTCCCTTGGCCCAGGGCATGTATTTTTCTCAATGCTTACTTACACTTTAGCAAGTTGATTTCCATATGCTCAAAACAACCTGAAAGGAGCTCCCAAAAATACAAGGCCAAGTGCAAATTCCTGGATTTACCAGGTACTATGGTTTGCCAGGTTTCCTGAAACAAGTTTTGCATAGGCCTTTGTATCCTTGGGAGACTCTGACACAAGACTCACATAGGGTGGCAAGAGAAACGAAAGGTATCAGTTTAAAAAAAAAAAAAATGGATTACAGCTAGGTGCTACTCTCTGGAGCCAGGCCAAGAGTAGCCCAGCAGGAATGCAGCCACAACATACCATGGAGCTCTAATTCATTCCTGAGCATTCTATATCCAGTTAATTCAAGAGGGAAGATATTCAGCCCAAGTTTCTGAGAAATGATTTTTTTCATTAGATTAGTACTGTTACCTAATATTCAGTCTGTCCTTTAAAATGTTACTATTTCTCTTAACAATCTCAATCTCTAATAAATCTTCCTTTCTTAAACTTCGTGTTTTAATTATAAAACCTACTCCAGATTTTAATCATAAAACATTTCAAGCACTAATCCCAAGTGTCACAGAGCATTTTTGCTACAATATTCCAAATTCTTTAGATCCAATGACTATTACCTGCTGTCTGTGGAGTACTGAAGTTAACACAGAATTCCAAGTTTGCATTGTGCTAGTCACTCACAGAACTTCTGGCACTGACAACTATCAAATAAGCATGTCACAATTCTATGAACCTTTTCAAATGGGAAACACGTTATTTACCTCATAGCATTGCTGGAAGGATTAAATGAGATAACATTATCTAAAAGGGTGTGGCTCGTAGTAACATTTTTTTAAAAGTCGGTTTCTTCCTTCTTTATTTCTCTGAGTACTCAGTACAATGTTGAGAACACAACACTCCCAATAAAAACTTTCTAAATATTCACTAGAACTTATGTTTCCTAAAATACATATTTACATATTGTTATGGCTAATCTTGGTTTTCAACTAAACTAAAACACCAAGCAGCTGGACACACCTGTGAGAGATTTTTCTTGATTAGATCACTTAAGGTGGGAAGACTCACCCTAAATCTGGGCCACACCTTTTAGTGGTGGCCCACATAAAAGGACAGGAAAGAAAGAAGCTTTTGCTTTTTGCTTGCTTGCCTTCACTCTCACTAGCAAGTTCATCTATCCTGTTGGTAACTGCCATCAAGAGACAGCCATTGACTACCTGGATCACCCCTTAAAGTACTCTAATAAGTCTCGTAATATGGTTTCCACTCTCCTAGCTCTGTTCTTATAGAGATTAAATTTGATAATACATATATATTATGTTAACACACATGATAAGCAGTTTCACAGAGTATATGTATGCAAAGTTGTTATTTAGGAACACAAGAGCAAACAAGGAAAAAGTTAATGTCAAAAGTACTTCAAAGTGCCCGGCGGTGGTGGCGTATGCCTTTAATCCCAGCACTCGGGAGGCAGAGCCAGGCAGATCTCTGTGAGTTTGAGGCCAGCCTGGTCTCCAAAGCGAGTTCCAGGAAAGGCGCAAAGCTACACAGAGAAATCCTGTCTCGAAAAACCAAAAAAAAAAAAAAAAAAAAGTACTTCAAAGTAATTCAGTAACAATTTCAGACCGGTCACTGTGGGAACGTTGTGGCAGAAAGACAAGACTAGGAACAGAGGAAGCGGCCTCTGCTAGAGTCTACTTCCATCCTGGTATCACAGGTTGTAAAATGATGGGGCTTACCAGTTCTGGCCTGCTTTCCTTAAAACCATTACCTATCACATCCTTTCCCTTTCTAAAGCAACAGTAAGTGATTCAATTACAAACAATTTACTTTTAATGTCTTCCCAATAGATAGGAAGCCAGAGTTTCTTTTAAAAGATTCAGAAAGACACTGAAATATTGTGAAAAGAAAAAGGCAACTTCTGACTATCCAGGGGCAACATCTGTCAAGTGGGCACTCAGCCTGCAGAAACTTGATCCTTCAAAAGCCATTTGACTACACTTATACTGGCACTTTCTGATTTATTTTTAAATAAGGCATCTTATTTCTTATAGTGAGATATGCCTACTATTAGACTTAATTTCCTATTTATCTAAAAGTTTACTCACAAATGGGAATAAGAACACATCCAGTCTTCAAAGGATTAAGTATATAAAATAGTCTAAGAAGTAATTCAGAGTAAAACCACTTACGAATGTGCATGGCACTGAACTTAACAGAATGTGGCAATCTACATAAAAAACATTCGTGGAGGGCTAGGTACCTCACCAGCAGTTTCCAAATGTGTGTTAGGTTCTGGGTTCGATATCCACCACTAGCACAACAAAATTATGGAATATTAAAAACATACATAGAAATATTGAAAATATATAATATTGATATAATTTTTATTTTTACAAGTGTGTATGGATAATTAAAAAAATAGTAATAATTCAGCTTCCCCATGTGAAAAATGGAGCAACTCTAAGATTTTTTTTTCTGAGAAAAGGAATGGTATTTGTACAACATTCTTGCATTGCTTCCAAGTATTGCAGAAAAGAGACTATCTGAACATAAGAAACCAATTAGAAGACTGTTAACATAATCTAAGGAAAATTAATAAAGACCTGAGCTGGCTGGTAACAGAAAGAGCTGACTGACTGTTTATTTGCTTGAAGACATACATCTACCACCACACAATATAACCAGTTGCTCAAGCAAGGTATTAATTTCTGACTTAAATGCTTATGTAATTAATAATACCTTTCCTTCTTCCAATGCCCTATCATCCAGAGCTTCTAGAGATACTTTATTTGTGCTCTCACAAATAAAGCTTGCCTGGAGATCAGAGTGCAGAGCTAGCCACTAGAGGCCAGGCAGTGGTGGCACACACCTTTAATCCCAGCACTTGGGAGGAAGAAACAGGAAGTGATATGGCTGGGCAGAGAGAGGAAGTGATAAGGCAGGGTGGAGATAGGAGCTTGGCCCCTTTCAGTCTGAGGATTCCTAGAGGTAAGAAGTCTTTCTAGCGGCTGGCTGCTCTGCTTCTCTGATCTTTCAGCTTTCACCCTGATATCTGATTTCAGGTTTTTATTATTAAGACCAATTAGAATTCGAGCTAGAAGGGCTCATGTTAACAACTCAAAAATAAACTCTTAAGTAACCATAGCTAATACATGATGCTTCTTTCCTAAGTTCTATGGCATTTATTTTCTATAAAAATTAATTTTGGCAACTAACCCATTTTTTTCTTCCCCTACTATGTGTGCAATGTTAATACTATCCAGTCTCTATGTCAAATTCCTATATAAAAAACTTCATGCTCTAATCCTGTAGGCATCAAGTAAAACCATCAACAAACCTTTAAATATGAATTCATCTGAACTCTCATAATCCACAGCTATGTAGGCAGCTTATGGCTCTCTAGATGTACCGGGTTATTGCTAAATCATAAATCTCTCTCCCCATATATCTTGACTGGAACCATCAACTAATTTTTTATCCATATTTGAAATCTATATCTAATGTTTATTCAGGCTTAAAGATGATTTGGGTGGTTTTAAGACTATAATTTTCCACTTTCAAAACAAGGAAAAAATAGGTTAGATAGAAAACATTCATTTTACAGCCAGGTGGTGGTGGCGCACGCCTTTAATCCCAGCACTCAGGAGGCAGAGCCAGGTGGATCTCTGTGAGTTTGAGGCCAGCCTGGTCTACAGAGTGAGATCCAGGACAGGCACCAAAACTACACAAAGAAACCCTGTCTCGAAAAACAAACAAACAAAAAAGGGAAACATTCATTTTTAAAAAATTGTCTAGAAATGTAGTTGTTTTCTTTTTTATAGAAGATATTAAAGGAAAGTCTTGGAAGAGACATTTTCAGGATGGACCAACACTTGCAACAGATAAGGCAGAGGTTTTTTTTTTTTTTTTTTTTTTTAAAGATTTATTTATTTATTATGTATACAGTGTTCTGTTTTGCATGTAATCCTGCAGGTCAGAAGAGGGAGCCAGATCTCATTACAGATGGCTGTGAGCCACCATATGGGTGCTGGGAACTGAACTCAGGACATCTGGAAAAACACCCAGTGTTCTTAACCTCTGAGCCATCTCTCCAGCCCAGGCAGAGTTCTAAGAGGTGCTTCTTGGGACAGTTGGTGGTACACCCTGCTTCCCACACCATGCATAGTAAGAAGGAAGCATGTAAAACTGGATGAACCTGAAGACATCTAGGCAGTTACTCAGTCTTCCATAGAGGAATTATTAACACTCTGAAGTTTAAGAATCTAAAAATTCAGTGAAAAGATGATAGCTGTAAATATCAGAGACCATGGCTATGGGATAGAAAAGCTACTTTGCTTAAAATACCAGTAACAATGTGTGGTTTTAGCAGTATTTTTCAACCCAATACATATATTTTCTCAATGATGACTTCACTCTAAGATTATCAGAAATAAGTCAAGTTTTAGAGTTATGCTTTCTTTTTCTTTTCTTTTCTGAGACAGGGTTTCTCTTCGTAGCTTCAGAGCCCATCCTGGAACTTGCTCTGTAGACCAGGCTGGCCTCAAACTCACAGAGATCCACCTGTCTCTGCCTCCTGAGTGCTGGGATTAAAGGTGTGTTCTACCACTGCCCGGCTGAGTTACACTTTCCTTTAAAAAATATAAAATTTCATCTCTACTTCACTGCGTTTAGAAGGCACCTCATTCACAATCCATGTTTGACTTAATACATTCAATTTAGAATAAAGGTCAACTGTTGTTATCTACATTCTTTAGTCCTTCATGAATTTCCATTCTGCATGCTAATGGGTACTTAGCAAATTAAGTACTGGTTCTTATTGCTCTAAATCTATGAAAAGTGAAGACGAAAACTATCTGCTATTAGTAGATTTTAAATATTCCCCCAATACACATATTGGATGCTTGGTGCTTAGCCTGGAACCCTTGGGAAAGGGTGGAAACTTTAAGCGATGGGCCTGCTGGGAAGTCTTTATGCTACTGGTATCATATTCTTGAAGGTAGTTATAGAACCCTGGTACTTCCTCTTTTTTGTTCCCTGGTCGTAAGGTTAAAGCACTTTACTCTGGTACATGCTTCCACCATAAAGCAGTGCCTCACTATGAACTCAAAGCAAAAGGATGAACCTATCATAAAGGACAACCTCAAAAGTCATGACATGGCCAAAAGAAACCTTCCTCCCTTCAGTTGCTTCTTTTAGGCATTTTATCACAATGATAAGATAAGTACATAATACATTAACTAACATAATATTCTAGTATGAAGGGAGGAAAAAGAGTAACATTTAAATGATGGCAGAGTATGTGGTGGTATTTTGATTGTGTTCTAACAAATAAAGCTTGGCTGAAGATCAGAGTGCAGAGACACTAGCTTGCCATAGAGGTCAGACAGTGGTGGCACACACCTTTAATCCCAGCAGGAGGGAGAGGTAGACAGATCCCTGTGAGTTCAAGACCACCCTGGGCTACACAAGATTGATCCAGTCTAAAAGAGAAACAGAGTCAGGCAGTGGTGGCACACACCTTTGATCCTAGCACTTGGGATCTCACCTGTTTAATCCTAGCACTGGGAAGGTGGAGACAGGAAGTGATATGGCTGGGCGGAGAGAGGAATATTAAGGAGGAAGGAGACGAGACAAGAGCTGAGAGCCCTTTTGGCTAAGGATTTCAGAGAGGTGAGAACTAGTGGTTGGCTGCTCTGCTTCTCTTATCTTTCAGCTTTCACCCTTATATCTGACTCTGGGTTTTTAATCATTAAGACCAATTAGGATTCGTGCTACAAGAGTATTGCAAGAATTTTTTTTAAGAATTCATTTTCTTCTTACTTATGTATGTGAGGGAGTTGTTTTGTGCCAGTGAATGCAGGTACTCAAGGAGGTGGGAGGCGTCAATTTCCCTGAAGCTGGTGTTACAGGCAGTTATGAGTCAACTGATACAGGGCCTGGGAGTTAAACTCAGGTCAGTACTATGCATTCTTAACTAATGAGCCATCTCTTCAGCCTTGGTCTACAGTAATATAGTTTTAATCCTAATATTTAAACACCAATACCTAGTAAGATTCTTAAACAAAACAGTGCCTCCAAAGGCTTCATTTTTTTTTTTTTTTTACCTAAGAGGGGAAATTTATATAGTATGTTCTCAGATATTCAAGAATAACTATTAAAGTTTTAATATACAGATACTAGGAGATAAGATTAAACTACTTCACCTAATATAACTCAGACTAGTAAGTGGGACATATTCATGAACATGATAACCAAAAAAAACATGATACACACACACACACCACCACCACCACCACCACCACCACCACCACCACCAGTTTGAGAAAGGCAAGATAATAGTTTTGAAGGAATGAATGGGAAAGAAATTTAAATAGGAAGTAAAGGACAAAAAGAAAACTATACAGACAAATAGACGATAAAGACATTCCAACCAGAAGCCAAGACAGGAGCAGAAGAGCAGCAAAGTTTTGGGGAGTTATAAAAAGCTCAGCACTGTTGAAGCAGAACTGCAGAGCAGAGGAGACATGAAGCAGGAGCTGAAAGGAGAGGCCAGATTGAAGAGATCCTGGTATGCTACAGTAAGGAAGCTGGAAGCCATCCAGGAGGCACTGAAGATCCAAGGCAGGGTTTTCATGGGGGGATGGATGGCATAGTTAGGATATAATTTTAGAAATATCATTTTGACAGACAAGTAAAGGAAGAACATGAGTGGCACAAACTAGAGGCAGAGATTCTAGTTAAGAATCTGTATCAAAGATTAAAAGAGTGATCCCTTCCAGGAAAAGAGTTAAAATTCTTATGCATGAGCCTACTTCATAGGTTCAAACATAAGAATAAAATCAGCAGAACTAGAAATGTACTGAGAGTGTGGTAAAGATGTGATGGAAAGGAAAAGAAGGGGAATGGATCCAGGTTTCTGCCCAAGCAGAGGCAGAACTGAAATACTGAATAACCAGGCAAAATAGACAACCGCCTTGAAGACAACCTAGGACAAGTAAAGGCTATAAAACATCTCTGGTGGCAATAACTTATAGTGAAATTAATGTGACAACATAATTCTCAGGAGAAAAGCTTGGTCTGAATACATGAAAAAGTGGGAATATGGCTGACAGTTTTTTAACTACAAATTCAGGAACAAGGTGACCCCCCAGCTATGATGTACAAAGTATTAAGTCCTGAGGCAGAAGTTTCTTAAATACTATACTATACACAAATTATACACTATGCAAAGGAAAACACAAGGACAGAGACGAACCTTACAGCACAGAGGGAAAGGCCATCTTAAAATCTTGGTCAGCAGATAAAATGCAGCCTTGATGCCAATCCAGGAAACAAATTAAAACTAAAAATTAAGTTTAAGTTTAATGAGGGATTTTAGCCAAGTATATTACCTTGGCATCTGAAGAAAAAGGGTCATTTTCCGTGTTTTCATGCCCATTTCTCCTGAAAAAGCCATCAATCTAGTACAGACTTGCCGACTCTCCTCTGCAACAGGCCTTAGTTCCTCCTTTAACAAATACCCTTCCTACTCCTGGAAAAAAATTCTCATCTCTGAAGTTTTCAACAACAGGCCTTGCTCAGTTCTCCACAGCCTATTACCATTATTATAACCCATATATTCCCAGTCATATTTCTCCATGATTATCTACTCCTTCATTAATCCATATGCCTTGAATCCCATCCTTGGGGATGCTGAAGCAAGATCTCTGTCAGTGTGAAGTTAGCCTAGTATACACAGCAATTTCCAAGCCAATCAGGGCTATAAAATGAAACTTTGATAGGGGATCCAAAGCACAAAAACACACAAGTCTGCATTGAGTGAGTCTTAGTTTCCAAAGTCTAGATAAAAATCAATGCTAAACAAGTGTGTATGTATGTTTTTCTTTTGTTTACCTGTCTTCTGCTTATAGGGACCTTAGCCATGAACCCAACAAAGGAAGAAAACATTATTTACTTCCACCCCTCCCCGACATTAGAAATGAGGTGGCCACTGGAGAAATCATCAAAAGTGCTTTTAATCAAATAGGTAAGGGAAGAAGTTAGACTATAGTAGTTAAGAAGTACAATCAGGGGCTGGAGAGATGACTCAGAGATTAAGAGCACTGGCTGTTCTTCCAGAGGTCCTGAGTTCAATTCACAGCAACCACATGGTGGCTCACAACCATCTGTAATGAGATCTGCTGCCCTCTTCTGGCATGCAAGTATACATGAAGATAGAGCACTCATATACATAAAATAAATAAATCTTTAAAGGAAAAAAAAAGAAGTGGAATCAATGAGAACAGACTTTGAGAATTATTTTTCTAGATACTGGGACTAAACCCAGGGTCTTCCCCCCGCCCCGCCTTTTTTTTTGTTTTTTCAAGACAGGGTTTCTCTGTGTTACAGCTCTGGCTGTCCTGGAATTCACTTTGTAGACCCCGTTGGACTTGAACTCACAGAGATCCGCCTGGCTCTGCCTCCCAAGTGCTAGGATTAAAGGTGTGTGCCATCACAGCTTGGCTCAACCCAGGGTCTTATGAATGCTAAACATATACTCTACCACTAAGTTATACCTCTAACCAGGACAATGTTATGAAGAAGGAAAGAAACTCAAATAGAAGATTGGAAAAAATTTTAAATCTTTCTAGTTCATATTATAATTTTTTCAAATGAGTAAAAAGCCTATTTCTGTGAAATTGCACTGAAGTCCATATAGATGTATACATGTTCATGTGTGAATCCACACACATGTACATATTAGCACTTGTATGTGAAGGCCAGATGTCAAGTACCTTCCTCAATGTCTCTCCACCCTACTTTAGAGGTAATCTCCCACTAAACCTAGATTGCACAGATTAGGCTGGATGGCCAAGCCATAAGCTCCATGAAGCAGCCTTTCTCTGCCACTGGTGACTTGGGATAAAGGCATGTTCTGATGCACCTGTTTTATATGGTCACTGGACAGTCAAGTCAAACTCAAGGACTTATATGAGCATAGAAAGCAGATAACCAACTGATGTACCTCCTAAGCCAGCCCATACAGGAATATTTTTAATTAGTAGAAAAAAAAGGGGGGGGGACTCAAATTGTAGCTATCAATGAGATATATAGTATTTCTTTACATGTCTGAGAAATATTAAGGGTAGTTAAAGTATTTTACTTTTTAAAATTTATTTTTATTTCTGTGCATGTGTGTGCACCTGTTTGCCTGAATATGTGTCATATGCATGAGGGTGCCCACAGGGGCCAGAAGAGGGCGTCAGATCCCGTGGAACCAGAGTTACAGATGGCTGTGAGCCACAGTCAACAAATGCTATTAACTGCAGAGCCATCTCTCTAGCCTCTTTGAGAACAATACTCTAATGTGGGCCAAGGCGAGTGAGGAACTAACTATGGGCCAAAGAAAATAGGGTGTGCAGGTTTTTTCCATTAATGCCTCAAAAGCATTGTCACTCTCTGCCTTTAATACCTCCTTCTTTGTCTGAATTAGCTCTTGATTTACTTAATCATCAAGGGCCTCCTCAAACTCCACCTTACAGAGCAGCACACAGAAGTCCAGTATGCTGATGAAGGAAATGTTACAATCAAAGTTTAAAAACATGATCTGCTACTTCCAATCATACTTAGAACATGTGCCAAAGTTGAAGTCTGGGCCATTTCTTTCACTCATATCCTTCCAATTAGGTATTATTTCCTTAATTATTTATATAATTTAAGGTTATAGTAAAGCTTTACAAATAAAAATATTTAAATAATGGAGTCATGGTAAGATCTAAGGTAAGAATCCTGAAAATTAGGGGTTCAACTACAACTTTACCTGTGAAAGTCAAGTACCAACAAGCACTTGGTTGTGCAAGTAAAAATTACAGATGTCAATTGCTATTTATTTTGTGGAGAAGCTGTCAGTCACTAACTAGGGTCTCTCTCCACAAGTACACATTTATTTCAGCCTCTGCCAGTGGAAGTGTTAGAGCAGATGTTGGCAGACTGTGACATACAGTATGTCTTTAAAACTTGCTGGGGTGTGAAATTTCATAAGGTCAAAAAATGCTGCATTTTGATCAGCAGATAGAGATTTTTCTGTACTCTTAGAAATTATTTCAGACAAACCAATAGAATTGCTAGTAAAATGGACAAACTAGGCAGGACATGGCAATTGTTTAAAAGATAATTTCTATCACTTTAATAAGCAAATGTTCAACCACAGTACCTTTAGACTGAAAATGCATATCTTAAAGCAATTTAAAAACTCAGAAGATACTATTGCAACTGTCAAAATGATTTAAATAATTTCTTACTTACTAGAGCAACTAATATATAATGAACATGTTTTGATGGGGAAAAGGCTGTTTTCTTTAATACATAAATATACATGCACATATATATGTGCATGTATAATTCATATAACGATAGGGAGCTTCATTTCAAAAAAATATAAAAATTTCCCCACACAAAAATTCACTGACATGACTGCAGAGGGTTTTAAAATTAATTCTAAGGGAGGATCTGAGAGACATACCCAGGAGGGTAAAGGGAACAATCATAATATGTTGCATATAAAAAATTTTTAGATAAAAAACTTAGAAAAATAAAATAAAGTTAGTATTCTTCAATTATTTGTAATTCTATATTCTTTTAAGTTTATTTTTAAAACTGAAAATAAAAGTTTGAAGTTCCTTTATGGTAAAATGAATTTTGTAATACTGAAAATTTTCTAGGATTTTTCTTTGGTGATTTAATTATGTTCATAACTTCAATTCTCCCTATTTTTTTCAAATATATCTAATAGATAACATTCAACCAATACACAGTACAGGTTGTCTAATTAAAATTTCTAACACTATAGACTCCACCTAGTTCTTACATATTCCAATTTGAACTTGAAAATGCTTTACTTCTAGTTTAACATTGCAAGATCTTTTCATTGGATCGGTAAGGATAAAGTATCTAAAAGCTTGATCATAACATAAAAATAAGGATAAAAGTAACAAGTATCATAGTCATCTTTCAGTCAACAAAGACAACATTTGTAAGTAAACTATGAGCATTGTTAGATATTCATAAGAAATACAAATATGACTAAAAACATAAAATAATCCCAGAAAAGGTTTCTAATAGAAAACATTTATATACTCAATCAACTAACCAACCAACCTTTGTGACAGGGAATTCTGGAAGGAAATGTAGTTAAGTAGCATAACACCTTACAACCAAGATCACAGGTCCTTGTGTGAAAAACATAAGGCACATAGTTGGGCGATTATATTTATCATATTCAAACTCTAAATATGAAAAATAGTAAACGATACTGCACTGCACACAATTTAAGTCTCGATCTTAAGGAGCTGAAAAATCTTACAGAATTGGTAATTTCTTTGCAATTAAATATAAACTTTTGCACTGTTTTTCAGAACATTAACATACATGACACATAAAGCCATGCAAATCAATAGACCCAAGGTGAATTAACAATGATATACACTTACTTGCCACTGAAAAGTTGTTGAGGGGATAAGGTAAGTCCACATCTTGAGGTTTCTCTTTATAGCCTATGAATGAACCATCTGTCTTCAAAAGGAAATATCTTGGCCTCCAGTTTTTTATATATTCGCCTACATGAAGAAAGCGCACATGTTAATGCAAAAAAAAAATTGAAGTTACTTTTGTTTAGAAAATAAATTATGATAGAACATGTCCTGAATATTGGCCTCCCAAATTTTAGTGAGGCAAATTTTCTTTTAATTTGACTTATAAAAGACAGTAAGTCAGTCTATCATGAAGATTCAGTAAAAACTGTTTTTAATAATTTCATACTTTACTCATTTGCACCATTACTCCTTCAGAAAATCATTCATCTGAATATACATTCTGTTCAGTTTTCCATCTTATCAGACAGTTGTTAAAGCATCTATTCAGCCATCTCAGAAAGCCCTGGTAAATAACCCAGTGTTTATAAATTTCAAGGAAAAACACAACATAAGCAGAGTGTGAAAGACATGTTCCATCTTCATGACCAATAATATTGCTTTTTGTTTTTCAAAAAAGGGTGAAGAGTTAATTCCTTTTCTTTTATAAGACAGAGTCTCACTGCTATATAGCCCAAGGTGGCCTCAAACTCTGAATCTTCTTGCCTCAGCCTCCAGGGTATGGGATTATTATAGGGTGTGTTTCCTTGTTAAATCTTGACCTTAACTTCCTCTTTCTAAGAAAATAATGTTTCACATATGCTATGGACAAGTCACAAAGATGAAAGAACATGAGCTAATAAAGCCCAAAACCACATCAAACTGAACATATAGAAACAAATACAACACACAGCCATTATGGAGCATGACTAACAGTAGATAAACGTATACTTTATTAGATTTACATATTTGCTCCTCTCTATCCACCAAACTAGGCTCAACTTTGAAATAGCGAGGTAACTCTAACTTAATGGCGGCATGTCAGGCACAGCAGTTCCCACTTCTTTCTTAGCACTTGGGGAGGCTGAAGCAGAAGCATCACCATGAACTCTAGGCCTTCCTGAGCTATGAAGCAAAATGGGGTGGGGTGGGGTGGGGGCGTTACAGAGTGAGTGAGTAAGGGAGGAAGAGGAAGAAGAAAAAGCAGAGGAGGAGGGAATCATGTGACTAACTGTCTCCTGATATTAAATCTCAAATGCTGAATCTCACAACTACAAAAATCTGAAAAGTTTACTTCTGCTACAAAGCAGCTTCTTCTTTTGACCAAGTTTAAACCTAGCATTTGACCTCTGCCATGCCTTACAGGACCAGTGGCTAAATCAGAATGGACTCCCAAGAAGTCTCTCCTGCCAGCCTTACCTAAGCCGGCCTGTTATTGCCTTACATCCACTCTACTAATGTTCTTAACTGCTTTCTCCAGGCTACTCACCACAGCTTCTACTAACAAACCACCTCCAAATTAATCTTCCCTATGTTTGATTTCATTGGTTTTATCATTCTTCTGCTCTAAAGTGTCGCTCTATACTTTAACACTAACACAACTTGATGGACATGTGGAGCTTTCCTTAAATCCCAGCACTCAGAAGGCAGAGGCAGAGGCAGAGGCAAATGGATCTCAGTGAGTTCAAAGCCAGCCTGGTCTATAGAGAGAAAGTTCCAGGACAGCCAGTGCTACATAGTGAGATCCTTTCTCAAAAAACAAAAAAATAAAAACAAACTCATTACATTTAATGTAACATATATACATTTAAAAAACTATTTTCTGAGCCAGTGTGGTGGCATGTACTTGTAATCCTAGCACTAGGAAGGGAAAAAATCTCAAGTTGAAGCCTACACCTACCTGTCTTTTAGTAAGAAAAGCAGCACTGTACAGCTTTTATACCTACCTCTTAAATATAAGTAATTGGGCTTATTTTCTACTAATATATTCAATCTATGAAGGTATGTTGTTCTGGCTGAAATATAAGGGGGAAATGCAACTGAAAAAGGGAAGACTATTCAAATAGCTATGGGCAATGCTAGGATTACAAGTACATGCCACCATGCTGGCTCAGAGAACAGTAGTATTGAATACTACTACACTAGAATTCAAAATAAGGGGTAGTTTCTCAAATATGTATGGTGATGTGAAATTTGCAACTTTACCAATGCACTCTGTTAGATGAATGCCCATTTACTCAGATTCCACTTTGAATAACTCTTGTACATTGTACACAATTTAAAAAATCATGCATTAGTCATATAGATACTAGTTTACTGATTTAAGCAGTTCAACTTTCACAGTTGAAACACAATATATAGTTAGTTATATTTGTTACTGTTAAGCGATTTCATTTTTTAAAATCTCTTTTTAAAGTACTGGGAAGCTTTAAAGCTCATAATAGTGGACATATTTTCAAAATTCTAATCTTTGCTCTTGGAGATCAATTTTCATAATCCTAGAAAATACTACCAATCTTTGTTTACTTGCAGTGATATACTCTAGTACCCTCTACTTACTATCACTTGACTAATAGTCCTATTAAATAAATGAAAGATGCATATATAAATATTTGACACATGTACATAGGTAGATGAAAGAAATTTTAACACAAACCCGATGCCCTCTACACTTAGCTATACTGGGATTACAGGTCTGAACCACTGCACCCAGCTCTTGACATGGGTGCTGAGGATCTGAACTCAAGTCCTTTTGTTTGTACATCAAGTACTATACAGACTAAGCCATCTTTCCTAGCCTCCATAATCTTACTTTTACAGATAGAACTTGCATTTGAGCTCATACTCAATACATTAAAACCAAGTTATCTTTTTTTTGTATTTACGCTCATAGATTTCAACTAATTTAGGAGATAGCTTCTTTATGATTGAAACAAAATGTCAAAAAAAAAGCAACAAGAAGTTTTTCTGTGGTCAGTCACTAACATGCATTCAAATTTTGGAAGAACTCTCCTGGTAAACTGTTGCTGGACACTGTAGGGACCAGGGTTAACATTTCCAGCACAACGTTTTCCTAAGTTATTAGCTACTATTCCCTGTGCATCTACTTCTTTCTTACCCTCTTTGAATAGAGGCTATATGTACTTTGAAATCCCCTGTTACCAACACACACAGTGAGGTTTTGCCTATTGTCAGGTGTTCTCCATTATGTCCTTAGGCAATTTTGTCACTATGTAAACATTATCTGCCATACATTCTAGATCATACAGTCTACCACATAGCTAATCCCTGTGTCTGTGTGTATAATATATGTGTGTAGCCTATTGCTCTTGGGATTACAATGAACAAAACAGTAAGATTACATCAAGAAGAAATGATGCAATTGAAAGCCAGGATAAATAAACACAAGTTACTCTTGGTCGAACAAAGTGTACTAGTTTACAGTATGCATTTTTTAATTAAGTAGAAGTAACTCTAAAATAATGATTAAAAGCATAGTAGAGAAAAAATATAAGCCAATTGTTATAAAACAATAAGTCAAATTGTTATCAAGAATTATACATTATATATAACTATGGAATTTATTTGCACAATCAACTGCAAAGATTTGTTCATACCAAAATCACCACAACCACATAAGTAATGACTTTTACTATAACTACGCTATTAGGCAACAGGATTTCTCAGTTTTATTATCAGTATCATAGGACCACAATTCCATGTATGGTCTTCCAATTGCCCAAAAAGGATTCTGGCATTTTGGGGTTCTGTAATGAGCTAAATGATAGATTTTCAAAAGAGGTATAAATCCCAATCTCTGGAACTTGTGAATATTGCCTTATACAACAGAAGATAGTATCATCTCATTTTCCAAAAGAGGCAAAGAGAGTACAGATTTTTAGAACAGCTTCTCCTAGATTATCTGGTGGAGCCCACATCAAGTTTAAAGTGCTCTTAGACAAACAGATTTGACAGAGGAGTAAACAAGACATATGGAGCAAAGGAGGAGGCAGGTGACCATGGGGGCAATGACAGGAGATTCAGCACAAGCTAGGAAATACCTGGAGCCTCTAGAAACTAGAAGAAATAAAGAACAGATTTTGTCCTAGAGCCTTTGAAGGAAGAATAACCTTGCTCATGTCTTGTTTTCTATGCTCTAGTCTCTGCAACTATGACAGAAAATGTTCTGTTATTGTACGTCATCATTTTTATTATTTAATGTACCAACCCAAGGAATTAAAGATCACTCTTATATACTATAATCAAAGACTTGGCTATACAAAACCCACAAAAGTAAATCTAATGATCTATTATGATTTCAGCATAAGAGAGAAGGATCCAGACTCAATTTCTTGTAAATGCAAAGGAAAAGCTCTAAACCATTCTTATAAGCAATAAATAGAGAATTCTATTTGTATACTGTAGGATTGAAAGAAAATGGTTTGTTTGTTTCTTTGGTTTTTTGAGAGTTCTGAGTTCTACTAACTTATGATGCTTCTAGAGTTGAGTCTCTGCCAACTTTCTTATTATTTAATAATTTATTTCTTGTATTACAACAAATAATCCAGTTTTGAGTAGATTGTCACTATTTAAAAAATAATATAAATGCTATTTTGTTTTAGCTCTCAGGTTGTTTCAATGCATATTACAGATTTTCCACCTAAAATCTGACATCCTATTCAAATGGACCATATTGGAGGAAGGGTGATATACATTCAACTCAGGATCTCCCAAAGTTACAATTGTTCCATCTAGCATCAAATTACATCATTTGATACCTTCATTTTAAATTCACACATATAAACCTTATTTCATTATTCATTAGTACTTTGTTGAGAATCATCACTGTAATTTTTAAAAGCTGAAGGCATCAGAAATTACCAAAGTAGGAATTAGGAGCATATGTGCCTGGACCTAAATCATATTCAATGTTCCAATAGCTTCTGATCTGCATTTCCTGGAGATGTCTATATTTGTTCAGATATCTAACTGGAAAAGATGCTTATACATAATCAAGGCTTCCCCTCTTAAAAATGAAATGGGATGGTAAATATCTGATTCTGTCTTAAGGTTAGGTTGTATTGAAGAACCTGATAATAGCTCTAGGCTATGAGAAGCACAAAGTTAGACGCCAGATGAAAGATGTGCCAGTGGAGAACACTGCACACTCATGTGCTGGAAACCTATCTTCAACAGTGTATGCGAACATGGACTAGCCTAATAATATAGAATAATAACTAGATAAAATAATTCTGACCTTATTAAAACAAATACAGATGAAATCCAGATGAAATATTTGATATTTTAGCACTATTTTTCACAAATCTCATAAAACAACCATTTAGAATTCAATTATACAACATCATCATATTAAGAATATGCTACTTATAACATAGGATGGGACATGAGTTTTTCATATTTCCTCCACAGAAATTAAAGACCCTAATTATTAACAGTGAATAAACTTAAATTATTAAGATATACATGTGATATTGCTGTTTAAGTTTCCAGTGGACATTCCTACTTGATGTATCAAAAATTAAAAAGCTACTCAAAATTCTCAAGCTAGGATTCAGGAATTTTTTTTTGACTTTTTAAAATATGTACTCTATTTCATGATTCTCTCAGTGGCTAGGCATAGTAGTACTCACTTATACTCTGGAGGCTGAGGCAGGATTTTGTGTTTGAGGCCATCCTGAGTTACACAGTGCAACTGTTTCCAAAGAGGAAAACAAAATCTCTAAGTAAAACACTGTAATGTAATGGTTTGGAGCAAGACTCTGGGAGCACACAACTTAGATGTGAATTGTGATTACATCACTAAACTAAGAGAATTTACCCTGTCCACATCTCAACTGGAAAAAGAGAATCATCACTATGCCTACTCAAATTATGTAAGGACATAATATAGAAACTCTTGAAATATTTCTTGGCATACATTAAGTACTATTTTGTTAATAAATGGAGCCACCACTAACTAATATAATTTATAATCAGCACTGTACTTATTCAGGAATACTCATAGAATCACAAAATATTAATAAATGTATACCATCAACCAAAAAAGGTCTTTTGAACTGGTGACAGATATATAAAACTTTTTTTAATTTTAATTTTTATTATTTTAATCCATAATGGGGGAGGGTATATGCATGGTGAATGCAGGTACCCTTAGAGTCCAGAAGAGGATGATAGATCCCCTAGAGCTGGAAACAGGTAGTTGGGAGCAGCCTGACAGGGGTGCTGAGAATCAAACTCAAATCCTCTCAAGAGCAATGCATGCTTTTCAACACAGAATAGTTATCTCTAGCCCTGAAACACTGTTATTAACAAAAAAGGAAAAAGAAAAAATTATGCAATATGCAATGTCTAACTAACAGTATTAGTTCAAATCATAACACTTATTTAAGACAAAGATAAAACAGCAGAAAGGTAAACAGAAGTTTCACAGCTTTCACAACTTCTTTCCTTTATTAATGGGATTTCCCTGACCTTCCCAGGCTTGTCCTGAACAGAGCTCAAGCAATCCTCTAGCTTTAGCCTCCCAAGTCCTAGTCACACATCACCTGGTCTTTATGAACTGATAAACATGAAATTTAAGACTTTCTAGGAGCTCAGGAGATGGCTCAGCAGGCAAAAGCACTTGCTGTACAAACCTGACCACCAGAGTTCCGGTCCCCAGAACCTACATAAATGTCAGGCTGTGATCCCAGCATGGCTGAACTAGCAGAACCGGCAGGCTCTAGGTTTGAGTATATAAGGCAGAGAGTGGTAGGAGAAGGCAGCTGTGCTGTGGGATGGTCTGTATGTCAAATCTGTTGCTCTGATTGGTCAATAAATAAAACACTGATTGGCCAGTGGCCAGGCAGGAAATAGGTGGGACAAGGAGAGAGGAGAATTCTGGGAAGCAGAAGGCTGAGGCGGGGAGACACTGCAGCCGCCGCCATGACCAGCAGCATGTGAAGACGCCGGTAAGCCACCAGCCACGTGGCAAGGTATAGATTTATGGAAATGGATTAATTTAAGCTATAAGAACAGTTAGCAAGAAGCCTGCCACGACCATACAGTTTGTATGCAATATAAGTCTCTGTGTTTACTTGGTTGGGTCTGAGCGGCTGTGGGACTGGCGGGTGACAAAGATTTGTCCTGACTGTGGGCAAGGCAGGAAAACTCTAGCTACACAGCTGACTTCCACACTCACATGCACACAAATGTGTGTTCATCTCCATACTTGGGTGCTCACTCTCATACTTGTTCATGCATGCATGCATACGTGTGTGCGCGCACACGCACACACACACACACACACACACACACACACACACACACACACACACTCTTCTAATAAATGCTTTTATATATTTAAAAAAAGGGGGTCTGGTGTGGGATAACTCATCCCTAACAGGCCTGAGGGACAGTAAGCCCAACCAGTAATAAAACACTGGTTGTCTTTCTGAGAGCCAACCTGGGTCTGCCTAAGGGGCTTAGCAACAGCAGCTGAGACATGATTTAGAGATGACCTGGACCAGTGAGAAGCAGCCAAGTCATACCAGCAAATGCATATTCATCAAACCTTTCCCCAGGGTGGGGTGGAGGGTATATAACACTTGCCTCTTTCTGAATAAACTGAGCTTGTTGTTTCAACATTCTCCCGGAGTCTGTGTCATTGACTCTGTGCCTACTTGGCCCCCCTCCCCCAAAGGGAGTAACAGCACAGGACCCTGCTGCAACCTAGCACCTTTCACTAAAGACAAAACTTACATCTTTCCATAAACTGTCTGCAACAGTACGCTTAGAGTCTTCATGGGCTTCATTTTTTTAACTGCAGACAAAAAGATGCTTAATGCTAACATTAGAATAAGTATCCGTTTAACCTCATGGTTCACATCATAGTAAATATTTAGGTTTTTATGACAGATGCAAACTAAACTTAAACACCTGAGCTTCCTAAATGTATAAAGCAGATTTTTTTCTACAGTGTATTTTGTAAGTAAATGTTATCCCCCTAAACAAAAAATATTGTACAATGCAGCATTATATGATATAGCTTAACTATCTTAAAGCCAAATATTATATAGGAAAGTACATTATGTTAAATATAGCATCACATCTGCAATCTTTAAAACTGCCTGTTTCATTTCTATACAAAGGGGTCAAATAAGCTATGAATGGAAGTCTGTTCATGTCCTCAGGGAGAAGAAACAGGTTCCTCATTGAACTTACCGTATTTTGTAGATGTCTTAAAAATAATCCTGATAATTTTATTTTGTATTCTTCATAATGAAGTATCATAGTACTTTGTAATTGCAAAGGACTATATAAAAATACAATTTTTAAAAGTGAAATTTTGTCCTTATAAAATATATTACTTAAATTTAAGGAATATGGTTTATAATTCAGAGAATAGTAAATCATTCCATTAAGAATGATGCTCAGTAGGTTATTCTCATGTTTATTCAACTTATTAAATGAGACAAAGATGATCCAAAAGAAATTAAAGAGGTTTTAGTTATTATTTCAACATATATCCTAAGACATTAATCACCTTACACCTGCACAGTGATATATAAGAATGTGACAAACACTCATACACATATATAATTTAGTTTTTCCAATTTTTAAAAATTTTAATGCTTAGATTGTCACTTCCTTTTCACTAAGTCATTCAAATATGTTATTTCTTTGCCCTTCAGTAAATGAAAAATGATAAATTCTTTTGTGATCTCTACTAATGTCACTAAATAACTGTAATTAACTGGCTTGAATATGTGTTAGTTTCAATAAAGCTAAAAAAGGAAAACTGGATTTGTCTACAAAACACAACAAAGGCAATATGGGCTCCAGGTCACTCATTCTAAGTGGTCAATGAGCACCACAAATCACAGACTATGCTTGAAAACATGTTTTTAGAATTTAAGAAAAGGTGTATAATAAGGTTAAAGACCTGACTACTCCTCCTGAGGACCCAGTTTCAGCTCACAACTACCTGTAACTCCAGTTTCAGGCGGCTTAGCGCCCTCTTTTGGCCTCTGCATTTATAGTGTATAGACATACATGCAGACAAAACGCCCATTCACAGGAAAAAAAAAAAAGCCTTAAAACATTATTTAGTGCTGAAATACATGCAAGTATTAAGAATGTAGAAATGAATGATGCAGGTATAGTCCAACCCTCATAAAATTTTAAGTCTAGTAAGAAGTTTTTAAGAATGAAATGTACAAAGAGAAGATGGGAGAGATTTTAGTTAGAAATAGAGCTGGGCTCTGGCACACATCTGCAATCCCAGACATTCAGGAGTCTGAGGAAAGAGGATCCCTTGAACCCAGAAGTTTGAGGTCAGCTTTGACAAAATAGTTTAGGACACAGATGCACTCAAAATAATAAAAAAAAGTTTTCTATATAAAAATATTTACTCATTCTTGAAGAACAGCTGTATCATTTTCCTTCATTGATTCCTTCAATGAAGGAATTATTTCCTTCTTTAACTAACCAGTGTTGAACTATGAGATCTATGCAATGACTTTAACCACAGTAAATAACAACATCATCTCGGATTCTCTGCCATTTCCAAATATCTATACATGTGCCTAGAGAAAGAATACTTGATACTCTTTGTTGTCTGGGGGTGATTTTAGTACACAATCTTTCAACATTTCAGCATTCTATTGCTGCTATGCTAACTCTAAGATGAAGAGGCACTACCTGGTCTCATCTTGCAGAAGTTTGTCCGCTCCTGAACTGGACAATATCACCACTACAACTGGCAACATAGAAGTTGTTTACAACTTTGGTGACTCTGCTGCTTTGTACTTCCAAAATGCCTTAGAAGCTTTCCAGATGTACCCACATTTCTCTGCTTTTCCATATGTTCCTTCATGATTATTTTGAGAAATACATTATAGTCAAGAAATTCTGCTTCCACTGAATAATGCATGAACTTGTCGTTTTTATATTAAGTATAGTTTTCATGTCTACTTCCTAAGGAAGGCTAGGGTCCATGTTTTGCTTTGAAGCTAAAGCCCTTAAAAAAAAATCTAGGAACTGAATAATGTAAGACAGTTGTTCTCAGACTGCGGGTTTTGACCCCTTTGAGGGCAGAATGACCCTTTCACAGGGTCACCTAAGACTAGTGGAAAATAGATACTTACATAATGATTTTATAACAGTAGCAAAATTACAGTTATGAAGTAGCAATAAAAATAATTTTATGGTTGGGGGGCTCACCACAACATGAGGAACTGTATTAATGGGCTGCAGCATTAGGAAGGTGGAGAACCACTGCTGTAAGATGTTAGAACTTCAACTTCTCTAAGACCTCAGTGTGGTTGATCTGTCAGTATTTTATTTAATTTTTTTCCAAAACCCGAACAATTACCACTTTACCTTTAACCATTCTGGTATTTGTTTAATGATACTCAGGAACCTGGTAAAAGAAACCAAGGTTCCTATTGTTCTTAGGCAACATCACCCTTTACACCAAGAAATAATACTTTTTAATTACTCTTTTAAATACAACAACATCCTAACCGTATTATAGTATCAAATTTTACTGAGAAATCCAGGGGGAGTAGCGAACACATATTCTCGCCAACAGAAAACAGCATCCTGGCAATTTCATGAAGAATAAACCATGACATTAGTTTACATAGAAGGAGATATGTTGTGGAGAATTACTCAATCTGTACTCAGCTTCCTGCTGTGTTAAATGTGAGCTAAATTATTATTTTGCTTTCACTTACGCCCTTGTAGATTGTGAAAGCAGAGCTTTCTTTTTCTACATTATTGGAAAACCTCTCCATTTCTACACTATTTTAATAATGTGGAAATGCTAAAAGTACTACAAAGGTAGAAGGAGACAGATCTCTGGAGGCCAGCCTGATCCACATAGTGAACTCCATGACAGTCAGCACTATGTAGAGAGACCATGCCTCAAAACAAAACAGTAAGAAAAAAAAATCTGCAAAGGAATGGACTAATTTAAACATGTAATTTTATTAGAAAAAATTAACATCTATACTGTAAATATTTTCCACTTTTATCACATCACCTCTCTAAATATTTATGTCTAAGTAATATATATATATATATAATTTAATTATAGTAAATAGTCTTCATAAAATCAAATACGGAAACAATGTAACTATAGCATAAACCTACTCACCATGTCTGTTCAACACCGAGAACAGATCAGGGTAAGAAATAACTACTAATTGAATACATAAACAACTTACCACTATTCTAAGGGACTACACTCATGGCAGAAAAACTCAGGACATCTCAGTCTAATACAAACTGGAATGAATCTCAGTCTCCCTTTTGGTGTCCACCGTGCAAGTACTATGAAACTGTAGTGCTCGCTGATCAGGAGGCCTGTTAACGTTATGTAGGGGAAAAACATCAGGTATTTCAACCTGTCCCTCATTCCGCCCCCATTTTAAAAACTGAGTGGAAAGAGTACTGCTTTATCTTAGACCTTCGCCTAGGAATCTCTCCAGTGATCAACTTCTAGTGGCATGGAATCCAAACATGTAAAAACTTCAAATCCATGGCAGCTATCATTTTAAGGGTAAAGTATTGCCCTTTAAAACTCTCCTCTTTCTTCTTTTCTTAAACAATAATCTAGACTTTCATCAGCATCAGGTTACAGGGTGAAGGGAAGAAAGGCTAAGACAGAAGCAAAGAAAAGTTGAAAGTCACCGGGTGGTGGTGGCGCACGCCTTTAATCGCAGCACTTGGGAGGCAGAGGCAGGTGGATCTCTGTGAGTTCCAGACCAACCTGGGCTACAGAGTGAGTTCCAGGACAGGCTCCAAAGCTACACAGAGAAACCCTGTCTCGGGAAAGGAAAAAAAAAAAAAAAAAAAAAAAAAAAAAAAACTTGAAAGTCCTCAGCAAAGCCCTGTGTTCAGGTTTCGCCCCAAGGGATGTCTTTAGGCAAGCATTGCAGCATTGTTCCTGCAGAGACAGCCACAAGAAACTGAGACACAAGGAAAGGCCAGTAGAGGGCAGAGATGATACTTGAATAGACAGCTACATAAACAACATCCTTTTCACACAGTGATTGAAGACCCAACTGTTCAGATTCAAATGACAGTTCTGTCACTTACTATACTAAGTATGTGAGTGACAAACTGGGCACATCAATCTCTCTATGCCTCAGTTTCCTCTTCTGGAAAATGGGGACAAGACTAATAGAAAAACAGATTAATATTTACAACATAAACAAATTACTCACAGTAAGAATTATATAATTGTTTGCTAATAAACTAAAACATCCTATGGTATAAAAAAGAAAACTAATCAAAAAGAAAAAGACTCAGGGGGTAGGGAAGGATCTGAAGATACACTGTGGTCATGCATTAAAATCTTTTTTTTTTTTTTTTTTTTTGGCTTTTTGAGACAGGGTTTCTCTGAGTAGTTTCGCGCCTTTCCTGGAATTCGCTCTGTAACCAGGCTGGCCTCGAACTCAGAGATCCGCCTGCCTCTGCCTCCCGAATGCTGGGATTAAAGGCATGCACAAAGCAAGTAAAAGAAATTTAGGGGCTGGAGAGACGCTCGAAAAAGTGTTTGAACTCAAGGCTTCATGCTTCTGTGGCAGTCTCCAGAACCTGCCTAAGAACCCTGAGCATGATGGCACAGCTTGTATTCCCAGCCTAGGGAAACAGAGACAGTGATCTCTGGAGTTCACACACCAGCCAACCTCACTGAGCATGGAAGCTTCCAAGGAGTGACTTGTACCTCAAAACAAAGGTGATGGAGAGTGGTGAAGACACCTGATGTTAACCTCTGACCTCAGTACACTCGTGCAACACCATACATGATAAAACTTCATTATTTACTGAACTTGTTCCTGTTTTTATCCACCATTCTCATTAACAATAATCTCAATTAAAAAAAAAAACCTGCCAATACTCTCATAAAAATCCTCTTTTCTAATTCTGTATCAAGCAATCCTTGAAAGGCAATAAAGTGGACAGACCACTTAGGCATTTAATTTCTTTCTAATCTCATTAAAATTGCTACATGCCAAATGAACAAAGCAAAGGTTGGGTCTCATTCTTAACGTTCTTCCTTTCCTGTGCTCCCTCTTTTATTGTACAACTTAATCTCATTCTGAATTTGGAAACATATTAAACTACACATTAGACTAGGCTATTAAAATTACTTTGGAAAAAGTCCATTTTTAACTGCTAATATCTTATATATAACCATTACATATTAGTAAAGCACACATTCTTGATTAAAATTTTAAACATTTTTATATTTTTTAAATTGAAAGGAAAATATGCTTCCATTTCAAAGAATTCTGTTTTATATATATAGATTCAAATGTAGGGATGCAAATTATTTTAAATATAAATAATTTAAAATACTTTAATATCTATTGTTAAATGCATGAAAAAGCAAAACACACACAAGTAAACATCACCTGGTATTTCAGAAGTAGGTGATTTTCTTATCATCTTTGAATATGGAGCTAAGTAACATTTGTAGTCAGTCAGCTGTTAATTATTTTTTCAAGAAAGAACTGTGCTTAAATGTTTTCATCAAATTGAAGAACTCAGATACATTTATCATGTTTAAAAAGAGAAAATAAGAAAAGCAACAAGAAATCAAACACTATTCAATTATTCAAATAAACTCATTCTCCTCTCCAAATCAAGCTTGCACATCGGATAAATACCAGAGAAGCCACTTCTCAATGTTAATAATGAATTTACTTACCTTGGCCCTCTGAGGGCAGTATTACCTAACACATAGCCAGATATTACAGGAAACAACCTTTATATATCATTCTAATAAAAAATCAGATTTAAAAACTGGAAATGAACATAAATTTGCTCATTATACATTAAAATTATTTCTATCGTTATCATCATTTGTATTTGGACATCATATAGGTTATATTGAAATGTTTGTAGTAACTTTAAAAAACAAAAACAAAACAAGATATCAGGAAGAAAAATGTCTGGAAGTCTCACATAAAAGTCACCCAAAAGAAATTTTTTTAAGTAATATAGGTAGCCTATTGTGCTGTTCTTTGTAGAACAGTGGTTTTATGGTCTTTAAATTATAAGGCAACGTACATTCTTAGGAATAAAATAATTCACAGATTAACAACTAAGATTAATCCCAAAGTTTCTTCTAAAGAAAATAGCAAACAGCCAATAAGTTTGTTATAAATCAGTCATTAATAAACGATAATGCAAAAATAAGTTAACTGTACTGGCAAAGCACAGAGTTTTCACAACTAATTCTAAAAGGGTAAAACACTAGCTTAATGCACCTTGGACATTTTATTTCTTTTCCTTAAAAAGTACATTATGAGGGAAAATGTTTTCTACAATTAATTTATTGACCATTTTCATGAAACAGAATATAACCCTGTAAAATCCAGTGGTGTGCTAGATCTTTTATTTAGCATAATAAAAATGCTAATGTTACCGTCACAGTTTTATGTGTAAGTTAATTGTTGATTATCCACGCCTAAATTTCACATCAATGACATGAACACACACACACAATATAAAAAGGAGAGAAAAAACCTAGCTTTTAAAAAAATGTCATATTGAAGGGAGATAAAATATTACAAGAAGGTGACAATTTACTTTTATACAGCCAATCACTTGTCATATGCATGAATTGAGTTTTTATGTAGATTTCATATATACCTTTAAGACAAGTCCTTTTCTCCCTATACTTAAGGTATTAGTTCCCACTTATCAACTATGTTATTCTCTAACTAGGCCTTTAACATTTTTTTTTTTTTTTTTTTTTTTTTTGGTTTTTCGAGACAGGGTTTCTCTGTGTAGCTTTGCGCCTTTCCTGGAGCTCACTTGGTAGCCCAGGCTGGCCTCGAACTCACAGAGATCCGCCTGGCTCTGCCTCCCGAGTGCTGGGATTAAAGGCGTGCGCCACCAACGCCCGGCAGGCCTTTAACATTTTTAAGAGTAAAATTAAACAATTTTATTCCTTTGAAACTACACAATCCCATGAATATTTTAGGGGGGAGGGAAGAAATTAAAATTAAATTCCAAATCCTCTTTAACTAAACCAGAAAGTAGAGTGAGCTAACTACCTTGTGTCTTAACACATCACAAACACAGAGAAGGAAACAATGGTCTTTTTATGTTTTTTACACACACACACACACACACACACACACACACACACACACACACACACACACACTAATATCTCTTCAGAAAGATGCCAGGAAGTGACAGCTGCTGTTCCATGTGTTTTCACTTAAAAGTATAAAATTATGAACTTTGATGCCGTGTTCCAGTCTCAAAAAAAGAGGAACGAAGGAAATGCCCTTGAACTACTTAGGTTTATGCCTTTCCACTTTTTTTTGTTTAATCATCTTCTGTTTTAAAAAGTGTGCTACCAAGTTTACCAACATCTTCAATCAGATTTCCTTGAGACTAAAAACACATTAAAAACTTTAAGCCAAAACATTTTGCAAGATGCCTTAAAGAATATGTCAGACAGTGAAATATTCTTCTGTTTTCAACATACTGGCCAATATTTTTTAAAATTACTATTCATGTAGTATTTTCTTGAGACATAATTCAAATACATCCATATACCATAAAAGTTAGACTATCCTAAATCTTTTTTTAGTTGTCCTGGAAATACATGCAGTACAATTTTATTCATTTATAAAATGTCTTTATAGTCATTTTTAGGTGGCTTCTTCATCTGTTATACAACAGTTCATAGACATAGATAGTCCCATTTTTTTTTTTTGTAAGTTACTTCTGGTAAACAGCTTTTTTATTTTTTACAGTATCATGTCAGTAAAGCATCACCTTCATCACCATCATCATAATTACTATTATTATTAGTTTTTGGAGACAAAGTCTCTCTTTGTAGCTTTGGCTGTTCTGGAACTTGATATGTAGACCACACTGGCCTCAAACTTACAGGATCAACCTGCCTCGGCCTCCCCCTCCTGAGTACCAGGATTAAAGTCATGCACCACTTTTCCTAGTACAACCAATTTCTTGTTTGAAATTCTCCATTGTCATTTTCTCTAATCCTAAGGAGCACTCTTTAGTGCTGAGTAAGGCACTCTCCAAGGTGCAAAACACCTTGCTTCAGTCATCATCCAAAGTTACTGCATCATACTTACTAATAGAGTAGATGCTTAATAAAAACAACATTTGAAAAGAAAAACCTTAAAAACTGCCAGCTACATCTGTGTGGGAACTACTTGTCCTCTGGGGAATTCACTGACTCAGCTCAATAAAGACATTTCCTCTTAATTCCTCCAAGGAAACACTTCTATTCACCCTGGTACTTTACACCAGGGGAAACTGACAGCCTGTTTCTTCTGCAAAGTAAAGAGTTCTGACAATCAAATAACGTTTTAAACCTCCGCAGGAGATGAAGCCACACTTTTAGTGCTATTTGTTCACTATTAGTATTTGCCTTAGTAGAAAATAACGTACCTTCAAAAATAATTCGAGGTTACCATTAAATTAAATTGCAATTGCATACTTATTTTTAAATAGGAAAATGACGCTACAGTATGCACTATGACAATCAGTGAAAAGCCACTTATACCACATAGCCAAAATATTTACATTCAACAGTTTTCTCCACATTCTCTTCAAACAAATGATTTCCCTTCACATTTATGGAACAACAGTAAGTCACTAAACACTGGATTCCGAGATAAAAATCTTCTGTTACTATTCCCTTAACCCGGCCTCTAGAAACTGGTATACTCATTTCCCAACAGAACAATTTACAAATACTAACTGCAACAGCTATCATCTCTAGACTTTCACCAACACCTAACAAAAATGAAGTACTACTAACAGCTAGTACTGACTTTGTCCCAGACAAACGTTCTATCTCACTTAGTCTTTTCAGGTTTCTTCAATGGCTGTTATTGTTTCCTTCTTTTAGAAACTAAATTCAGGCTCAAACAGTTTAAGTGACTTTTATAAGCTCACTTATCTAGTCCCTTTAACTTCAAAAATACTGTCTTTAATATTTCAGTCACTCCTCTGTGTGTACTTGCCTGCATTAAGGTTTGTTAACTGGCTCTGAAGAAATGAGAAAATAAATGACTAATATCGCAGACAGCAAGTTTGCTTTCTTCAAGCTTGCTTCAGTCAGCTGCTCATTAACATACTGACCTCTGGCAAATCACACTCTCAATTTAACAAAACCTCGATGTGGAAAACGTCAGTTGCTTGTCCCAAACTTAGGAGGGATAGCCGTACTGACTGTGAAACTACAAACAATACGTGCATAATTTCACATTTCCCAAATGAAAGAAATACAGGAGACCAAGTGAGGCCGAGTGAAACTGATGATTAGCTGTGCTTTCCAGCAAGCACAGATTAGAGCTGCTGGAGAAGAAACTGACAATAAAACACACTTTTTCTTCCGCCAGAAAGAACGGACTCAACTTCTTTATGAGTAGAAATTAACCCTTTCAGAAAGACATTATTTTGGACCCAGAGCTGCCAGGATACTGGCCTTTCAACCACTGTAGGCATTTTTTTCTTAACAATTATGAAACAAGACCTTATGTGTTTAGAAAAGCATGAGTGTACCAAAACTCAAAGTAAACAATCTTTCTTAGCAATTCTCCTAACATTTTCTTTTTTTTTTAATTAAAAATGCAAACAGCATTTAAAAAAGAAATTTAAAAAGAAAAAAAAAAAGAACAGGGCTCGCTTTTCTAGTCATTCATTTCATTCACACTGATTGAAATTTAAAATTTTACCAAAAATTGAGATGTTCTTAAAAAAAAAAAAAACTTTGAAAATCTCAATGTTACATCACTGGCCCATCTCAATTATTTGAGATCCAAGTAAAACATTTGGATAAAGAGTTATTTCTGTCTATGTGCAAAGAGAATTCTAGATATTCAAAACTCTAAGACCAAATGGTATGAAAGGACACGAAAGAAAAACAATTCATCAATGCTTGATGAAAATTCCTGTTATTAACAGAAACAAGAACAAGAGAAAGGGTATTATACGAAAAGGCCAGGTTTCTGTGTAACCTTTTTTTTTTCTTTCACAATTGGAAACATTTAGGTTCAATGTTTTATATAATTACTTTTTAAAAATATGGTATTAAGTTACCTCTAATGATAAACTATAGAATAAATCAATCCAGTTTCAAATGATAGTTTTAAGTATTGGCTAGTTGAACTGTCAGTGGAATCATTAAGAAAATGGTACTGAACTAAAAGATTACTTAATCAAAAGTTCCTATTACCAGTTAGGAATTCATATCTGACATTAACCAAATGGGTTCTCTACCTTCATTATAGAGAGTAAGAAAGTTTGTATTACCATTTCAGGAAGTTGTTTTCTAAACCTAGACATGAACAAGAGAGGGAAGAGGAAGTATTACACCCCTAAACTAATTAACAAAATCAGAGGAGGGGGGGTATGCAGGAAAACAATGATAATTAGTATGTACCCTTGGTTAACCAAATCCACACATACATTCATTCTGTATATGCACAAACAGCAGCACATCATAAACCGTCTCCAGTTCCAGCCATTATTCAGTTCGACATCTGCACATGTTTATGCGTCTCTCCAAACAACCTCTTGAACACCCTGCTGGAGCTGTCATTTTTTTCTTCTCCTATCTGGCAGATGGCAAGTCAACAATCGGCATCAACAGCAGCCGAATATCTCCCCCTTTATCCCCCCCCTCCTAAACAGACACAATAATAACTTCTTTGTGCTTCCCTACAATGCAGCTGCTTAAACCATTTCGCTACAAGGCTGCTTTGCCTTAATAAAAAAAAAAAAATCCCTTCTGTCAAGTCTAAAAAGCAGCATAATGTTAAGCAAGCTAAAGCCACAGCACAGCTGCAAACGGGCAGACACATTGACAGCTCCTCCCTTAACAAAGCCCTGTGAATTGAAGGGGTTCATCTGAGGCTCACACAGTAATTAGTATAAAAAAGTCCGACAGCCTCTATTATGCTAAGGAAAAAAAAAACTGGACAGAACTGGGCTGCTGTTTTGCGTCAAGAGTTCTGCTGCAGAGTAGATAAATCATGTTGGGTTTTTTCCTCTCTTTTTAAAGACAGTAATAAGGAGGATGAGAGAAGCTAATTTGAAAACTTGGACACAGTAATTGTACCATATGGTGAGCATTTATCCTTTCTGAAATGCACGCTAACAGTCACTTACATGCACACTGCTTTGTTTTACAGTTGTTATTCTCTCTACCATATTCATAAAATGGATTTGAATATCTGATACCAAGAGAAGTTGTGTGTAATTAGCAACAGAACTGCCTAGGTTTAATTTATTGGCCTAGCACTGCAATCTAGTAAAATGCAAAACAAAATTAAACAATGTGTCCACTTTGTAAAATGTCTTTCTTAACTCAAAAGAAATTAATAACTACAGGTTCACTGAAGGGTTTCTAGTACTTCTGAAAATTCCAACAGAATAAACTATGACAGTGGATAAGATTTCTATAGCCAACCACAAAAATAAGATATGCATGAAAATGATATTGTACTAAGCTCCTCTGTTTCATTTCACTGATACATATAGAACTCTCACTCATATACACAGTAAAACTATAAGAAACCCTTCCTTGTACACAGCCTAGGATTGGTTTGTTTTGTTAGAAATCCTGTTATTACATAGTTATACATAATAACAGAATACCACATACAATGTAATACCAGATTACTATGTAACAGTGCTAAGCACTGTTCAAGACTAAGAGGATATAGTATAGAACAGCTTTCTCTCTCTCTCTCTCTCTCTCTCTCTCTCTCTCTCTCTCTCTCTCTCTCTCTCTCTCTCTCACACACACACACACACACACTCATAAATTGACAGTATTTTTGTCTACTTCAAATTTCAGTAACATCTTTTACTGCTTAAAAAAAAAGACTTTAACAGCATTAGTGCACTTTTTATCAAGGTCCTGTATCTATCAACTTTTCTTCTGAAAAAAAAAATCTAGAAAATTATGTTCCATTAGTTTACTAGTTTAAACACAGGTAAATTTATTTTAAAGTGATGAATGTTTTTCTTCATATAATGTCATGTGTTTCTTTAACTACTATCAGCTGTGTTCTAAACACTGTGGCATTCAACTAGAACTCATAGGAATCCTCAAAGTTTCTATCAGAGAAAAAGCATAAATCTGAACTCCTACAATCTGCCACAAGTATCCTTCTGTAAAATGTGGGGGACAATTAAAGTAAGATGTTTTAAAGAAAATTTTATCCCAACCCAAAACCCCAAATCCCTACTTAAGTTTGACTTTGAAATATATTTATCAATAGTAATACTATCCCAGTAATCTAGAAGAATTAGGCCACTCTAGAAATTAGACATAATTACATTCAGAAGAAATAAGGAACTCCATCCAACAAATGCCAACAACCAATTTCTATAATACATTTCCACCTTGGCTTAAAAAAGATAAATTTTATCTTCTACCACAGTGTAGTAGCTTCCATTAATGACACTATTATTGGACCATACAACCAATTTAATTTGGATAAAAGTATTTCACTTCTGTATACTGCTTTACAGTTTATTAAACACTGTCACATATAAATGACTCTTAAAGGACTGGTTTGTTTTGTCTGAGAAATACTTAATCAGCATCACTTGTGATCCTATATACTTTCAAGACAGGTAAATCCAACTACATTAACAAGATCAAGACACAACCTGGTGTTAAACAAAACAACAAAAAAAGATGTAAATCAACAAAGGGGATAAAATAATTTCCTTTCAAAAATATGCAGAGAAACATTATATAGTAACTATTCTAGATGTAACTGAATGACAAAAAAATGAGTAACTTTGTTTTAGAAAACACCTCCAAAGATGAGACTGATCTCTTCCCCCACATAATGATAGAAAGCTATTCTTGGTGGAGAAGTAAAGAATTTGGTTTAATTTAGGAATATTAAATTAGGGGTATGTTTACAGGCTGAAAGCTCAACTTAAGATGTAAAACCTAAATTGAAAGCAAGTTCTGAAGTTTTAATGGAATAATGATGGGTATGGCTTCTGAAACAGTGTTGTTCCAGCATTTGATCAAAAGGTTTTTAGGCAAGTCTATCCATTTCTAAAGTACCTGAAACTGTTAGGGATAATGAGGATGACAGAACCTCTGAAATTTCATTGTCCACTTTAAAAGCTTTTTCTAAGTATTTGCCAAGAGACCAGATAGCATTTTAAGGAGAGTGTGTCCTTCATGTAAGCAATTTCTTGACCTAAAGGATGAAGGAAAATGAACATTATACAAGACAAAGTTACAAGAAACTTTCCTAGCATATAATCATAGAACCCAATATTAGGCTTGATAAACATCTTAATTTCTATTTACCTAAATGTAAATCTAAGAGATCATACATGTCACAAAAGTACCAGAGTGATTTTACTAAATTTGAATAAGTGAAGTCCACTTGAGGTGTTTAAGTGCCACACACAATTTATAATATATGGTGTACTATTGAATATTTGGTCAGCACTGTGACAAAGTACTTAGATAAGAATGCAGTGGTCTATTGGTTTGTTAACAATATTGATAAATGCCTATGTAAGGCTATGTAATACAAAAAAGCTAATATACTCACACAGACTTCCAGAGCAAAATTTTGAGCAATGTATCAGTTTACTATAAATGTTTGACTTCTATAATAAAGGCAAATTAAGCAATAAGAATATCTATCACAAGCTCTCATGCTGAAAGACCCGGAAGTCATACAGGAGTTTATTCCAAGGACAACATAAAAATAACGAGAAGAGGAAAGGTCCTACAGTGTCCAGAGTAGGTCCCTTATCGCAAAAGTACCCTGACATTTGTCTTTAACCTTAATGCTTTCTTAGCACTCTTTTGATTACTAGAAACAAAGTTCACCCATGAAGATGATGATATTAATAATAATAATGATGATGACCATGACAATGATGAGATATTTATTATAAGAATACATACTAGTCAAGGAAGGGGGCTACACTGATGTGGCATTATTGACCCAACTTCCTGCAAGTGAGATCTGGAACATGATAGAAAAGAACCCCTTTGTCTTGTTCAGGGACTGTGAGAGGTCTGGTGTCCATCACTTTCCTTATCTGTCTTGCATTCCTCCCCCAGCCCAGGTGCACTCTCTGTGCAGCATGTCTGAAGTATTAGGCACAAGCTCTCTACCACCAACTCCTTAGCTTGCTCAGAGATTTTAATTCTATCCTAAATGCTTGTCTACTTCTTCTGGCAATCCTACCCAAAATGCTTATTTCATCTCTTAGCTGCTTCAGTTTTCTATATCCTCTAGTCCTTCTAGTTCCTGGGTCAAAAGCCCACCACTCAGTTTGCCTGGGAATAGACAAATCTTCCTAAAACAACAGGATGGGTAGGAAGGCCACCTTCCCTTAGAAAGGGCTAAGTATGGATGAAGCAACAATCACTGGTAATTCGAATAAACACAGGAAGAAAAGGAATGGGATGGCTGGGATAAGAGGAAGAGTAAAGAGAGCAGGAGAAACGGAACAAACAGATGTGCAGTTTACTGTGTTAATCTTAGCTGTTGAAAACTTTGCAAATAACTAAAGGTTGTGTGGCATAAATCATTAAATGTATTAGTAACAAACCCCAACTCCTATGTTTCATTGAACATACAGAGCTATTAAAGCATCTAAGCAGGACAAATTTGAATATATCATTCACCATTACTTCTAAAATGCAACATGTTTTTTGTACTGGTGAATACATAAAATGTTCAGGAAAAACATAAATATTGTAGCAGAAGTATACAAGTGATTTCCATATAACTACAATTTATTTTATCGTCTTTTACTTAACATTACTGCATATTTGTAAGAACAGTCTTATCTATTGGTTTTTAAAGTAGGTACAACTTCTAACTGTCAAGGACTAGAGCCTATTAGAATACTGGAAGCAGGAGCAGTAACTCCTCCACCTGACAAAAGCAGCAATCTCAAATGTTCATGGTTACTTTGATTTACCATGTATCTTGCCAAGGATTTAAATTTTGGTTAGTATAATTGTACCCATAAGCCTAATTGTACCTATAAGAAGTTTCATTATTTCATTGAAACTTCAGAGCTTACATTCAACCCAAAATTTATAGCTACTATCTGTTTTTAAAGCAACCTAAGATACATTTTACTTTTCTACTTTTAACATCTGATAAAATCCAATTTTGAGGCCTAATGGGTTAAATTCCATCAACTTCAATATGAAGAGCAAATATTAGTTAAAATGAAATAATGAATTTTGTCTCTTAAAATATGCTTTCCAATATTTCACACATTCAAAATACAACGTAAATATCACCTATGTTTAGGCATCATAGGAATGCAAGCCATTTAACTTTATATACATATAAAGCAATGGTATTAGAATTCATTCATGTACCTTAGAGCATGGCTCATCAGTGAAATAATTCAAGTAATGAGTCCAAATTTCAGCCTAGAGTATAGGATTGCAACTCTGTTCTTTTAGCTAAAAGCCAGTACATGTTTTCTGAATATCACAAATGCTTTGATAGTGATCACAATAAGCAAACTTATACTTGCAAACTTTATATAGGATGGCAAATTTCCTTTTTATCAAACCAACAGTGCTTAAAAATCTATTTCATAGAAACGAGATTTTCTTACTCATAATATTCCGTTTTTCCAATTCCCAAGAATTTTCTCCCATGCTGGTTTACAGTACTCGTTATCTCTAAGTTGTTGTTTTTTAAAACAATTGTACAGTACAACATACGATGTTTTCTCACTATCCTTCATGTTCTGTCACTGGCTTCCACACTGCTCCTATAAATGGAGTCATACCCAATTTCTTACTTCTTGATTCAGATTTGTTTTCTTGACTCGTAATTACATTCTAAACAAATAACTACTTTTGAGTAATCTATTCATTCTAAGTACTGTTGAGTGAATTAGTGAAGATAAGCTACCTGCTGAAGAAGATAAATCTCAAGTGTTATGGTCTGAGTATGAAATGTGTTAAAAAGTCAAGTCCAGTGGACTTGGCTGCCAGGTGGGAGGTTTAAGAAAGTGAGGGCTCAGACCTAACAAATGGGTTAAGTCTTTGACAAATTCCTATCATGATGACATTACTGGGAGATGGTGAGAAGCAAGAGATGCGGGCTACTTGAAGAAAGTAAGTCACTTGAGGTATACCGTGAAAATGTCTATCTTGTACCTGTCTTTACCTGTCTTGTCTTTTCTCTGCTTTCTGGCTATGTAACATGAGGTAGCAGCCTCTACTGCATACTCCTGCCATAATATTCTGCTTCACTTGAGGTCCAGAGCAATGAGTTCATTTAGGCATGGACTAATGAAGCCTCTGAAAAAGTGAGATGAATTAAATGTTTTACCCTTTGAAGTTTTCTTTCAGTTATTTTTCACAGTGACAAAAAGTCTTAACTAACAGAAAGATCTTAGTGGCTTAGCTCAAATTTTTGGCTCAGGTAAACTCAAAACGGATCATCCTATTCAGTGAACCACCATGCTACCCCACATAATGACTCAGAGTCCATAGACGTGGTCTTCCTAGAGGCTTGGTTTCCTGATTGCATCCAAAAGGGAAAATACAAATAGGATTAAACACAGGAGTTGCCTATGAGCCAAGAGTAGAAAGTAATATCCTTTATCTCTGCTCAGATTTCAGTAGTTACAACACAGATTCACAACTACACCTAACTTCCAAGTGACTAGAAGGTAGAATAGACTGTGAAAAGTTAAGGTTTTTGAGTAAAAATGATAGATACAAATGGAATTTAGTGAACAGCTAGCCAATCCTGGCTATACTAACATCTACTGTAAGTCTTAGATTCATCCTTAATTTCCTTGGCCTTATGACAGACAAGTTGGAAATGAAAGCATCTATATGTCTAAAAGTACTAAAATGATAAATTTTGTGGCACATATATTTAGGAAAGAAGCAGGGATATAGGGATAGAACAGTCTGTTCTCCTAAATATTTCTAGTAAGAAAAATTTGTGCAAAAATTAACTATTAAAAAGGTATTTCAATATAAGTACTAAATCATCAACGTCAAAATACATAAAATTAAAAATAATCATGTTTTACCACATTACATAAAATTTTACAATATTTTATCCTAAACAGAGTCTCAATCTGACTTGAACTTTTTTGTTTGTATCTAAAGATACATTTAAAAAATACAGAATTGGCAATAATTACAATATTGCCTTAATTAAAGAATGAAATTAACTAAAGAGGTACTATCTCCAAATATGAGCATCTTTAAAAGTAATAGCACAGATGAACATTAAGGGGTTACATAATTTGGGGCCAATCAAACTATTAACAGCCCCTACCTTCCCCTTTTTACTTTTTACATCTTCCCAGCTGTTTCTGCCATTTCTAAAACCTCACAGTATATATCTACATCACAATATCTATCTCAAAAAAAGTGAGCATATAAAATCATTATTTTCTATAACATATTAAAATGGAAAATAAGATTACCAACAATATACTCTCATAAGCAATATTCTTATAATTCTAACTTTTCATTATTCTTTATATCAAAGAAAGAGAGTAACCTTGTAAAATGTATTATTCAAGTATTATTCTATCCATGTGATAACCTCAATATTCATGCAATATCAGAGTTTTACAGATATTAGTGTCACATTACATAAACTTTCTGCTGCTGTTGGACAAGGTAAATGAGAAGTAAGATTACAAAAGGCAACCTAATCATTTTATGGATTTCCATTTCCAAATCAAATACTAGATAACAAAATCTCTAACAAGCCAAACATAAAATATTGTAAGTGACTTCTATTTCTTGTTCTCCCTCTCTGTTCTTGATCCAGCTGGGATCTCCCGCTCCACTAAGCTCTCTTTCCCTCCGCCCTTGCCCTTCATTGTCCCCACTCACGTCCAGGTGGTTCATGTAGATCTCATCCATTTCTCTGTCATTAGGCGATCCCTGTGTCTTTCTTAGGGTCCTGTTTTCTAGGTAGCTTCCCTGAAGTTGTGAGTAGCAGTCTAGTCATCTTTGTTTTACATCTAGTATCCTCCTATGAGTGAGTACATACCATGTTTGTCTTTCTGGGTTAGCTCACTCAGGATGATTTTTTCTAGATCTCATGATATCATTGTTTTTCTCTGCTGTGTAGTATTCCATTGTGTATACATACCACATTTTATTTACCCATTCTTCAGTTGAAGGGCATCTAGGTTATTTCCAGGTTCTGGCTATTACAAACAATGCTGCTATGAACATAGCTGAGCAAGTGCCCTTGTGGTATGATTGAGCATTCCTTAAATGAAGACCACATGAGAATAGGAAGAAGCAAAGTGCTAGAGAGGTCCACAGAAATCCACAAAGATATCTCCACTGGCAATGGTTGAGAGAAAGCCCAATCTGACCTACTCTGGTGATAGGATGGACAAATACCCTAATTGTCATGCTAGAAATCTCATCCAATGACTGAGGGAACCGGATGCAGAGATCCACAGGCCAGACCCCAAGTGGAGCTCCAGGAGTCCAATTGGCAAGAAAGAGGAGGGTTTGTATGAGCGAGAATTGTTGAGACCAAGACTGGAAAAAGCACAGAGACAAATAGCCAAACGAATGAAAACACATGAACTATGAACCAATAGCTGAGGAGCCCTCAACTGGATCAGGCCCTCTGGATAAGTGAGACAGTTGATTAGCTTGATCTGTTTGGGAGGCATCCAGACAGTGGGACCGGGTCCTGTCCTCAGTGCATGAGCTGGCTGTTTGGAACCTGGGGCTTATACAGGGACACTTTGCTCAGCCTGGGAGGAGGGGACTGGATCTGCCTGGACTGGATCTACCAGGTTGAACTCAATCCCCAGGGGAGACTTTACACTGGAGGAGATGGGAATGGGGGGTGCGCTGGGGGGGGGGGAGGTGGGGAAAGGACAAGGGAATCCGTGGCTGATATGTAAAATTAAATTAAATTATAAAATAAAAAATAAATAAATAAGACCTTGGCATCTAAAAAAAATATTCTAAGTAACTTCTAAACATATTTTGAAAATGAACACATTTTAATTTTTCTATTCACTAAAATTTACATAGTTTAAAAGGTCTCAGGTGTTATGTTATTCTCATGAGCCAAATGTCTAACATTAAGTACATTTATTATAATTTGGCATATTTCTGTCTATATTCATGTTACAACATAATTACCAAAATTGTTTTACAAAAGGTATCTTCTCAAATCCCGCACTGTTAAGACAGTTTCAGGAACTATCATGTTCCCAGACCAAAGCCTAGAGTCAGAGAAGGGCCACTGATGGCTCTGGAGGTGAGAGTACTCAGCACTAAGCCTGACAACTTGAGTCTGTTCCCCAGAACCCACATGTTAGAAGGAAAGAATTAAATGCCATAAGCTGTCTTCTGACCTCCACATGTGCTGCAGCAGGCATGTGTGTGCCCCAACACATGCAAATAAATTTTAAAAATGTAATAAAGTCAACGAAAGCCTTTGTACTACAAAGAAAAATACCAAATCACTCCAGTTAAACACACACACACACACACACACACACACACACACACACACACACACACACACACACACACAATGGAGAACACTGGAAGACCTTCCCAATCCCACTAGAAAATATCTTCCTAAATGTAGAAATATATGATTTTTTTCTTTAATATACCTTTGACTGAGAAAGAAATATGACAAGCCACACCTCATATATTGTATATTAAATGTAAGCAATATTAAAGAAATTGGTTATAACCTCAGTTAAAGGGAAAATGTGTCTCAAGTAACAAAAGAAATACATTTGGGGGAAAAAATTTTGAGATGGGATCTCATGTAGAACTGCCTATCCCTGAATGTGCTATGCAGTCAAAAAATGACCTTGAAGTTGGGATCTTCCTGCTTCTGTCTCCTAAGTGCAGAGATCACAGACATATGCCATCACTGCTGTTTTGATGTGGTACTAGGAATTGAACCCAGGGCCTCATACATACTAGTTAAATGCTCTATCAAGTGACCTACATCCCCAGCCCTGTGTAACTATTTCCAAAATCAAAACTTCTTTTTGAATTCAACATTTTTCATTTTCATTTAAAGTATGCATGGTAAGATGTGAAAGATTCATGTTCCCTCTCTTTAAAAAAAGCATCAGTTTCTAAGCATTAAGATCTAAAATGAACTTTATAAAAGTGACTACATGTTGCTGTATTAAAAAAATGACCCACAATTTTTATCCAGATATTACTAGGTACTTTATCAATAAACACTATTACAAAGTAGCTAAAAACACTACCCTAATATAAGGAAAATAATGTTGGCTGGCAAAGTAGAGTGTTTTGAAGTGCTTTTTGAATACCTCAGTCTCACACTCCAATCAGGAGCATCTGTCTACCAACTGTCAAGATAATGTCTAGCTTAGGAGTTTTCCTGAATTCATCACTATTCATACATGCCTGCCACATCTTTGTGACAAAGAAAGAGAGAGGGAATGAGGGAGGGAAGGGTTATAGATTGATTTAAACCTATTTTTTTGTTTTAATAAATATAAAAATTATCACTTTGAAGGCAGCTATTGTGAATGAAGTACCCCTCCATCTCCGGGTCTAGGAATTCAAGTTAAAGTTTTTATAGACATTCTCATTCATTCATTATACTGCATTAAATGTTCTCACCTTGTAATGCTACTAACTCAAGGATTTGATCCCCATACTTAAAAAAGTACAGACTCATTCATTACACTGCATTAAATGTTCTCACCTTGTAATGCTACTCACTCAAGGATTTGAATCCCATACTTAAAAAGTACAGACTAAGCCAGGTGGTGGTAGAACGCACCTTTGATCCCAGCACTTGGAAGGGAAAGGGAGACGATTCTCTGAGTTCGAGGCCAGCCTGGTCTACAAAGAAATTTCCCGGAAAGTCAACACGGGAAACCCTGTCTTTAAAAAAACCAAAAAAAGTACAAAAAAGTACAGACTAGTCATCAACACTTACAGAAACAGTACACTAATCTCTTATGTTTCAAGTCAAATCTATAAAAACCTAAGTTTTAAAACATCTAACTAGTCCGCAGATTACTGTATGTAGAAATGTTTTTCTGCATTGCTATACCACTGCTCAGTCAGACAGCAAAGAGCTGGGCCCCACGGCCCTCCAAAGGTTTACACACTGTCAACAAGACAAGGACGGCAGGCTGAAAGTGGAAGAATGTTTGCCTAGCGTGTGCAAGGCTCTAGGTTTGAACTCAACATCTCAGTAAGTCTGGAGGGGGAAAGAGGTAAAACAAAAACCTGTAACAATACAAGAGATAACAAAATTCAAGAAAAACTAAGGAGGGGGAAGAAATTCAAAGAAGGATAAAACTACCCTTTTGCTCAATGTGCAGATTACTGTTCTTTCCTACTTTACAGAGTAATAAGTCCTGCTGATTGATTTCTTAGTTATTAGGCCTGTTGCACAGAAAATTATATAAACCAATCAGTAATCAAACAGAAATGAAAATCAATAAGGTAAGTTTCAAAGAATCAAATACAACAGGGATACTTTCTATATTTTATAAAAAAGTATGGTATTTTTCACAATTATAAAGTAAGTTCCTCTAAAACTAAAATACATTCTTATTCATTTCTATAATAACTTAAGAGTCTAAGTTTTTCTAGAGATAACACTAAAATTACTTAATGCAAGTATTAAGGATTCCCACCTTTCAGAATCCCAAATCTAGACATTCTAATTCTGGAAAATCAAAATTTTAACACATATTTTAGAAGATTCAAGATAAAATTCGTCCAGCAAAGCTCTAGTCAACAAATTTCTTGGATACTGTTGAGAGAGGGATGAAAAACTACTACTCTTCTGAGATATTTTATAATATGAAAAGGAGCCACATACACAAGTAGTAAAACTATGGTAAATACTAAGATAAGTTATGATAAAGTGCTGGCAATGTTCCAAAGGGGGCTTTTCTTTTCCTGAGGGGATAAATCAAGACTAGTGAACTACTGTCTGAGGATGGGAAAGAGCATTTTACCATCTGAATCCATGAAAACATAGTGCTACTTCTGATGGAGTAGGGGGAAGGAATATTATGCCATTCTTTTTTTTTTTTAATCATTTATTTATTTGCATTGGTGCATCTGTGTAAGGGTGTTGGATCACATGGAACTGAAATTACAGACAGTTGTGAGCTGCCATGTGAGTGCTGGGAATTGAACCCAGGTCCTCTGGAAGAGCAGCCAGTACTCTTAATGGATGAGCCATCTCTCCAACCCCTCATGCCATTCTTTGAAGAAAGATGATGTACCTATTGGATTAACAGTTTGACAAGCCTCAGTTGGTTTTATCTATACATCAGAGAGAAGAACAGCACCCTACAGTAGAAACATTATTCATAGCATTTGGCAATTTCTAAGGGATAATGGAGGAGATAGGACCACAGAAGCTGAGTCTTCCATGACAACTAAGTGAGACACTGAAGAGATCATGTGTCTGTACATTCCTTTTGAAGACCACTGTGGGTTTCTGAATATGTGGCTCAAGAATATTTAATTTTTCTAAAGCCCCCTTGTTAAATAACAGTAACTGACTTATATGATTTAACAGCATTAATAAAAAGGATCCATATGCCACATATAATACAGCTAAAAAAAAAAAAATCACAACTTGTTACAGAGTATTTGTATGTGTACTGTGAAAATGTATCTCTGCCAAGTCACCTTCTGATTGGTTTAATAAAACTGAATGGCCAATATCAAGGTAGGAAAGATAGGTGGGATTCCCGGGAAGAGAGGAAGAGGAGGAGGAATCTAGGTGTGCTGATTAAGCAGGAGATGCCAGAAGACGCGAAGAGAAAACAGGAAGTGCAAGACGGAAGAGAGGTAAAACCACATGATAGAATGTAGATTAATATAAATGAGTTAATTTAAGTTATAAGAGCTAGTTAGGAACAAGCCTAAGTTATAGGCAAAGCTTTCATGATCAATAAGAACTCTCTATGTCATTATTTGGGAGCTGGCTAGGGTAGAGAAAAACTCATTAAAACTGACTCAGAGAATGTGAAGAAGCAATAGCTATTTATTGTGAAAAGTTTATTTTATTTAAATAATTTTACAACTACTAAGTGCTTCCATGTATAATAATTTTCAAAGTCATAGAATCAATATACAAAGAAAGGTATTCATGTGCACTTATCAGAATCTTAGGAAACCAGAAAATCTATTGTCCTTTTTAAAAGGTTAGTGCTTAGACAGAACAGTATTAGGCAAGTACTGATTATGTTCATATTAGATGATGCTTAAGTTAGATATAACAATTTTTAAAATCTATGTATAATTTTAAAATCATTTGATATACCTACTAAACCTAAAAATGTTTTACAAATGCAAACCCAATATACATAACAACCTAAAAATATGTCACATACTCAATATGGTCATTTAATTCCATATAAGTTCAACTTCTACAACTTACAAGTAAAATTTCTCAAAATAATAAGCTTAAATTTTATTGAAAAACATACTGTACTTTTCCAGGTTTACCAATCAACATTCTCTTTCTTCACCCAGTAGAAAGTTCTTTATCTATAAACAGTCCTATAGCCCCAAAGAGTTGCCAAGATAAATAAAATAAAAATTAAACTGGGGGTGGGGGGCAAGGTCAAAACTGGGTCAGAAAGCCACATTAAGAGTACTATTAGTCCTCCATCACTATTCTTGTAGCTCCTCGAAGGTAGAAAATCCTTGTGAAACAGGTAAAGATTTGGTCAAGATAGGGATAGAATAAGTAAAAACCTGCTTTACCCAAACATTTGGCATTCAACACATCCTAGCAATGCCAAAGCAAAGCAAAGCAAACGATTCTATGAGTGCATTCAGCTCAAGCACCGGCACAGACAGCCCAGCCACGGCTGCTGTCAGGGCATTGCAGAGGTCAGTGCTGTGTAAACCGGCCTTCTCAGTCTTCTACGGCTGCCTACACACACCCCAGACTAGGACAACACAGTAACAACAGGAAGAAGAACGAAGAAAAATGAAGTAGTTGTTGTTGTTCAAGTGAGTATAAATGAGATATTAACATTTAAAAGGGACCTAACCTACATACACATACGGCATATACATTACTGCTCAAAAGCAGATTACAGCAGCTCAACCAGATAGCTTCTGTTAAAAGAAGTGAAAATAAAGAACAGCCAGGGGACGTTTAACTACAGAGTCAGTGAGCATGAATCATATTTCAACACTAGGTTTATTTTAAGTATTCTTGACTTATTTACAATTTATACATCAAAACATTCAAAGTTGAAAACTCCATTCTTGAATCGAGCTTTTAAGTTCTTTTTAGACTATGGAAAAGAAACTCTACCACCCTTGTATTTCACAGTATTTCTAAAAAATTAAAAAATATATTGTAAGCAATGTACAAACATCAGACTAAAAAACTATATAGGTCTCACTTAGGAAACAGATTGTGAAGGATGAGGCTAGAGTGGTGGGCAGTGAGTCAAAGGGATAACTACACAAGTGTGAGACCCTAAGTTCAGATGCCACTCACCTATATTAAAAACAAACAAACAAAAACTGTGCTTGGCCATAGTTGTCCCTAACCACAAGTCTGTGGGCAGCAGTGTGGAGACAGGGGGATCACTTTCTGGCCACTACATGCACTCTAAGTTCAATGAGAGACCCTGTGAAATGCACTCTAGGTTCAGTAGGACAAAATGATAGAGTAAATACCCAAGTCCTCTTCTTGCTTCCTCACATCATGTGCATAGTCATGTACATACATTCTCCGCCCACACAAGCGAACACAGACACAAAAAAGAGAAAATTGCAATACTGATTTGTTAGCCACAAAGTTAATCTAGGACATGGAACTAAACTCCATTTCTTTAAAATAAAGGGGGAATTTCCATTCTAACAAGTGGTATATATGTATCATCCTATGACATCAATAGTTTAAGGAAAACAACACACAGCTTGAGCAGTGAAGACCGAAACTATTAACTCCCTGAACAACTTACTGTCTGTATCAATATAACTTTATTGCTCCAGGACATACAACCCCAGTCAATTATTTGATTATCCATTACAGAAATTAAACATCCATCAACCACTTAATATATAGTATCAATGGTTTATAAAATTCTTTGACTCCTGTACTGCTGCAGCATGATCTTTAAGCAAATGCAGATTTATATACACATGCACATACACACTTGTAATGATAGACCTTAAACCAAACTTTGGTTCTCAGTATAAAATACTGGATTTCAAATACGCACAACTATGTACACACATAAAAAAGTTAAGAGGACAAAAGTATTAGTGACACTGCTGAACATAAACAGATTATAATTTTCTTCGTGTATTATTTTCAGTTTTCCCAATGAGACTGGGGAAATCAGAGATTTGTCTAGGAAATAAAAATATCTTGGTATTGAGCCGGGCGGTGGTGGCGCACGCCTTTAATCCCAGCACTTGGGAGGCAGAGGCAGGCGGATCTCTGTGAGTTCGAGGCCAGCCTGGTCTCCAAAGTGAGTTCCAGGAAAGGCGCAAAGCTACGCAGAGAAACCCTGTCTCAAAAAACCAAAAAAAAAAAAAAAAAAAAAAATCTTGGTATTATTTCTGTTGATAGCATAAATGTTGTTTTTAAGGAACCAGAATGTTAAAAGCTATCCACTGCAAACCAAAATCAAAGAACAAGAACACAACTACAAGATTCCAAGGTAACTAAATGATATGTTATGCTGTCCTAGCAGTTCCCTCCTGTTTTCAGACACCCGGACCTGTAGACTTTCAACCAGCTTGGAACAAGCCTGAGAAACCAAACAACAAGCTATAGCGAGCAAAGGGCTCAGAAAGACCAAGGCCTAAGTAGAAACTGCTAGTTTTCCTAGATTTTGCTAATGCTTTCAATTCAGAACTCACCAGAGAGAATGTTAAGGGGGTTCATTTGTCCTCCAATTAGAGCACATTTACGAGGCATCCCCTTGCCATACAGTCAAGACTTCTCCCTCCTCTGCTGGCCTTTGAACCTCAAACACAGGGAAAGCTGCTTCCTAATGTCTTCCCTATGCAAACTGAACAGACTGTCCTTGTTTGGAAGGTCTGCATGGATTTCTACATCAGGAAAAGCTTGACAGATTATTTACATTCTTCTAATACACAAAAATAACTAATAAAAATTTACATTGTTATTGAACTTGGGGTCACAAGCCGTACCCCAAGTCATATCCATTAATTTTTCCCTTATGTGTCATCCTGAATCTCAAATGTCACACTATAATAACTATCACGTTGCACCTGTGTTATAATCAAGAATGTAGAATTCTCAGGCAAACTAGTCAACAATACAATCTTCTGGGAGCTAAAGGAAACTGGCTTTTTCTCACTCTGTATACAAATTGTCCTTTCTATTAACAACCCCATATCAGGATTTCAGGATTTCTGAGGTCTCACAGTGCAATTAAAGTGGTTTTCAGAGGACAGAGAACACGCACTTAAATCTCTAGTTTAGTGACCACTGGTCTCCAGCTTTAATGGGAGCAGGCACAGATGCCTGCATGGATGTGAGAGAGATGGGAGTGGGAAAGGAGGCAATTACAGAGCCTAACAGCTTTTAGGAAGTCCCTTTTTTTTAAATTTGCATCATATCACAAGACCCAAAATTTAGGATTTGGGGTCTACATATCCTAGAGCAGGGCCATTTAACAATCTAATTACAAAACTAGAGTATAAGTAAATAAAATGTATTTCTCTCTCCTCCCTCCCTCCCTCCCTCCCTCCCTCCCTCCCTCCCTCCCTCCCTCCCTCTCTCTCTCTCTCTCTCTCTCTCTCTCACACACACACACACACATACACACACACACAGTTTCCACTATGAATTAAGTTGAACTATCCAACAAACTTGATGTCTCTCAATTTTTATAATTACTAAATACGTCCAATGTGTCTTTTGAATAACAAACTCAGACCCTGGTAAATAAATCTGAAACATTATTTCTTAATGGTGACTTTACAGAGTTCTAGATACCTGACACTGGTTCATAAAAAAGAATAAAAAGGGGTTTGTAATGAAACCTAAGTTCAGAAAATTAAAGAATAAATGCCAATGAAAAGACAATAAGTACTCTCAACAACTATATGGTGACACATCTATTGTTGTGTGCATTTGCCAATCAGTATTGTTATGGTCCTACAAAGACTCCAGTGCACCAGACTGTAGCTAATTATGTATATTCAAGTGATTAGCAAGCACTTGTTGCCTCTTTCACACCACCCTCCAAACAGCAGCCTTTGAGAGGAGAATAGACTGCAAATTTATTGAGAGAACACTGTTAATCCTTTGGGGAGAATGTAAATGTAAACAGGACTACTCTACATCAAGGTGCTTTGACAACAACAATCATCTGCATAAACACATGCTCAACAACAAACAGGTGTTCTATTTCACAACTAGCACCCATTTGATGCTTTCAAGTAAGCAGTACACACAAACTGTTAGGAGTACTTTGAAACCAGCTGCAATTACTATAATTAGCTGCTTTCCTACACTTTTGTTTGCTTTTACCTGTTCAATACTGTGCTATGCCAAGTCCCACACTCCAAGTAAAATGACCAGTTTAGGACTTACCTCTTAAGGTATGACAAAAAGAAAACTCAAACTCAATTTAAACTAATTCAACTAGAACCTTCTGTAAAACAGTTCAATCAAAAATACTGAAAGAAAAGCTAGGACTTCTGTTTTGAAACCATGCATCAATGAGAGAAAAAGCTAAAGCTTTTCTAAAATCTGTTTTATAATACTGTATCAGAAGAGACTAAAGTTATTGTAGAGTTGATTGAATTGAGAGAGAAAAATATTTACTTCTACAGACTAAAGATTGAGTAAATGGGGAACTAGATATAAAATGAAATACTACATAGCAATTAAAAGGCATGGCATGCCAATAGCTATAGCCATAATTACATAGCCTGGGTATGGCAGAAAACAGTACTAAATCAAATAAAGGCCATTTTAGAACACTCGAATATAATAGCTAACCATAATAAACAAATATAAATAGCCAAATGAATATCTATATAACCCCAAATATAATGTAAGTTCCACCACCAAGAGTTTCAAATGCAATAATATACAACCTAGAAAGCAGAAAAGTCTGTAATTTCACAACAGGAAAAATGTGGTAGAGTTGAGCCTCATAAATCCAATCCAGTGACAAAGATACTGTCAAGACTATAATGTCAGGACTGTATCAGCCCCATGTGCCACTGTATCTCCTGTACCTAGCCAGCACCTCCGAGTATTTCATTAACAAAAAAATTCATGAATATATGTGACTGAAGGCATATACAAATCAAAGACCATAAGTAAACCCAAATCCTATACCATTATTTACCAAAAAAAGAACTTTTAAAAAAAAAACATGTCATTCTATCACTTTAAAATATTTTTAAATATCAAACTTTTAAAATTTTTAAAATTAAAAATTTTTTTGCAATTTTTAAAATTAAAATATAATTACATCATTGTCTATATCCCTCTCCTTTAACTCCTCCCACCACTCTTGTTGCTCGTGTGTGTGTGTGTGTGTGTGTGTGTGTGTGTGTGTGTGTGTGTACACATAAATACACAAATACAACCTGCTGAGTCCATTTAGTGTCACTTATATGTATATGATATCATGGCTGACCACTTGGTATTGGATAACCAATAGGAGGATCATCCATGGAGAAAACTGATCTCCCCCTTCCCAGCAGTCTGTAGCTCATGCCTGCAGCTCTTTGTCTAGGGAGGGGTCCATGAGATTCACCCTTCCACTGTCTGTTGGTGGTGTGCCTAGTCAGGTCTTGTCTAGGCAGCCATGTTGTTGAGGTCTCCTGGCAGATTCTGATCCCCTAGCTCTTCCACTCTTCCACCCTTCCTTCTTCAATGTTCTCTACGCCCTCAGTTCTGGTGATGTGCTGTAGAATATATCAACAGGGGCTGGGCACCCCAAGATCAGGTTTGAGCAGTTTTGGTTTTCTGTAATGGTCTCCATCTGCTATGAAGAGAAGCTTCTTTAATAATGTGTGCTACACTTATTTGTGAGTATAAGGAGAAGCATTTAGAATGCAGCAAGGAATTATACTGGTTCAGTAAAGCAGTAGTAGGTTCTCCTATGAGATCTATGATCTCACTGACTATGAGTAGCTGTCTAAGTTTCCAGTACCGGGCCATCATTTCCCTTCTGTTGAGCTGGCCTTGGGTCCAATTAGTTACCACCAAGTTATTGTGAAGATGAGAGTGCCATTACTGTACCTTTAGTGTTATCTTGCTATGCTTGTCATTGCTGTGGCTCAAAGGTGTCACAACTGAGTAGAACTATTGATTGCTTTTCTCCCTTGACAGATTGCACAGCAACTTCAGGTAAGATCCAGCTCAATTCTTCTGAGTCCTGTGTCCAAAATGTATGGTATCTTCAGGAACAGGGAATGAAGGACCTTCAACTTCTGGGAGGAAACCATGGGCTCCAGCAACAGCCTATTCTGCTCTCAGAGTCTCTTGGACTCCCCTAACCAACAACTCGAAAGGTTTCTCATGTCTGGTACTTCATCTTTGTTAGATAGTTTATGGCTCTTGTGTAGAATATTATCACCCAAGTGTTATAACTTCATTTAATCTATATACATACACTTAAATATATTATATATATGTAATTCTTGGTAAATATAAAATATGATTCCTTATGGTTTTTTAAACTCTGCACTCCCTCTCCTATTTTGATCTTCCTCTCACAAACTCAAGCCCCTCCCCATTTTTCCCATTTCTCCTTTCATATCACCTGTATCAGATTTCAATAAAACTCAAGTCAAAGAGAAAAACAAAGACAAATGGCTTCAAATGCAGCTAGTATTTAATTGGCTGGGAAAGCAACAGTGATATCATGGTTTTTCTTAAAGGTTATTTTGAAAGCAAAACAGAGTAAGAATGGGAAATACAGGAATACAAGACAACTTCTAATAAGGCAAGAACCTTTCTTGAAAAGTACAAAAGCTAGAGTTTGACTACTGAAAGAAATTCAGATTTGCCCATCGGAAACAAGAGAGGTATCAAATACAAAAAATTCATCTACTTTAAAATCAACCTCAAAGTCCCCTTCGATAAGCCAAGGCAATGAACTTTTGTACAATTAAAAAGCATACTTAAAATATCTGAACACAGAGCAATTACCATCCCAGCCTCCTCCTCAGACTCCCTCCAGGCAGCCACATCTATGCTGTCTTCTGGTAGGCATAGGATTTCTTCTTTATCACACTTTCCTTTGGTCCTGCTCCCATTCACATTTCACCAGATAACTCTTCCTTCAGGTCAAATTAACCTCAAGGTCCTCAAAGCATTTCTTGGTTTTACTATAAACAAAACTGAGCTTGAGCAAGCCATTTTATTTCTTTTTGACTCAGTATACTCATTTGCAAAAGGGTGGTTATATGTTATACCTCATAAGGCAGTACTTAGGAATTAAATGAGAAAATTCATGACACCAAATAACTATTCAATAAAGCACGGCCACTACTGCTCTTCTCTGACCCTGGTTAAAAGCCTCTTTTCCCACTAGTTCTGCTACCCTTTCTCATTCCACCAAAGCGTAGATGGCATTATATTTTGCTAAAAATAAAGAGGTAGGAAAGAAAAAGGAAAGCTAAAGCTAGTACTCAAGACGGAAAGGAACAAAAACAAGAAGGTCAGATTTCCAACAGATATTATTAAAATAAAATGTTCTTACTGTCCTAAGAATTTGAACAGCATTACTCTTAACATCTATCATAATGCTACACTATGTATATGACACCTTTCTAAAAGGCCACCACCAGAAATTACATGATAGAAATGATAAGAATAATTTGTTATCAATGTAAGAAGATCAACAGCAAAAGAGATTCCTCTTCCTAACCCAGAATAAACAACACATATAAAACTGACCCAGGACACATTTATGTACTACAAAAAGAATCCAAACACTGAAGTACTGTGGTCTCGTCCCACAAATTAGATGTTGATTCTAAATGTAGACCAGCTTTATGGACAGAGATTAAGATAAACCAATATACTCCCAATTGCACCAACTACATCTAAGGCCCAGAGAAGTTAAACAGAAGAAAGCAACAATGAATAGACTCTTCACCAAAAAAGAAATGTTTGTTTTTGCAGGTTAGCGCCACCATTTTTTTCACATTTGCATCCTAATAGTTCTACTTGGTCTCCCCATTATGCAACAGTTCTTACAATCCAGCCAGCTACCCTGACAACTAGGTTCCTTTGCCAGGGTGGCTTTGTCTAAACCCTAAAGCTGTGCTTGGCTTTGCACTGAGTCCAATGGCTGTCTGTGATCTGAATGCCAATGAAGAGTACAGACCCTGTTGGCTAACAAGCCAAAGACTAAAAGGTCTCCTTGGGGTCAACAAACTGTCTCGACTACTTTCATAAGCTTAAAAGACTAGAAAATGCAGCTAGCCATGCATCTTATTTCTTAGGTTGACAACAGAAAGTACTAAACATTTAACCAACATCAGATACCCCAGAGATTCAAAAGTTTCAATAAGGGTCTAATAAACCACATAAAAACCAAGTACTTTTCCTTTCAAACAGAAATAAGCTTAATCTAAAATTAAAATATAGGTTGATAAAAATTTCCTATTATTAAATATTATTAAATGTGAAAAATATATAAAAAATTTACATGTTCAAAAGTATGCAAGAACCTCAGACCTTACTCTTTACTTAGTAGTTGGTTAAAGGAGATAAACAGAGCCAAAGAAACATAGAAAGTAAACCATTAAATTATAAATTTGGTGTTCATCTACTATCTAAGAAATGGAAAATTATATAACTAAAGAATCAACTAATAGATAATATCTTCTACACAGCAATCCTGAACAAAACTAAAGTCCAATGGTAGAAATACTGAACTTTTTAGCTTAAATTGTTAATAAAATATATTTATGACTTTTGTTTACACATCTGGATTTTCCACTCAGTTACTATTCATTTCCTCTTATTTTAGAATTGAGGCTCCTGTTCTCTTCCTTACAACTAATTTAGCAGTCATTCTCTTACTTAAATGTCCTATCTTATCAATTTTAGCTCCTTAGTGATTGGTTCTCTCATATATCCTCCTTACCCGCTGCCGCAACCCCAACTCAGAACATAAGGCTTCCTCACTGGACTCTTGGGCAAGCCTCCAGGCTGATTTCTGGCTACTAATATACAATGTCAAAGATATACATAAATTCAAAGTTTCTAAAAGCCATATTTGAGCTAGCAAAAGGAAACTGATGAGATTAATTTGAGTGACATTTTATTAATCAAACATATTCAAAATATGACTTCAACAAACACTCATAGAAAAATATTTTATTTTCCACATTATGAATTTAAAATCCATTGTGCCTTTTCTACTTACAACAAAGCTCAATTTAGACTGCAAATTTTCAGCACCTTAATGGACATGTCAACCTACTCAAAAATACCTGAAACATATTTTAACTTGCACTAATTATTAAATTATGTTTTTTTTTAAATAGAATCTAAAATTGCTTCTTAGACACACATTTGTTTTGATCAAGAGCTCAAAAGCCATACTGAGCTTAGGACTATCTTGCTGGACAAGATAGCTGTTAAGTTCTCAATATGCCTCTTCTAAACCAGTCTTGACAGATTTAGAATTGAAAATTATTCACATCATCTTAGAACTTAAAAGCCTTTTCACTACTTTCCACTAATCTCCTGGCAAAACCCAAACACTTACAAGGGTCTCCTAACACTGGACTCCTCTTCCTTTTTCAGTCTCAACTAGCTCCATTTTCCCTTCTTATACAATGCTTCTTCCAGATCAGGGTCATGATGAGCTTTGTCCACCCTGACCCTGTTTGACAGCTGGATCTGCACAACTCCCCTGTTGCCCATCCCAATCAACAGGCTAGCTCATTCTTCAGCTTTCAGTTTAGAGACCACCTCTTCTTAGAGACACAGCACACTAGCTCTCTCTTAAGGAGGTCAGGAACTATGTTACTCCTGCTCCCACATTCCTGCTTTTATTAAAGTGAGAAAAAAGCATTCTGCAGGTACTCAGGAATTATGAACCATTTTTAAGAATGATCTGAGATTTTTTTTCAGTACGCTGAAGATGTGTCCACAGGTGCCAGAAAGATGAGCACTGTCAATGAAAACTAATTTATACTGCCTTTTGTCTTCAAGCTTAAATTTTCAGTTTATTTATTTACTATATTTATTTACTATGCTTTAACTGTGTTTTAGAGTCTGAAGGCTACATTTTTCATTCTTAAATAACTTCTTTCTGAGAGCCCACTACATGGTTTTTACTATCATTTAACTAAAAATAAACCATATACAAAGGAAATCATCAAAATATCGCAGTACCGAAACTCAAAAGTCAAAGTTGAAATGTCAAGTACAAACAATATGCTCTGCTCCTATTCCTGTAAGCCCACTAGACGAGCAGTACTCCTGATGGTCAGGGAAATTTCTTCATTTTCTTCAAATTTCAGGGAAATTTCATTACTGAGGAAAGCTTCCCCCTACTTTCCATAAGAGGAAGCATGTCATTCCAGATTTCTGTCTTTTCTAATCCTGATGAATAAACCATGGGAGAAACATCTTAATTTGAAGAATTCAGTTCAGAGCCTTGTCTTCCTTTTGAAAGCAGTAGGTTGTAGAAAATGCAAATTTATCATTCTCCTTCTATGCAAGGGAACAGCAAGAAGTTAGAAACTCTTTTTAAATAAAGTTTTATTGGAACAGACACACCTTCACTTTACATGTTGTTCATGGCTATTTTCTTGCACAACAGTCACAGAGATGAGTAGCTGCAATTACATTAAAAAGCCATATTATCTGCAAAGATAATTACCAACAAAGACCTTTGTGCTCTAGCCTATTATCCTGCTTGAACAGCCTGAAATGTGCTGGAGAAAGTCTGCCTAATTCTGCAATTCAACAGGTCACTTGGCTCTCACAGTAAAACCTCCAATTTAACTGCTATCACAGTACAGCTGATGCCTTACACATGGTTTCACTTTCCATGCAGTTTCAGTTGCCCATGGTCAGTAACAGTCTGGCATATCAAACAGAAATAAAGAGTTGATAAATTTTGTTCTGTTCTGATTAGCATGATGAAATCTTGCACCATCTGCTTCATCCACCCAGGAAGTGAATCATCCTTTTGCCCAGTGTATCATGCTATATATCCATCATGTACTTGGTAGCTGTCTCTGTTACAAGGTATACTGCAATGGTATCACAGTGCTTGTATTCAAGTAATCCTGCATTAGCCTAATGCTTCATAATACCTCTAATAATCATTTTACTTTAACTCCATCTTTTCACAGAGACATCCCATTATCACAAGAGGAGTGATAGTGTAATTTCTAAGTTAAACTTCATGGTAGGTAATTAGATGTATGGGAAATTTTTGAATTATAGGGTTAATAAATTCTATATTAGATTATATGCTTTTCTAAGGCATGCACTGCAGGGAGGGGGCAAATGCATTTTGGCCTCCATCTTTGCTCTTCTTATTATATCTAACTGTCTTTAGAAGGCCAAGGAGGAAACAATCTTTTAGAAACCCCCGATATTTCATCTATGTATATCTTCTATGCATATTTATTAAGTTCTAACATACAAAGCTTAAAAGGAACAGTCTCAGTCAAATGCTTGTTCAAGCTATGAAATATATGGAAATGTGTTCTTGAAGCAAATGTTAGCCCTTCATCAGGGAAATTGATATCACTGATGTTAACTTCATCACATATCTAATTGCATGCTCCTAATAGTCAATAAGGAGAACTAGCAACATGAACTCCACCCTAGTCCTTCAGAGACTTACTATTTCATGTTGGTCCACTGTTTTATGAAAATATGGATCTCTATTTTCTGTAGAAATGTTGCTAGTCTTTGAAATTGGTATATGTTTCTTCTATGCTTCTGTGTGTTTTCCTCAAAACAGATAAACCAACATTATGCAAGAAGATGCACTAGATCACCTATTTTCAATGATATTAATTTTATGCCAAAAATGTATTAAGGTATATTCATCTATTTTCTCATGCTAATGTTGATTAATTTTTTACTAGTGGTAAATTCTATCATGTATACTTACAAATATTTATCTATAAAAACAACACTTATAGTGGGCATAGTTGTGATATTTTATTTGTATGCTAATAAATAGTTTGCCTGGAGACCAGAGGTCACAGCGAGCCATCAAGAGAAGTGAGGCGGTGGTAGCACACGCCCTTAAACCGATCACATGGCAGGCAGAATCTCTGTGTGGTCAAGGACACAGCCAAGTGTGGTGACACAAGCCTTTAATCCCAGTACCAACCATAGAGACCTGGAGATCTGTATAGACAAGAAGTGAGGAGGAAATGATGTGGCTGAGCTTAGAGCCAATGAGAAGGCAGAACAGGAAGGCAACAAAAGCACAGGTTAGACAGGAAGAAGCTCTCTCTTGGGAAATGATGGCAAGGGGGTAAGTTAAGGTTAGTCCGTGGCTCTCGCTATTTCTCTGATCTCTTCAGCTATTACCCCTATATTTGGCTCTGTGTTTCTTATTTAATAAGACTGTTTAGACATTTGTCTACACATAGTGGCACATACCTGCAATCTGATCATTAAGAGGAGAGAGGAACATCTTGAGTTTCAGGCCAGCCTGAGCTACCTAGTCAGGTCTTGTCACACACACACACACACACACACACACACACACACACACACACACACATAAATAAATAATTGCTTATTAATAATGAAAGGGAAGTTAAAAACACAACCAACTCTTAATAGACAGTCTAAAGTGCTGCACATTTCACCAAATAACTTCTGGGGCTCACACATTACACATGCTAAATACACACTCCACCACCATCCAGTACCCCAGTCCTCATCACATATTCATGTTTATTTAAATTTCTTAACCATTTTGTCCTATTTAAGATCATTTATTTAAAATGTTAAAAAAATCTCACATTTGTATGTTTCCTTCTAAAGCTTAAGTAATTTAATACAAGAAAAGTAGCAGATATAATGCAACATAGTTTACTTCTTACTTTATTAATAATTCAGTTTATTTTAGGTTCTGTTAGTTCTTTCTAGAACAAAATTAAGTATGAGAAAAAATACAAATGAAAGTTGTTGAATTTCTTCTTCTTTTTTTTTTTAATCACTAGTGTTTTGGAGAAAGTACTAAAAAGAGAAATTTTAAGATGAAAAGAACTTCCCTCTCTTAAATATTTTTCATGCCAATTGGGCAGTACACTGAGGTCACAATATTCAAAAAATATTTACCAAAGACAATTTAATAAATTATAACCCTCTGTAGTCTATGCTACATGCCTCCCTGTATCTGATAATGTTCCTAAAGTAAAAAATAGTTTAAAAGCAAACTCATAGTTAAAATTTATCTTAGTAATGTAAACTACGGGATTTCATAAAAGATGAATATTTTTAATAATTAGATACCACATATTTTATATTTCTCTTTCAATAGTATAAGAAGCAAAGAGTTATACTTTTTACTATTTTCATAAATCTAATTCTCTTCCTAAGGGTATTCTCCAAACACTAGTCTTTAAAAGAAAGGAAGCAAGCACTCTGCTTACAAGAAATCACAGACACAAAATATTTCAAGGATTCCAGGGTGTCTTTTCACAAAAATGTTTCTAAGGAATCAAACTGTAAGCCGGGCAGTGGTGGCACACACCTTTAGTCCCAGCACTCAGGGGGCAGAGCCAGGAGGATCTCTGTGAGTTCGAGGCCAACCTGGGCTACAGAGTGAGTTCCAGGAAAGGCACAAAGCTACACAAAGAAACCCTGTCTCGGGAAGAAAAAAAAAAAAAATGAAACTGTACTGGGTCACTTAGCAATGACTGCTATTCAGCACTAGCTTTAACATACAGACTCTGGAAGAGTATTATGTTCAGTACGGCAAGAGGTCAGGGAGGAGGTATACCAGTTTTAAGAGCTGCAGTCCAGAGTACCACATGATATTTGCTGTCACGGACCCTTGGTCAGAAACTAGCCACAGCATTCATGCTGCACTACGTTGGAAGCTAGAAAAGACAGGAACACATGAGAACGTTAGTGTTCACCCCAGAAACAAGACTGCTCGGGGAAATCTGAAACTGTTCGAACCTAAGTTTGTAACTGACCAGTGCCACTAAGTTAGTTAGGCACACCAACTTTAAATACACTTTCCACAATGTCTAGTTATGGTTTCCTAGGAGGAAAAGAGCTAACACGTTTGTTTAAAATAATTGTTAGCCTTTCTTCAAATGACATATATCAATAACTAGTCTTAGTAGTACTGAAAAGTCTTGAACATTAATTTGTTTGAAATACAGAATGAGTTTTCAAAGAATTTCAAAATTCATCAAATACAGGTCTAGAAGATATGCCAAATATTTTAGATAGTATCTAATTTAAAATATTCTTTCTGAACACGAGTGTGTGTGTGTGTGTGTGTGTGTGTGTGTGTGTGTGTGTGTGTAAAACAATGAGATCAAACCCAAGGCCTTACAAATGCCAGTAACACTCTACCACTGAGCTGCACCCACAGTCCAAGATTTTTTTTTTAAATTTCAATTGTCATACAATTATTTCAATACTCTAAATAAGTACCAAATGGATGAAAACACACTCAATTGTATTAGTTATCAGGGGAATGCATGCTGAAAAACACAGTATCAATAGGACATACACCTGTAGTCCCTACTCCTAAAAACCTAAGACAGGATAATACTGGATATAAGACAATTCTGAACTACACAGGGTGATACTGCCTCCAAAGAAAAGACCAAAACAATCCAAAATGCCTTATTTGTTTTAACTGTTCCCATGAGTCCTTGATCATACAAAAGTGTATCTTTATTAATTCCTCAAAAGGATGTTCTTTCACATGTAACATGAAGTTTTACATTTCATTCCTCCTACCTTCACCCTGTAGTAGAGGTGGTAGTATACTCAGGATGCAACCCAGGGCCTTGTACATGCTTGGGAAGCATTGTACCACCAAGCTACACCTTGACTCTTAATATTTCTTGTATTATTTTGTTGACAGTTTCTCAGTTCTGAAAAGAAGTATGGAGCACATCAACCTTTAAGAAAATAAGGTATGAGCAAAAAGTATGACATGTATTTGCTTAATATGTGGATGTTAGCTGTTCCATTTTTGATAAGCAGGCTACAATCCATATATATCTCCACAGAGATCACGTATAGACTAAGGGACTCGGGGTAGGATTGGATCACCAAGGAAAGGCAAACAGGGAGTTATAGATGGATGGGACCAAGATTAGAATGGGAGGATCAAACAGGAAGTGGAAGGGAAGATGGAGTACAGAAGAGAATATGGGAAGGGAAAGCTAAAACTAAGGGCCATTTGAAAGAGTGTATGGCAACCTAATATATATACAGCTTTCTAAAATATATACATATATGAAGTTATCTAAACGGATTCACCAAACAGTAGAGGTAACAGAGCCCTAAATGAACATCTATTATCAACAAATGAAGCAACTAATTCCAGTAATGAGTTATATCTAATCGAGTTTTGGGCCAAAGGGTCCCATGGGAAACTCAGGCTATTTTCAAGACTACTGGCTGATATTTACAAACTAATAATAAGACCCTATTGCTGAACAACACCTAAAAACTCAATGAACATGAAGAAATAGAGCTAGTGTCTACTTAGAGCCTTCACCCCTACTGACTGGTGTTAACACATGGAACTGAAAGGTACTCTGCATGCTACCAAATGGGAAAAATAAACACCAACCCAGCAACAAACCCTCTGATCTACAATAGTATACAATCTGTATACAAGATGTACTAGTGCGCTAGTGGCACGGGTGTGTGGGGTAACCAACCCCTCTCTGATGGATGGAAGGCCACTCTATGAAATGGAGCCCATTCCAGACAGTGCCTGGGTGGCCAAGAACCTGAGAGCAGATAGGTCAAGGACCCAGGAGAAAACCAACTGCTCCTGTTCTTAAAGTAACAAAATAACTCCTAAGAATATTCTGCTATACTTATAGATCAATGTCTTGTTCAGCTCTCATCAAAGAACTTTCTTCTGCAGTAGATGGGAATAAATCAGAGACCCATAGCTGGATGGTGTACAGAGAGTGCGAGACCTTGGAAAACTCATTCCTAAATGAGATGTCTTCGTCAAGTCTTCATCCCTCCCCTCAGGGTTCAGGACACTCGACTGAAAGAAAACAAAGATTGTAGAGGATGGAGGACACCAAGGAAACAAAGCCTTTTAAACACAGCAGGACCAATGAACATAACTCACAAAGACTATGGCAACATGCACATGGCCTGATGGGATCCCAGTGTTGAGAGTGGAAGTTGACCCAAGCCTCCTTAACCAGAAGCTATCTCCAATTGATAACCATGCACTTCCCTAATGGAGTGTCGCTGAGTATACAAATCTCTCTTAAGGCCAGGTTCCACTCAGCAGTAGAGGACCAACACAAAATGAACTCAAATGATATTTTTGGAAGCTTTCTGGTCATGTAATTATTGGGGCATTTGTTTCTAAAGGTCTTTTGCTTATCTATTATGGTTTCCAATTTTGTGCTTTTAGGGGATTTGTGTCCATACCAATACATGTGTCTACGTCTATATGTATTTCTTATGCTTTTTCTTTGCCTCTCTGTTTTGTTTTTTGTTTGTTTTATCCGATTCAGGTTTGTTTTTATTTTATCTTACTTTATTTTTTTCTCTCTTCCTAGATGCTTGTTTTCTAAAAAGAGAAAGCAAGAAAAGTGTACATTTGAATGGATGGGAAGCTGTGGAGGAGCTGGAAGGAACTAGGAGAGGGGGGACCATGATCAAAATGATTTGCATGAAAAAAATCTATTTTCAATGAGAAAACAGAAAATAAGATATGACACTAAAAAAACAATTTTAAAACAATGCAGCTTACCAAAACATGTAGAGACTTTAGTGACCTTCCAATTTAAAAAAGCAAAACAACCAACAGGTAAGTGGCCTTCCAGGATCACAAAACTAGCCAGTAATAGGTAATACTACTCTTTTTTAGGCCATCCTTCTGCCACACTTAAGCCTTGATTCTAAGACCGGAAATTTTACTATATAAAAAAATGTACCATACTGTGCTTTTTATGTTAAATTCAATTAATTCAAGACATGATTATTATATATATTAAGCAAGCATATGCAGCACCAACTAATGTATCATATCCTATTTAGCTGATAAATGCAATGGATTCCATACTTATAGTTCAATAAACATGTTTACCTTTTTCATCTAAGTAACACTAAACCAAGCCTATATTTGATTTTTAAAAGAACTAGTTAAAGTTAATGCTGTGGGATGTCTTTCTCAATGGTGTGAATATGTGTGGCTCTTACTGGATAATAAATAAAGCTGTTTTAGCCTATGGCAAGAAAGCTTACAGCCAGGTGGGAAATCCAAGCAGAGATACAGAGAGAAGAAGGGCAGACTCAGGGGAGACGCCAGCCTGCTGTGGAAGGAGCCACATGTCAGTAGACTGGTAATGCCACATCCATGTGGCAACATATAGATTAATAAAAATGGGTTGAGTTAAGTTATAAGAGCTAGCTAGCAAGAAGGCTGACCCATAGGCCATACAGTTCATAATTAAGATTAGCTTGTGTGTGTTTACTTGGGACCAAGAGGCTGCTGATGTTGAAGAGATTCATCCTGACCACAGGGCTGGGCAAGACCAGAGCAAGTTCCAGCTACAAGTTAAAATGGAAACTTGCCAATCAGTTTGTTGATAAGTTACAAGGTCATTAATTGTCATTATCTTTGTTAGACATACTCTCACAATTATTCACCAAGAACATGAAAAAATGGGAAATGTCAAAATTTGAAGACTAGGTCACAGGCAGAAGTGTGAATTGAACTTCTGGCTTGGGTCTATTTTAAACTAGCATACTCTACATAAAGATGAGGTACCATAGCATATTTGCATATTCAACTCTTTGGTAGCCAATAGTTTGATCGGTTTTGTAAGAAATGAAAAGGTTATCATAACAGTGGAGAGGGTGGTCATTCCCTTGACTATGTCCAGTAAACTTTGTGAATATGCCTAATATTACAGCAAAAATGAATCAGGAAGAACAGGACACAAGGAATGCATCTGAAATCTTGGCCTGTGTTTTGCCTCTGGAGAATTCTTTGTCACGAAGAACATGGATGTGAGGTGGGGTGGGCCCATCCCGGAAAGAACAACTGCAACTGCCATGCTGAGTTCAACAACCATCATCAAACCTCAAACCAGGCTTCGGGAGTTCACCGGCTGCAAAGTTTTTGTGTTAGGTTGTGATTCCCCTGGAGGGATAGGAGGCCCTAAATAATGTCAAAAGGGTTTTTACATTCCCGGGAAGCCATTTCAAGTAAACAAACAAACAAACTACATTTGTTTTAATGGAGGTTAAGGCCTCTGGAGATAAGAAATAGAGGGTATAGACAGCTAGTATTATCCAACTTATTTCTGGCACAACAAGGGCATATAGTGTATCAAGGAAGTTATGCTAGTTTAACTGTAAAATTCCTAAGAAATAAAACAAATAAGTTTTCCTTGTAGGGGGGAAAAAGGTCATTTTGAAAGTTGCAAGACAAAGTGTATTTGAGGATAAAAAAAGAGAAATTAGGATAATTTCAAGAGTAATTCCTTAATTTAAAAAGCACTTTCACTTCATATTGCCAATACTGAGCATTGTTATATGAAGTGCTTTATAAAAAATCAGAATGTATAATTCATAGTGACTGCTTCCACATACTTTTGCAGAAGAAGAGTTAAGATGTGCTTCTGGGAAAGTTTCACTGCATTCTAGCAAGTTCCTAATTGGTGAGTATTAAAAGCAATGTTATGTCAAATATCAAGGATATCTTTAGCCTATCTCTAATTATGCTAAAGAAGGTATATTTTCCCTTCCCTGTGTCTTACCAATCTCTGAATTTGGTGCAAAGAGATTTCTTGATTAACATACAGTTTAATGTAGGTTAAACAAACAAGCACTTTTCCAAATGAAAGAGTGTTATATCAAGAGACACCAAGAAGATTAAACTTACTAAAATTTAAAAAGGATCATATAAGATGGCTTACTTACAATTATAGAATAGCACTTTGCCAATATGGCTAAAGATTATTTAATATGATAATGGATCACAAGTTAAATAAGGTACCAATGAAAAGAGGACTCTAAGAAAATACTGGACTATATCATTAGGCAAATCATAGGCAAAAACCCGGGACATTTTCTACCATATAACCTGCAACTCAAAAACAATTCTAATAGTATAATATTTCACAACTACTCTTTATCAGTGGAAAAAATTTAATAAATCGATAAGAACATAAATGTATTTTATAATGTACATCATATATCTGAACAGTTTATTATGATCCTGGGAATATCTAAATGTTTGTTTTTGTATGATTATATGTTTTTAAAAAACTCATATTGCTAAGCTTTCCAAATAGTTGAGAGACTTTGAAAGAAGCAAATGAAACATTTGTGGGTAGGCAACAAATCTGACATACTTCCTAAATATGACTCCTATAGTTATTACTGTTTTATTCTATTAGAAAATTGCAAAAAATAAAAACTTTACATTCACAGATTTGGTGTCAACATGCATAATCTTGACCACTTAAAAACAAATACTTTTGTTAATACCAATAAAATGATGTTAGTTCATGTAAAACCAGAACCAATTCTGCAAATTAAAACAATACTAAGGATATAAAATCTTTATAAATTTTGATGCATAATTTCAGAAAATTTTTAAACTTTTTAAAGTGCACAGGCCAAAAAAAAATACTATTTAATGTGATTAATATAGTAAAACAAAACAAATCAGCAACATAAAGGTAGCATCAGAAATCCAAAATTTCTAAATTTAATGGTTTGTTTTTGTTCTAAAGCAGTTATCCTCTCCAAAGTAGCTGTATATTTAAGATAACCTGCATAAGAATCTGACTAGAATAGGCTCTTTTATAGATCACCAGGATATATTTGGACATACTGTATTTGTGTGACTTTCCAACATCCTGAATCTTAAGTCAAAGCTAGACTTACCATATGAGTCAGAGTGACATCTAGTGGTAAGTTAGCAGTTGGTACTGCAATACTTGTCGATACAAAGGAACAGTACCTAAGAGGATGTTGTTCAATACGTATTCTACTGATATTTTAAGCTAACATTCCTATTCCTTCATGTATTCTGAAGCTCTGCTTCATTTCCCCAGCACCTCTACTCCTCTGTTTTCTCCCTATTTTCCCAAACCTTAAGTTCTTCTTCATTTATCCAGTTCTGTTCAGAACCTAGGATTACCCCATATTTTTCTCATTTACTTTTCCTTTCTTTGTATATATCTTTATCGTTCTCTACCCTACTTCATGAACTTCTGTTTATTTCTTCTAGGGTAAATATAGTAGGTCATGAAACCTAAGCCAAATGAGTCCACTGTAATTCATGCAACCCTGGGAAATTATTTATCATTTCTAGTCGACTTAACTATATGATTATTACCCAAAGTATCATACCATGGCATCTTTAACCTACTCAAAATCTTCTCCCCCACACCGTCCTTCTTACCTATTAGGAAACAAGAGACAACTAAGTGTATGTAACTTCCAGGTTCAAGGTCTCAGCTCTCCATCTGAAAGTCCATTCAGAATACATCTCCTTTCCCCATATCAGAGAAACACAATTGACCGTTTCAAGGGCTAGCTCCCTTTCATGTGTCCTGTTTTTATTCCTTCTCCAATACTTACTAATGTCTTTTATTTTTTCCCCTTAAATCTTCAGAATTTCCTTATGAGTTTGGAAGCCTTCCGTACATTCAACATGTTTCCACCTCAAAAGATCTTTCTCTGACCTACTACAATCTATTTTCTGTTGTAGAATATTATTTTAAGGTGTGTTACATTTGTGCTGTGGAACATTTGTTTAGTGACGCAAAGATGTGTGGCATTCCTTTATGTTGCATTTGTATAACTCTGTGAAGCTGTGTTACTGTGCCTGTCTAAAACACCTGACGGTCTAATAAAGAACTGAACGGCCAACAGGGAAGCAGGAGAAAGGATAGGCGGGGCTGGCAGGCAGAGAGAATCAAAGGAGAAATCTGGGAGGACAGATGAGAAGGACACAAGGGGCCAGGCACCCAGTTACATAACCAGCAACAGAATAAGAAAGTAAGATACACTGAAGTAAGAAAAGGAAAAAGCACAGAGGAAAAGGTAGATGGGATAATATAAAGTTAAAAAAAGCTGGCAAAAAAAAAAAAAGCCAAACTAAGGCTGGGCATTTATAATTAAAAATAAGCCTCCGTGTGTGATTTATTTGGGAGGTGAGTGGCAGACCCCCCAAAAAAGCAAAATCAACCAACTACAATTTTCTTTCCTTTCACTAAAAACAACTAAAAGAAGACTCTATGCTTTTTTTTTTTTTTTTCAATTTCTTCAATATTACTTTCTTGAACTCCAGACAATTTAGGGTTTTGGTTTTTCTGTTTTTTGACAATTTAGTTTTTATCATTACAATTTTATTTACATTAATTGTTTAGAGGTGATCAATGACCTTATCAATACTATTTTTTTATATTCTCAAATTGAAACAGTTTCTCTCACCCTTGACTTTGAAAGAGCACAGTAATCCTTTTGTGCTCTTTCTAGCTCCTTTCAAACTCCTCTGCCTTCTTACACAGGCTGAACCAAATACAATATCCATACATACTTTAGTAAAACAGAGGAGGAAGAATTGTCTCTGTGAAGAAAGTAGCTCATTTAGTAAGTGACAATTAACTTGCCTATACAATAGCCCAAACCGACAGACTACAAACTTATTGTTAGTCCTCTCATTGCCTCCTTACACTCTCCTACACGTGTGCTTTAGAAGCACAGAAAGCTTAGTGTCCTTGTCTTCCTTTTCTGGGTGTTTCTTCAAAATTCTCTGACTTTGAACATGCTACTCTTTATGCAATATGGTGTTAGTAATATCTATCAATTACAGCATCTACTATAGCTTTAAAACAGGCTAACTCACTGAAATAATAAAATTGTATTTTTTTAAAGCAAGTTGAAGGCTGGAGAGACAGCTCAATGATCAAGAGAACTGGCTGCTCTTGAAAAAGAGCCAGGTTTGATTTTCAGCACCCACAAGGAGGCTCACAACCATCTGTAACTCCAGATCCAAGGCACTGGACACCCTCTCATTACTCCCTCAAGCATCAGACATGCACATGCTGCATAGACATGCATGCACAAAAAACATTCATGCACATAAGTGAATATATATATTAAAAAAAGTTTAAGCTAAGTGTGGTGGCATATGCCTTTAATTCTAGCACTTAGGAGGCTGAGGCAGGCAGATCTTGATGAGTTCAAGGCTAGACTGGTCTACAGAGTGAGTTCAAGAACAGCCAGGGCCACACAGAGAAAACCTGTCTCAAAAAAAAAAAAAAAAACTTTCAAGTTGATCTATTTTAGCTGTTTGTTGGTATTGATCCTATTAGGCTATAGATAGATTAATTTCTTTTGCAAAGTATTGTCTCTAAGTCTGAGGTACCTGACCAATTTTACTTGTGAAATATGAACTTCCATAAGTCTAGTTTAGTTTATACAAAACGAGATTTTATTTTAAAAAATTTAAATGATTCCTTTTAAAAGCAAAAATAAAAAAGCAGCTATGAAAGGCACAAAAGACTTTCAAAAATATTATAAACACAGAATCATAACCATAACATTTTAAGCATCGAACGTATAATACATTGACCACTAGACATAAGCTAAATGTTAGGATATACAAAATTCCATTAATAGTTCAAAAGAATGATAAAGTAGTCATCCTTACCAAATGCTGAGAATTAAGAAATCCTAAATGAGTAATATGGTAAGAAACTCAATAATTTATATAGTTTAATATATAATACAAATATATCTTATTTGTACTATAATACAAATATCTTAATACAAACTCCAAATTTTAGGTATATAATAGTCTCTTGTGGGAATGGACAGAAGTTTACTCGTGTTTTAAATAATTGTTTTTTTTCTTTTTTTTTGTTGTTCTTAGTCCACTGAATAGTCAGAATATTTTGTTATTGGATCCTAACAAAATTTTGTCCATTATTATGAAAGACACTTTAAGGAGGAGGTACTGAGGGACCCAGATTCATTAATGCAAACTGGAGGAAGCAAATATACTCCTTGCTGCATGGACCTTTGTCAGCACTAGAACTATGGCATCCATGGAAGGGCTGACAAAGGACCTAGACTATAAAAGAACAGGGCTTGCACAAATGTGAGGGCTGGGAGAGAGACAAGGGGAGAGAAGCAGCTCAAGCAGTGACAGAAGCTATTTCAGGGAGTTTCCAAGGGTCATATGGCCTCCAGAAACTTCAGCTCCAGTGTTATCTAATAAACTGACTTTGATTAGCCAATCTACAATTCACCCAACCACACCTTTACTAGCTCCAGGGAAAAGAAAGATATCGGCTAGCCTGTCACAGCAGAGCTGGCCTGGTGCTGTATATGTCTGACACAGCTTGTTAGAGTATACTTTTTAACTGATTTAACATGACTGATGGTAGCTTTTACCTTAGGTATTATATCAATAATCATTGGCTGAGACAAAGTTATTAACAGGTCTGGAAACTATAAAACCCTATATACACACAAAATCAAGCATTTATGCACCTGACAGGTATACTTATTAAAGTGATATGGCACAGTCATTTTAAATGTCCTAAAACAATGAATCAATTATCGTAACCATAAACAGTGCTTTCCAAACAGCTTTGACACTGAAATGAACAATCTTTGTATTTGATGATACTAATTCAGCCTTTTTTGTGATCAATATAAATGTTATGAAAATTTTACACTATCCACATTCATTACCCAAATTTCACATAGTAATAGATCTGTTAAAATTAATTCTTCCAAGCCAGGCCTGGTGGCACATGCCTTTAATCCCAGCACTTGGGAGGCAGAGGCAGGTAAATCCCTGTGAGTTCGAGGCCAGCCTGAAGGACAGTCAGGGCTGTTACACAGACAAAGCCTATCTTGAAAAACCAAAAGAAAATTCCTCCAAAAACAAATAAAACAATTATATCTTAAGGATTAATCACTTGCCAAATTTTCTAAATATTATTTCAATTATACACAAGTCTTAGATTTGGCATTTTCAACTTTTTATTTCTCCAAATTCAAGAAAACTGTCATTTTTTTAAATAACAGAATTACTTTGCAGGTTTATAAGTGGTCTATGCTCCCTTAATTTGCTAGTGGCTTCTGGGTAGTCTGAATGCTTTGTTCCAAGAATTATAACTAAATAGTTGTGAAAACTCTCATTTAACTCTGTTAACAGTTTTGATCGAGGTTGGCTAAGTTAGACCCTTAGCCCTACATCTAGGCCTAACTGGCAAGGCAGAAGAAGGGACATAAAATGGGGACCTTTGGCAAGTTCTTCCTAATTCCCTAACAGACCCTTTATCTATATATTCTTTTTTAAAATTAACTTTAACTTGTACCAGTTTCACATTCTTCATACTTTTTCCATCATACCATTTTGGTCAGCCTTAACTTGCCCAAATGTTCTACACATTTCAGGATTAATACTATCCCTCCACCAGTCTTAGAACTCAGCAGGCAACAAGAGTACAAAATGCTTGAAAGGAATGGGTAGAAAGACTTCTACTTCTCAAAAGATAACCAAAAATAAATAAATAAATACCTTCCCTGACTTGAATAGATTCAAGGAAATTACTGAAATTAAATGAAAGTCAAAAATACAAAGCAGAGTATTTAACTGGAGGGACCTCGTACAGAAGCAGAGTATTTAACTGGAGGGACCTCGTACAGAAGCAGAGTATTTAACTGGAAGGACCTCGTACAGAAGCAGACCTAAGAGCAGTAACTTTCTCGCTTCCATGCACTTTCTTCCTTCCCTTCCTCTAGGCACACTGGTTCTCAAAACGTCCTGCTATTGTTAAAATCTCAATCTCTCTCTCTCTCTCTCTCTCTCTCTCTCTCTCTCTCTCTCTCTCTCTCTCTCTCTCTCTCTCTCTCACACACACACACACACACACACACAGGATATCCATTTGTATATCTCAATAATCCTAGGAAATATGTTTTTGATAAGAAGCAGACATATGTTTTGAGAAAGAAGTGTTTGTGTGTGTGTTTGATAATATCTTTTTTATTTATTCTTAACAAAATAAAATGTAAGATAAAACAAAAACCATTGCATTCAACTTGGATAAGGAAAACCAACAGAAGGAAAACCACCCCAAGAAAAGACACCAGAATCAGAGATCCACTTGTTCACACTGAGGATTCCCATAAAAAGACTAAACTGAAAGCTATAATATATACACAAAGGACTTGGTGCAGATCCATGTACTCCCTTGTGCTAGCTGCTTCAGTCTCTGTGAGTTCACATGAACTTTGCTCAGCTGATTTAGAGACTTGTTCTCCTGGTGCCCTCTGTTCCCTCCAGCTTTTACATGCTTTCCACCTCCTCTTCAATGGGGTTCCCTGAGTTCTGAGAGGACATATTTGATGGAGACATCCCACTTAAAGCTGTGCATTTGATGGTGATATTTTTGTAGGCCAATGTTGGAAATATCAAAATTAAACACACGCGGTTTCCTCTAGAGCATGTCAATGTTTGACCATGTAATATGACTTCTCAAGAATCCCTGGTGATTCTCTGCTGTCTACTCCAGAAGCTCTAACTCTTCAACAGCCCAAGGCTCAAGCAGTTGAATGTTCTATCAGAACAGAATATTGAAACATTACAGAGAACATCTAAAACAAAGACAGAGATGCCACTGAAGCCATTTATCAAAGTCAAGGTGGAGAAATAATAATGAATCTTCTTGTGTCAAAAATATAACAATAGAGCACTTAACTTACAACTTCTCTTGATTTAGTCCGTGTACCTACATGTTCTTGTTGTTTCAGTGAACACTGAAAATCCAGAAATACAGTACGTAAATCCTTTTGTAAGAATTGCCTTACTTCTCACTGTTGTCCAAGGGTACTTATTATTACTGAACTCACATTATCAAAAAGGTGCTAGTCTGTAGTGTGTTATAATCTTCAAGTCCTTAAAGCAAGATTCCTTAAATTCCTTTTAGCACATCAAATAGACTCAATAAAAACATTTGATCTATTTGAGCTCCAACTCTGTTATAGCCACATTTTCTTGGTTTCAGTTTTATGAAATTTTTACTTGTCATATTTAGCAAAGATTACATTTAGTTGTTGAATTTATATATCTGTATTTCATTGTACTGTCAAGAGCAGTACACAACCAGAATGGTAATTTTGCTCCTCATCCTCAATAAATATCTAGTAATATATGTGTGTGTGTGTGTGTGTGTGTGTGTGTGTGTGTGTGTGTGTGTGTCTGTGTGTGTATATATGTGTGTGTGTGTGTGTGTGTGTGTGTGTGTGTGTGTGTGTGTGTGTGTGTATCCATTTTTTTAACTGCAGCTGGGAAAACAAGGAAGAGAGATAATTTAGAACACAGAGCAGCCTCCTATAACAAAAATTATTTGGTTCAAGTGCTAAGATTAAGAAATTATTTCATTGGGCTGGAGATACAGCTCAGTGGTTAAGATCACTTGCTGCTCTTACAGGGATCTGTAGTCCCTGTTTGGCTCCCAGGATATATATGGCAGCTCATAACCACCTGTTAATTCCAATTTGAGGGGATCAAATACCCTCTTTAGAGCACTGTACACATGGTGTAAACACAGGAATATACAAAAACAAGACACTCAATACACATAAAAATAAATTAAACTTTAGAAGGAGGAGGAACTACTTTGGGAGGGCAAGGACACTGTCTGTTTCAACTCACATCTTCCCAGAATAGTTTGTGTTGTGAAATAGAATAATTGTTTAACTATGTAAAGATGTGTTGCATTTGTTTAACTTATGTAAAGATGTGTTTCAGTTTGACCTTGTCTGTCTAAGGCACCTGACTAGCAAATAGCTAGGCAGAGGAGAGACAGGCAGGGGTGGTGAACAGAGAGAACGGAGCAGGTGCCAGCCAGCTGGGCCCCGAACAGACAGACACGGAAGAAGCAGGAAAGCAGTATGGATGGTACATAGATGACGTAAATGAGCCTGGGGGGGTAGGGGGAGGGCAGAATGCAGATGAATAGAAACAAATTTAAATTAAGTTTAAAAAGCTAGCTAGGAACAAGCCTAAGCTTAGGCCAAGCATTCATAATAATTAGTCTCTTTGCTATGATTTGGGGACTGATGGTCCAAGAAAAGCCTGGTACAAGTTTAACTGTATAGGAAACAGTGGATAAACACATCACTCAAGATGAGTTATTAGTTCTTCTCAAGGTTTGTTCTTGTTCCTTGCCTTTAGTCACATTTGCAAACCCACATAAAAGACTAGATATAAAGGGCTTAAAATTTACACATAGATTAGTTCTTAAAATGCCAAGACTACTAGATAAATGTGCTTCATCATATACTCTGCTAACAAAAACTGAAATCAAATAACAAAGAAATACTTGGGAGTCTCTATACACTGTTTTATACATAGGACAGGTACTAGATGCAACAAATCATGCTCATAAATACCAGAATACAAGTATAAGACTGCCCACATTATCAAAGGTCCTTAGTAAAACATTAAAACAAACTTTAAGATTCCCATATAGTTTACATTAAGCATGAAAACGCTTCTTGTCTTCCTGAAGTCATTAGACAAGACCAAAGGCATTATAAAGCTTTGCTTACATAAATAAGAGCTTGGTCATATACCAAACACTAACTATAGATTAATTACAGACAAATGGATCTCAGTTTCTTGCCCCAAGTTACAAATGTAGATGGGAGAAGCTAGAAGAAAATGTTTGCTGTAAGTCAGAAATTGAGAGATAAATGCTAACTAGGTTTCCAATTACAGGTGCAGAACTAGAGTATAAATGTATACATACATACATTTCCTAATTTTATTTACTTTAAGAGCCAAATAACACTGACACCCAATACAATGATCTAGTAGCCAATCTGGGGTTCTAAGTATCCTTCTCTACCAAAACAAAACAAATGCAAAGGCAAAAGCAAAAGATCCAACATATTCCCTAGAAAACAACTGATTCTGATTCCAGAGTCCAGACCGAGATTTTACAAGGTGAGTCTGGAACATAGTACTGTACCAAATAGTAAAAGTTGTTCAAAGAATTATAGAGACATATTAAATCACATGACTCTAATGATCTTCAATTAGCCAGATGTGCAAAAATCTGCACATCAAAAATTCTGTGGTCAAAAATTACTGTTGAATATAGAAATAAATACCTAAAATTCTAACAATGGGGATATTTGGTTAGGAGGATCAAGTTCAAGGCCAACCTGGGCTACATAGCAAAATTTGTTTCCAATAAATATATACATAAGTAAAAATAATAAAGAAAAGGCATAAATAAAGCATGAAGTGTGGTCAGAAAATCTTTTTGTACACTATGAAGATGTGTCTGACAAGGCACCTTCTGATTAGTTTAATAAAGAGCTGAACAGCCAATAGCTAGGCAGGAGAGAATAAGTGGGACTTCCTGGAAGAGATAGGAACTCTGGGAAGGAATCAAAGGTGTAGGATTCTCCAGCCACACACAAAGGAAGTGGGACATACAATATGAGAGGTAATGAGCGGTGTAGCAGAATGTAGATTAATATAAATATGTTCACTTAAATTCTAAGATCAAATTGGGAACAAGACTAGCCAAGGCCAAGATTTCATATTTAATAAGAAGTCTCCAAGTCGAAGCCGGGCGGTGGTGGCGCACGCCTTTAATCCCAGCACTCGGGAGGCAGAGGCAGGCGGATCTCTGTGAGTTCGAGGCCAGCCTGGGCTACCAAGTGAGTCCCAGGAAAGGCGCAAAGCTACACAGAGAAACCCTGTCTCGAAAAAACCAAAAAAAAAAAAAAAAAAAAAAAAAGAAGTCTCCAAGTTGAGCCGGGTGGTAGTGGCGCATACTTTTAATCCCAGCACTCGGGAGGCAGCAGGCGATCTCTGTGAGTTCGAGGCCAGTCTAGGCTACAAACTGAGTTCCCGGAAAGGCGCCAAAGCTACACAGAGAAACCCTGTCTCAAAGAAGAAGAAGAAAAAGTCTCCATGTCATTATTTGGAAGCTGGCAGTCCAAAAAAGACCTGTTACAATCAAGTCTGTGATGATGCTGTCCAAATATGTAATCTACATGCCATCATGATGAAGCATCAGACAAACCCAAAAATGCAGTCATTCTACAAAATTAGTATGGAGTCTTGAAAAAGGATCAAGGTCATAAAAGAAACTTCTAGAGCCATTTCAAATAAAAACAACTAATGAGTCTTAACAATCAATGTATGTATCTGGATTAAAATCTTGCAAAATAAACGATTATTGAAAGAGCTGGCCAAAGATTATTGAAAGATCTGATTAGGGTATGATGAGTCAATTGTAGTGACTGATGTACCAATATTGATTTCTGACTTGGTAGTTGGTACTCATAAAAAAAGAATTTTCTTCTTTGCTATAAAAATAAGCCAAAGTAGGAGTAACACAGCATTTACTCAGTCATGGGGGAAAAAAGGCATTCTTACAACTTATCTGTAATTTGGAAATTATTCAAAAACATAAAATAAAAAGAAAATTGTTTTTCATTTGTACTTTGTAGATTAATCTAACATTTAAGACTTTTAATTAAACAAGCACTGGTGATAAATCTCCTTTCCTCACTTGTTAGCCACATAAATATTCAGTGCTCTGCTCTTAGGACAGAGAACGGGCACACTGAAGAAAAAAGTAAACAAAAATCACTGCTTTCAGGAGACTGTATCCTGACAGAAGAGAAATAAGTAGCATGCTGAGAAGAAAAATACAGAACAGAAAAGGCATAGATGTAAAGCTTTAAAGGGAAAACTGACTCTTCTGGCTATGGGTAACTAAAGAAGCTTCTTTAAGGAAGATAATTTTAACAAATATTTGCTAATTTTGATCCCTAATAATTATGGCTACTAGGTTAAAGAACTTTCCTAATACAGAGATGTAGCTAGAGCATGAAAATAGGGTATCCACATCATTTATGCCTTACAGGATCACTAGGGCTGTAGCCTAGAAAACAGAATAAAGGTGGCAAAGATAGACGTAATTGAAAAAAAAAAAAAGGATAACAAGAATAAAATTTAATTTCTCCATGATACCCAGTCTTTTATTATGAAATCCAATGAAACCCTGAGCTATGGCATAGCTCAGTGATGGAGCGTATCGTCATGCGGCTCTAGGGCAGTGGTTCTCAACCTTCCTAATGCTGTGACCCTTTAATAGAGAGCCTCATGGTGTGGCAGCCTCCGTTCATACATTATTTTCATTGCTATTTCATAACTAATTTTGCTGTTATGGATTATAATGTAAATTTTTTTTGGAGATGAAAAGGTTTGCCAAAGGGGTCACAACCCACAGGTTGAGAACTGCTGCACTAGGTTCTCTCTAAAACACCACACAAAACAAACAAGACAACAATGGGAGCTAACTTCAGGAAGCGCATGTATGGGACAAGAGAGATGGTGTGGTCATTAGGAGCCAGTCTGCTCTTGCAGAGGACCCAAGTTCAGTTCCCAGCACCTACATCAGACAGTTCACAACTCCTGTCCTGGAGGGTTCAAAGTCTATGGCCTCTGAAGGCACTTGAACTCATATGTACGCATACACCAAAAATTTTTAAATAAGTTTTTCTTAAAAAAAAAAGCAAGCATATTATATCATACCTTTCCAAAATAATATGATGGTTATGGCTAGGAGGAAGGGAGTGAGAGAAAAAATTTAGAAGGAAAGGGAGGGAGGAAAGAAGAGAGGACAAAAACACATCCAATGTTTTATTCTAACTTTTAGTCAAATTTTTGTATTAAAAAATGAACAAGTTTATTTCTCATATTACTAAAGAAATATAAAAGACACACCTTAGTGTAAGTCCAAGTAATATACTAAATAACAAGTTTTTCAATCTTATAACTACAGAAAATACCTCAGATAATGAAAAACAAACAACACAGAGGCATTAGTCATATAAAAACCATGTAATAGCAGGAAACATTATTAAGAGTCAGGCAGAAAAGTAAAGTTCTACTTCTGCGTATTTCAGTAGGCTGCTCAGAGGCAGAGTCCATAGTCCATGAAGAACAATTTAAAATGCTAGATAAAATGATTCTGATAAATCAATTCCTACATAAGAATAACAAATGTATTTTATTGGCACTAAATATAAAAATAAAAAAAATAAACTAGATCTTGTAACATAAATTCACACCATTTAAATTAACTAAGAAATCAGTCCTTGGGCTTGTATTTTAGTACTTCTGTGTGCATGTCCCTGTACATGTGTAAAATATGATATAAGACCAGAGGATAACCCTGGAAATCGTTCTAAGGAGCACTCTCCACCTCCCTTGGAAAGGGTCTCTCACTGGCTTGAAACTCATAAATGAGGCAAGATCCAGGGCACTCCCCAGGCCCACTGACCCAGCATCTGAATTACAAGGGAACACCTCCAAACAGCATTTTACATGGCCTCTGAGGGAAGAACTCAAGTCCTCATGTTTGCAAGACAAGTACCTTACAACCTACCCAACACCCTCAGCTCCTGGTTCCAGAATTTTAATGACTACAAGCTATCTGACAGATATAAAATCTCTTTCCAGGTGGGGAGGTAAGAGGAGTTACTTAACTCAAAGCATATGAATCTACATGTGATTTTCTATTACCATGTCTAGCACACAGAGACTGTTCTTTGTAGGATTCTGCATTTGCAAAGTCGCCTACTCATTAACAATATTTATAATCCAAAATTCAGTTAACACTCTAGTTATTCTGATAGTCACCTGTTACATATAGATGGGCAAATAGTACGAACATCTAATAATGCTATGTTTCCAGATGTCAGTGAACAAGGTATCACTCTATCTTATTCCTTTCACTCACTCCCTATAAACTATGTCATTATGAAGAGTATAATAAGGGCCACACTCTTCACAGTTTTGCTTTATCTTAATGACTTTATTGTTTAAAATAGTCCCTACATGTAAGCTTAAGTACTGATACTGTTTCTCTGTGCAAGAAAGCTATTATGAAATACCTGCTGTTTAAATAATCTTCATTCAGTCATGACTTAAAGTACCGGTGGCTATAAATTCAATGTTGTGGAAATAATACTTATTAAATAAGGAATATTTAAAAAGAAACAAACGTAACAATGTTATACATGATCAGCTGACAAAAAAATGTAAGCAGAAGTTTGAAGGAACCTGCTCCTGAAATCATTCCTTTTAGAGGTAATGATTCAGTGTGCATGGGGAGGTTTTATAACATGGTCACCATGAATAACAAGAATCAGCATCATTTAAAATTGGTACCTTAGAAGTCAAGATACCAGAAGCAAAATAAAACAAAGATAACAAACCATTAAAAAATGCACCTTCAGAGATTTCAGATGGTCAAGGTTATCAGATAGATTATAAGTTTAAATGAGTATGTTTATCTTATGCGAAAGAAGACAAAGGCCAAACTTGGGAGTTTTCATCAGTAAAATAGAAAACTGTGTAAATAACAAGAGGACCAACAAAGCTCAGCAGGCAGAGGCACTTTGGTGCAGGGCTGAAGACCTGAGTTTGATCTTTAGAACCCACGAGGTGGCAGGAGAGAACAGACCAAAAATTGTCCTCTGAGTTCACATGTACACAGTGTCCCTCCAAAACACGCAATAAATTAAAATAAATAAATGAGTAATAGGAAAGAGCAAAAGATTTGAGAACTCAAAAACTGAGATGAAAAGACTTGACAGAAAAATGTAGTACCACATCAGACAACAAGAAAAAGAAAAAAGAAGGAAAACTACAGAATTTTGAGACACTTTGGCAAGGATTTAAACCATGTGTAATGGATAGAGCTACAATATGTTTATTAAAAAATAATCTTTCATTCCTAGGAGGGAAAATTAATCATTTATTCTCAGACTAGACTGTGGATCATCTGTTCTTGAATGTTTTCATGTCAACCACATATATTAAAATAAAATCATAGATAGTGAATTTGCTAAATTTTAATTGCCTCCTTGGCACTTGTCTGAAATGATCTGACCAAGCTAATATACATGCAATTGTATTGTAAGCTATTTAGAGAATGAAGAGTGAAGTCAGAATGATCTTTAAACTTGACTGGTACACAAGCAATGATCTTCCCTCTACAAATAGCTATAAAAGCATCCAACAAACTGAGTAACAGCATGTGTCATGCCCCATGGGAAATGGACTTCACACTCTTGGTCAGATGATCAAGTATACTTTCTCTCAAACCTTTCTTTTTATTTTCAAACCCTACTTTCAGACATAAGTTCCTTCAAGACTTACCAAGGAATTTCAGAAAATGTTGCAAACACTGCCCTTGGCCCATTTGGCAATGTAAATCATGCATGGAAGGTAAGGATTGTTGACACTGTTCTTAGGATATTAATCTTTTAAATATTCCAAAATCATTCATTCACAATTTCAGAAACATTTCCAGAATGAACCTTAGGTTGAGGAATGAGGCCAAATACTTTATAGTGATATTTTTAATGCTGGTTTACAGCACTGATTTCTGTCATTTACTAGCTTATGACATAAGCCAGACTTAACAGAGCAGAAAACACTTTAATAACTTATAAAAACAAACAAAATATCTAATAGACTCAAATATAAAACCAGCTCAAAATTAAACCATACAGATTGTGTACTTTATTACTCTAAGAAAAATGATCAAACTTGTAGTTTGATAATGAAAACTAATCAAGTTCTAATCATTTTACTCTACTGAAACTCTTAAGTTTTACAAAGTAAATAAATAAGCCTACTCAAGATTTTTGTTTAAGTTTCCTTTCATTCTCAATATTATCAATTTAAAATTTACAATTTCAGAATGAGTCTCTGTGTTATTTTTTGAACTGGTAATCCATTACTTCAGAGAGTTCTGCTGTAGTAAAACTGAGAGGCTCACACATGGTAAGTGACAATTCAAATCTTACAAATTGTAGCCTAAGTGACTAATGTTAATGTTCTATTGAGACTCGTTTGAAAGTCCACCATTTTGCTACCTGAAGACCCGAGTTTATATTATACTCAGGATAAAAGATTTCACCAGCCCCTCATTGGCTATAAGCATGTCAACTGAAAGGGGAAATCTTGCAATAGGACTGAAATAAGAAGGATTCATACAACAGATGTTCATACCAAAATTCTTAATAGGATATTCAACCTAAATAAAAACAATTGTGGTGATACAAAAAGACAGTAGACCAATTTGGAGCACTTCTAGACTTGATTAGAATTTCTTAACTATATGCAAATATTTTAAATATATTTTAAAATACATTAATATTTGACCAGTATGTTTGAGCAAAAACTAGAATTGTTTTATATGTACTAAATAATTCTAGAATTTATCCATCATTTTCCTTTGAAGTTTAAAATTATACTTTATTTCCACTTATTTTTATTTTAGACACAAATACTACTTTTACTTTGATTGAATTCAGAAGACTTGGAAATTTATAACCTTCCCTTCCTTTTTCATTCATCAATTGTATTGGCAGACCATTAAGAAGCTAACAGGAACATCCTCTGATACCCAGCTCTGCAACACATTCAAACTTCTTACACTCTTAACTCTTATTTCACTGATAATTTAATAAATGAAAATTCACACTTATATGCACTTTACAAATATAATATTTGGGTAAAAATACAAATAAAAATTAAAAATGAAAATATATGCTATATGTAACTGTGTTATGTTGACTCTGACTGGGAAAGTCTTATTTTAAAAATCCTTCATCAAAATATAAATGTAATAGACTGAAATTTCATTAAACAAATGCAAAAAAAAAAAAACCTTCCATACCCAAATCTGATTTATCAAGCAATATTCAAGAACCTTATATTGTCCCTTAAAGGGCATGAAAATGAAATGACTATACTCAAAAGACAAATAGTTAACTATAAGAAAGATAAATACATCTATGCTGTGTATCAATGGTAACATTTTTGTCTTCATTCAAGAGTGATCAGAATGAAACAGTATGGACTGTCAGTACAATTTTCCAATCTTTGATTTATTTAATAGCATTAACTAAAATATACACATATGCTGGGGTAAATGGCTATATTTTTAAGAAAACTGACAAAAATGTGTGCCCATTTAGAAGAAGATTACATGTTCATATTAACATTTTAAATACAAATTGTGAAATCCTAAGTACTGACCTCTAGAACAAAATTAGTTTAAAAATACATAGTAACAAAGAATGGAAATGAAAGAAAAGAAACTGAAAAGTCTATATTTAACTGGCTGTTCAGTCATTAGAAAGGTGCCCCATAACCACCATATGTTACTCAAATATGTTATCACACCTACAATTTCATCATATGTCTCCCAAGAAATTAATTAGCTCTAACTTTTTCAACTTTGACAAAAACGTCTGCATCAGTCAGATTACTAGCTGTTGCAAACATTTCAAAATTCAAAGCTTTCTTCAGCTTCTATTTAACCTTTTAATTACTATTAATCATTTAGCAACATTTAGAACAGCATTCATTAGACAGATGTCTAATTCTAGAATTTTGAATAATGTAAATTCATTTACACTTTTATTTATTCTTGGCGCATATTTGGTTGGTGATTTTACAAAATAAAACTAACATTTAAAAACCCATCATTTTACAGCTGTAGTAGAGAAGAAAATAACCAGAAATGTTCACGTTCTCTAAAAACAAAACAAAACAAAACAAAAAAACTTACTTTAGATAGCTTATAGTAATAATGAACTCAATGATTATAAAATTTATATTTAAAATCCTATAATATCTATGAGGTATATTAAAGACTTTATAAACTACCAGTAATAGGAAGAACTGAAAGTGATAAAGAGAAATATTTTCATAAATACTCATTAACCATCAAACTACAGAACAATCCATTCTGTTTGATCCTAAGCCAAAGTTAGGCTACTTTCAACCATGTAAACTAACTTTTATTTCCATCAATGTATTGAAAATACCTGTTACTTCTATCAATTGTTTCTTATGTGTTCATTCTGAAAATAAACTGTGGAATTCTAGTCACATTCTCACTGTTTGCTGGATTTTCAGATAAACAATTTTCTCTGTCAGCAAATATCAGCAATGAATGAGTTATACAAATCCTTGCTCTTATAGTAAGTAATAAATTACATCGAATATTAATAGTACTAACTGCTAACACCAATGATTTCTTTAAATTGAAGAGCATAGACCACAAAGTTTGACCTAGCTTCCATGAGGCCACAAAGAACATAACTGAACGTTCTTTTCAATTACTTCAGGTAGCAAAGTAATAATCTAAAAATAATTTCTACTTCAAAAAGTATTAGAATTGAATTTCACTCCTCTGACTGAAGTAAATGTTCAAATTAATCAGAATGAAGGCAGTCTCATGACTAGCAAATAATTCCCTGCTGGTAACTCTCAATCTTCCTCTTTGAAGCTACCCAGGTAACGCACCCGTAACATACTATGTGGTGGTATTGTTTTCCCCAAAATATTGTGTACCTTAATAAACTTATCTGGGGTCAGAGAACAGACAGCCACTAGATACAAAGGCTAGAAAATGGTGGCACTCACACCCTTAATCCTAGCATTCCAGAGATAGAAATCCCTCTGGGTCTCTGTGAGTTCAAGGCCACATTGGAAATAGCCAAGCATGGTGACACGCCTTTAATCCCAGAAAGCCAGCCTTTAATCCCAGGGAGTGGTGGTAGAAAGTAGAAAGATATATAAGGCGTGAGGACCAGAAACTAGAGGCATTTGGCTGGTTAAGCATGTGGCTGGTTAAGCATTCAGGCTTTGGAGCAACACAGTTCAGCTGAGAGTCATTGGGATGAGGACACAGAAGCTTCCAGTCCGAGGAAACAGGACCAGCTAAGGAACTGGTGAGGTGAGATAGCTGTGGCTTATTCTGTCTCTCTGATCTACCAGCGTGGACCCCAATAACTGGCCTCGGGTTTGATTTTATTAATAAGAACTTTTAAGATTCCTTCTACATCTGGCGCCCAACGTTCGTGTTACGAATTCATGAAAAAGCTGTTTGCCTGTGGCCTTGTGAGCCCCAGCTCAGGCCCAAGCTACACTCAGCCGGTTGTGGTGGTGCACACCGGTAGGATTTGCTGAAGGAGACAGAGGCAGTAGGATCCGGAGTTTGAGGCCGGCCTAGGAGGCTTGGGAGAAGCTTTGGCCTGGACTGAGCCGCAAACAGTGGTGGGACCATGGAAGCAGTGGCTACTGCTCCACATTGCCAGCTCCTTCTCATTATGTTGGTGACTGCGGTGATGCTGCTACCAGGGACGAAGGGTTTACTGCTGCTGGTTCAGAGAAGAATTGCCAGGACCATTGTGTTACAAGAAAGCATCGGCAAAGGTCAGTTTGGAAAAGTTTGGCAAGACAAATGGTGGGGAGAAATTGCAGTGAAGATTTCCTGTACTAGGGAAGAATGTTCATGGTTCCAAGAGAGAGACATTTATCAGACTGTGATTGCTCCAAACCACAGAGGAGGCAAAAAAAAAAAAACCTCTGCATGGAACCATGACCACACCTAACAGCAACTTTGAAATCTTCAAAAGGACTATGGTAAAGCCATTAAGCTGAAAGATCTGCTTTGGACTACAAACTGCTTAGGACAATTTTGAGATGGCTAGCTGAGATGATACAGCCTGACAGACTACTCAAACAAGGACTTGAAACAAGCCCCGAACTTTTCTATTATGCAGAGACTGGACAAACGATACAGGACTTGATGATTAACCCCAAAATTTTCTTTTCAGGATTCCCTAAAGATATCTTCACCCCTAGAAAGCAAAAAGAAAAAGAGAATATAGATATGAGATAGATCATTGAATCTACTCTGAGAGAAAAGATAAAGAAATAATAGGATAAATAGGTGGATCATTGAATCTACACTGAAGAAAAAGGGGAAGATATAAAAATGACAAAAGGTAGACTAATGAATCTATTATGAAAAGAAAAAAGAAAATATGGATAATGATAAGGTAAAAAGGGAGATTATGGAATCTACTTTTAAAAAGGAACTACTTGTTTTAAATAAGATAAGTAATGAAAATTTTTTGGTCTGAGTTTATCAGATGTTACTGGACTGGACATTGTTAATATATATAATGGAGTTTTTATCTGAATCTGTCAAATGTTAATGGACTAGACATCATTAATGTAATTTTTGTCTGTATATATTGTATATACTTATTAGATAGTTTTTCTTGTATTATAAGCTTTCTTTAATTTTAGACAAAAAGAGAGGAGATGTGGTGGTATTGTTTTCCCCAAAATATTGTGTACCTTAATAAACTTATCTGGGGTCAGAGAACAGACAGCCACTAGATACAAAGGCTAGAAAATGGTGGCACTCACACCCTTAATCCTAGCATTCCAGAGATAGAAATCCCTCTGGATCTCTGTGAGTTCAAGGCCACATTGGAAATAGCCAAGCATGGTGACACGCCTTTAATCCCAGAAAGCCAGCCTTTAATCCCAGGGAGTGGTGGTAGAAAGTAGAAAGATATATAAGGCGTGAGGACCAGAAACTAGAGGCATTTGGCTGGTTAAGCATGTGGCTGGTTAAGCATTCAGGCTTTGGAGCAACACAGTTCAGCTGAGAGTCATTGGGATGAGGACACAGAAGCTTCCAGTCCGAGGAAACAGGACCAGCTAAGGAACTGGTGAGGTGAGATAGCTGTGGCTTATTCTGTCTCTCTGATCTACCAGCATTGACCCCAATAACTGGCCTCGGGTTTGATTTTATTAATAAGAACTTTTAAGATTCCTTCTACAATACTAATTTTTTTTTAATGGAAAATACCTTTAGAGAACCAGCAAGCTGGCTCAATGAATAACACATGAGCCAAGCTTGACAACCTAAATTCCACACCCCAGGATCCACAGAGTGGAAGGAGAACCTATTCCCACTAACTGTCCTGTGTTCTTCACATGCACACTAAAATATACATACACATACATGTACACATATGGTAATTAATACTTTTCCATTAAAATTAATTTTTTTAGAGATATCAGATATCCTCTAGGAAGCTTTCAATGGCCTGGCCAAAAAGCCAAAGAAACGGGGTAATGGGGGTCTAGACAGATGGCTCAGCAGTTAAGAGCACTTGCCACTCTTGCAGAGGACCTGAGTTCTGTTCCCAGCACTCACATGCTACCTTACCCTAACTCAAGTTGCAGATCTGATACTGTCCTCTAGCCACTATGAACACTGCATGCACAAAGTATACTGTATACGTATATATACATACAGGTAAAACACTTATATACCTAAATATAAAATAAATGGTTTTTAAAACCAGAAATGATGCCTTATTTCTCTTTGAAATATCTAAACCTATCAAGTCTGGTAAAGAATGAATATGATTATATTTTTTCATTTGCAGAAGTGCTACTTCAGAAATACCAGTATAGTAGCTATCAATATAGCAGAATCAAAATTTACAATTCATAAAGGTCATAAGATGAACTATATTGTGTATATGTGTACTGTTCTCAACTGAGGAAGAAAACAAGCACCCACTCAAATTTAGTATTTAAGGTCCTGCTGTGTTACAGTTGATTATTCAGATATCCTCTAGGAAGCTTTCAATGGCCTGTCCAAGAAGCCAAAGATGTCTGCCTCTTTATATTTTCTGTAGTAAAAATAAGGTTGTTACTGTTTTTTTTAATTACAAGGAACAGTAACTACCTTATTTTTACTACAGAAAATACATGGATTTACAGAATCACAGAGGAGGAGATATAACTAACCTTAGAGTATAATCTTTCTTGGTGAGAAAAAGTCCTAGAATTGGTCAAAATAGTACATATTTTGAAGAAATTAACAGCACAAAAGAATATCACATACAAAGAAGGCAGAAGATCTGGGTATTTCTAGCAGAGTGGCCTGAAGAAGCCTCGTGATTTGTCCCAGGAAAGATGAAAGAGAATAGTGTTAACCAAAAGAAGGAAGGCTGTGCTGAGGATGCAAATTTATGGTGGCAATAAGCCATTCATGAAAAGGTTTTCAATACTAACTAGAACAGTGAGAAGGCTCTCTCTCCATTGGTAACTACAGTTTGATTACTGAATGCCAGCCACTAAAAATGGTGTTTTATAAGGCTGGTGTTATTACTGGTAACTGCTACCAAGCTTTAGGAGCCTAATGGGAAGTCCTTAGGTCAGTGGAGATGTGTCCTCACAGGAGATAATGAAATTCTAGTCACATTCTCATTGTTTCCAGGTAAACAATTTGCTCTGTCAGATTTTCTTCAACATAAATGTCACCCTGGTAACAAGACCAAACCAATGTGGTTGCCCAATCTCAGACTACAACCTTCTTCCCATCTGGGGACTCAAGGTAAGTCCTTCTCTCTGTAAGAACTCCAGGTATTTTGCTGTAGTGGTGTGAAGCTAAATCACTGTACTTTAAGAAATAGTTGCAACTCACTGCTTCATAAACAAAATGCATAGCCAAAACAGCAGAAAAACCAAAACTTTATAGAGAACCAAAGAAGCTCAAAAACTGACTCAGGAAGGGCTATCTTCTTATCAGCAAAACAGTACTATAAAAAAGAGATGGCATCTGGAAAGTAAAATATCTGGGAAATCAAATAAGGTATACATTTCAATAAAGAACAGGTAACTAAAACATAAAACAATCAAGTGTTCTGGAATAATCTTTTTATACACACTGTGAAGGTGTGTCACTCTGGTTCAATAGAAAGCTGAACGGCCAGTAGCTAGGTAGGATTTTCTGGGCAGAGAGGACCCTGGAAAGAAGAAAGACAGAGTCGCCAGTGGACTCAGAGGGAACAGACAGGCAGGAGGAGAGAGGAAAGCCACAAGTCACATGATAACATATGGATAAATAGAAATGGATTAATTTAAGTTATAAGAGCTAGTTAGAAACAAGCCTAAGCTATTGGCTGAGCTTTGCTAATTAATAATAAGTCTCTGTGACATTATTGAAGAGCCGACGGTCCTGACAAAAAAAAAAACCAACTACAAATGGCATCCAAGGTGGGGGTCCGTATTTCCACATAAAACCCGAGAAAAAGCTTTAAAAAAAAAAAAAAAAAGGTCCCAAACACAAAAGCAGAGTCCAGTGCAGCTTCCTAGTCCCACAGTCTCTCACGCTGGACTTGGTACAGACGCATCTCCCTGCCACTGCCTGCGAGCTTGAGCTGCCAGCACACCATGAGCTGTTAAGATGCATGGTGGTTTATGGTTTTACTCATGCTGACAGAAAAGGTTACAGATACACAATAAAGCAATTTCAGATGAAAAAAAAAAAACTAAAAGGTTACAGTGTGTTTAACCATGTGCCTAGGCTTAAGGAAAAAAAAGGATAAGGCTATAGACAATCATTTAAAAAATAGTTTAAAAATAATAGAATTTTTAAAGAGAGAAATTTAAAAAAAAAAAAAAAAGAGTAAGACACTTAAGGATGGGAAGTATAACACTGGGAATTTGAACCTTATATAGTGCTTTGTTAATTTTGAATTTTTTTTGAAATGCTAATGAACAGACAACAGCTGCTGAGAGCCATTGGATCGTGGAAGGGACTGCTGAGTTATATACTTTAGGAATGACAACTTTAAAATGGAAGTCAAAATTGTATTACATTGGGGGAAGAGGCTATGCTTTTGTTTCCACAGGAAATGAAAGGCTGTGGATTCCTTCCGGTTTAATAGAGATCAGATTTGACCAGGGGAGAATTCCTGAGGATATTGGCTACAGACATGAGAGAGAAAGCCAAGAAAGACTACAGGACAGATGACATGTAAGCTGATCCTTCTGCAAGAGAATGTATCAGAGAAGAGATGAGACATGATAAATCTTGTTGGTTACACAGTCTTAATGACTTATTATTACATACCATCCTTTCATACGGCATGGATAGAGGTTTATATTACACTTGGTTATGCTGTCCAAATGGGCTTATCAAGTTGACAGATGCCTTTTACCTGCTCAAACATAAAACAAAAAATCACCTTTAACTTTCCATACTTGTGTTAATGCAGATATACATGTTACTTTTGAAAGTTTATGTGTTTTCAGAGCAAGGGGACCAGACACCAATGAAAATGGGTGGCCCGGGTGATCCAGCCTCTCAGACGCCTCTGTTACAGTTTCTTCAGAATTCTACATCCAGAACAACTTCAAGGCTGCTGGCTGAGATGGTCCAGCCTCACAGACTATTCTAGCCAGGACTTGACCATTATCCTAGTTCTCAGGGTCCCCCAAAGATGCCACTGTCCCCAGACAACAAAAAGCAGTCTAGAGAACACAACACCCACATTCCCAAGAGGTGGGTGTGGGGTGGGTGGTTTTTGTTCATTCACTGGGTTAGGGATGTTTGTCATCAGTTAAGGGAATTGGTTACAAGTTCTTACTGGTCATAGTCAGGGAAAAAGCTAAACAAAGGAGATTAGATTCAGGGATCTCTTTCTGAAGGGAAAAAGGGGGACATAGTATAGAAATAATGGGATAAAAGGGTAGATTGTTGTGACTACTTTTGAACAACCACTAGCCTCAAATGTTTTACATTTGTATGGATTTTTGTATATTGACATAAATTTAAGATTATTTTTGTTAGACTGTATCATATGTTTCTATTTCTTGTTTAAGGTAATGTACCTATGCAGCTTATTTAATAATGTAAAGTTTTAGTCCTTGAAAGCTATTTAGGATAATAAAGAAATACAGGTTAATAGTCATCAATAACAATCAAACTTATAGTCATGTTAGGTATGTGTTCAAGGTCATAGATATATTTTAAATAAATAGATGGCCTGAAAACACTTCAGAGAGCTACAGAATATGGCATTTTAATGTTTTAATAACAGGGCTTTTCATGACAGTGAGAAACGTCTGCTATTGGCAGCACCAAACTTCTTCATAAAAGAATGATGGATATTGAAGAACCTCCATATGAATTTTGCTTTCTTTGTGGCAAAAACTAGCCATTTGGACAAGAAACTGCCCTTGCTTTGACTGCTGACAGTATACTGTCCAAACTGAACAAGCAGGACACAAAAGAAAGTCACTGCCGAACTTTGCCAAGATAAGGTAGGACATTCCTTCAAAATTCCTGCTTCACAGAAAAGTCTGTCAAGATATTCTAGGCCTATAGGCAGAAGATGGATGCCCCAACATTATAGAAGAACCTTGGGTGACTGTCCAGGCAGCCAGCTATCTCTGTCGTTTCTCAGTTTTGGAAGTTGCTTTCTTTGCACTTCCTATTTATTCAAGTAATATTTTATCCTTCTTGTGCCTCTAATGGAGATTGAAGACTAGATGGTTACAGTTTTCCAGTTTTTCTTGTTACCAAATTCAAAAAAGGAACTTACATAAAAAATGTAAAGTTTATAAGGTTAAGATACATAAACTAAAAAACTTAAATTGTTTATCTAAGAAAATATTCTAAAGCCTAAAACTATTGTTTTATGTTGGTAATACAAGCTATGATAAAAGTAAATTAGGTACAAAACTTTTGACTCACCAAGATAGCACAGATAATACAGTATTATCTCAGAATTTGCCAAATACAAAAGGACTGGATATTGTAAATATAATTCTTACCTCATAGTGATTATTGTTTATAGTTTTACTATGTTAGAGTTAAAACTTTTCCTTTTTATTTAGACAAAAAGGGGGAAATGTTGTGGAATAATCTTTTTGTACACTGTAAAGATGTGTTACTTTGATTGGTTTAATAAGAAGGTGAACAGCCAATAGCTAGGCAGGATTTTCTGGGCAGAGAGGACCCTGTAAAGAAGAAAGGCAGAGTCGATAGTAGATACAGAGGGATCAGACATGCAGAAGGAGAGGTAAAAGCCATGAGTCACGTGGCAATATGTAGATGAATAGAAATGGGTTAATTTAAGGTTTAAGAACTAGTTAGAAACAAGCCTAAGCTATCAATTGAGCTTTCATAATTAGTAATAAGTCTGTATGTCATTACTGGTAGCCAAAGGGCCCAATGAAAAAGTCTGAATACAATTGTCCTGTCAAAAAGTCTGAATACAATCAAGTCCGAGTAAATTATGATTAACTACAAAAATGAGCATTTGGACATAAACTATTTTCTTCCAACACTGATTTAGTTTATAACTGATGTTACATAACAACTTATTCTATAAGAATACTTAATATTTATTTTGATAAATGTATATGTATTTAAATTAGAAGTTCATTAATGAATAACTTCACTTTTACCAATAGTTTTTTTAATGTTTCATTTACAAAGTTTAATGTTTAAAAAATGACCAATGCAGCATATTTTTAAAGAATTCTTGTCATTTAAGGATAAATAAAATTGTGAAATATGTGTCTGAAATTAGCTGGGAAATGTGTTTAAACTGGTAATGATTGTATGGGTGTTAGTTCTTTTTTTCAGTACTTATTTCAACTTTTTAACTTATTCAACAGCCAAAGTGGCAATTTATTGAAATTTGTGAATATGACTGCCAAATTTTACAAACTCTCCAGTCAAAGCTATAATGTAGTATTTTCAATGTTTTTATTCTTTCATATATTTTTTATAAAGAGCATCTTATTTTATTTATTCATGTATTTTATGTATATGGGTACTTTGTCTGCATGTACATCTGCACACCAAAAGAAAGCACCAGACAGTTGTGAGCTGCCATGTGGGTGCTACGAATTGAACGTGGAACATTCGGAAGAACAGTGAGTGAATGCTCTTAACCACTGAGTCATCTCTCCAATTCCTTGAACATTTTCTTAACAAATGGGTTTTCAACTTAACAGCAAATAAATACAACAGATAATGTCCACAAGTTTCTATGATTATTAACCTCAGATAATAAGAGTCTCTACATAGTAAAATGATGGAAACTTGATTTATAAAATATATAAACAGGGGAAAAAGATAGAAGTCTCATAAACAAGTGCCAGGATTTAATTCTGGCTTCATGAAATACTTAAATTATAAAATGCCATGCTCTATAAATATTTATAATCTAACTATGAAATATAAAAGATCTCTTCTCCCCAGAAAATTAAGATATATTTTTATAATAAACATTATATTGTTTGACTACCTATAGCAGTGGTTCTCAACCTTCCTAATGCTGCAACCCTTTAATACAGTTCCTTGTGTTGTGTTGACTCTTGATCACAAAATTATTTTCATTGCTACTTCATAACTATAATTTTGCTACTGTTATGAACTATAATGTAAATATCTATGTTTTCTGATGGTCTTAGGCAATCCTTGTGAAAGGATCAGTCAACACTCCCCACGACCCATAGGCTGAGAACCACTGGCCTACAGAATAGCTTACCTAAACAAAGTCTTTAAATTTAATATAGTGACAAAGAAAATACCTGTCAGAGCTGACACTGCATTTGAGCTGGCAATTGTAATTGATACATTCATCCCTGTTTCCTTATTTTCACTGCTACCAGTTATTTCACCTAAGTTACTCCAAATCATTCTTGCAGTTTCTGCTTAAATATTACCTATGTCAGGAGAATCTGTTTCAACCCCAACTGTAGAGCAGAATGTCAGCCTGTATCTTCACACAGAACTGTTTCTATTACAAGTCTACTATAAATAGTTCTCTTGGGTTAAGTTCCAAATCACTGTTTAAGTGGAGAACCAATTTACATTCCTTACATATCACTTTAAAGAACATAGGATTTTAATATATTCCCAAAGGTGTACAATTACCACCATTAATTTCAGAGCTTTTCATCATCTCAAAAATAAACACTGAATCTCTTATTAGTCATTCCCATTTGTTTCTCCCTTCAGATCCTGGAAATCAATAAACTATTTTAGACATTTCATTTATAAGAACTCGTAGTGTTTTTCAAATAAAACTGCTTTAGCATCCACAATGTATATGCACAGAAATATGCGTGTATATGAGAGCAGAGATATGTATGTATAGGGAAGTTAAACTATGCTGGACTCTTTAAAATTGGCCAAAAATCCTTATAATCAAATTGGTCCAGAAAATAATATGACACAGCATATGTTTTCTTCCACATAACTCTTTTCTAAATTTCATTTTCTGTTCAATAACATAGCTAGTTTTTCTTTTAGTCTTCAGATTATTCTAAACAGAAGAAAACTATTTGTGTAACAATTAGAAAATGGTAACATAATCAGTTGTCCCACAACTACAATGCATCACTTACCACTAAGTGCTTTAAAGAATGCAGAAATTGGGTCTGCATTATTCTAAAAACCAGAGACATATAAGAGCTGGCGTACAAAAGAAAAAAGAAATTTTTAAAGAGAGAAACCTGTAACGTTATTAGGAACAGGGGAATAAGCATCAAAATGGATGATCTGAAGAAAAACAGAAAGTGAGTATTCAATCTTAACACAGTGAGTAAAATATACTATGTAGTAATGCAATATGAACATACAGACTAGAAATTTTCTTAAGATCAAAAAACATTAAGTTCAGAGTAATATAGCAAAATATAAAGAAGCTGCCTACAAGTGACTACCTGAATGAGAGGAGGCATAGTATCAAAGGATGGGCTCTATTCCCTGGATAGTGAACCACAAATCACAAGAGAAGTGATAGAACAGTGAGTAAGAATAAACAGAAAAACAACGCAAGCCTGTGTGTGTGGAGGGTCACGTCTGTAACCTCAGCACTCCAAAGGCTGAGGCAGGAAGGTTGGCACAAGTTCCAGGCCAACCTGGGTTGCAGAAGAAAGAGAAAGAAAATAAGACAGGGGGAGGGAGGGAAGGAAGGAGGGAGGAGAAAAACTGCAGGGGAGGAAAGAAGGAAAAATAAACCTCAAGGATAGAGCCCCAGTTCCCCAGAAAGGGAGGTGAGCCAGACTTATATAAGATAAGCCAGTGATGAAGCTGGCATCCCTGTCCTTAAGATAAATTATCCCACAGTTCTCACAACGGTTAAATCCCATTGCAGGGGGGTGGGAGTGGGGGGTGTGAGTGTAACAATGTCTTCGCTGTGACAGGTCAGCACTGGATAAGAAATCCATTTTATGACTCCCTATGTCTCAGAGAGCTATAGCCAGGTGTCGTCATGCTTAGGGACCTACCGTTTGAGACTGGGCTATTCTAGGGAACTGAATCATCAATCACAAGTCAAGAAGCCTGCCACATCTTGCTTTGGTTATGATGAGAGTCAGTCCTGGAGAGGAGGAGGGCCAGGTAGCCTCACACTGAGTTCAGGCAACAAGAGTCTCCAGCTGTGAGGGGCAAAGTAACTGGTGGCTCTGCCCTCTGTAGCAAAGAGTAAAAACTACATCAATTTAGGGTAACTGGGGAAACTAACAGCCCAAACAGCTGCCTCTCTGTCATGTAACATTAGCTGCCAGCAGGACTAAGAACTCTGGAGTTCATTTCCAGCAGAGAACTTGATTTCCATTGTATCCTCCCTCAGAGTGTTTAATGCTGGGTGTGATCTGAAAGCCCTGAAGCCAGGCCTCCAATACAGGTGTTTAAGAGCTCTGTTGGCTTCCCATCCTCTTCGATGCACTAGAGGGTCTGTTTGCGCATTAACACCTCAGAGTGTACAAACTAGGGAACGTCTGCAGTGAGAGAGAATATGTATAGCCCACAAGCTCCAGGGCAAGATGAGGCAGCTCTTGCTTGGCACAGTAAAAGAAAGGACTACTGCTCTGCAGAACAACTGACCCTTCACTGGTCCAGGGTCAGCATAAGCCTGAACAGATCAAAGAGCAGAGACTCCAATCTATCTGACACCCTCCACCTACCTGGCAGACTCCAATATTCAGAAGAGCACGAAGGAAGCTACTCTAGTGATGGTTGTGCCCTCTCCCCCAATCCACTTTTTTTAACTACTATTTAGGACCACTTTTACCTCATTTTTTGTTTTTATTTTTTATTCCTACGTTCTTCTAACTTTGTTAACATTTGTTATTTGTTTGTGTTTACTTTATTGGGCAATTGGGGTTTTGTTTTGTTTTGTTTCAGCCAATCCTCTTTTTTAAACATCTTTCTAAGATTCTTTTAATTTCTTTTTCCCTTTCTCTTGCGTAATCTTGCTGCATCTTTTCCTCTACCTGTGTTCTTTATTTGTTTTGTTTTTAAATAATTAAACATCAACTGCATGCCTTATTCTACATTATTTTTGCTGGGTTAGTTTTGTTTTGTTTCTGTGATCATTGTTGGCATGGAAGTCAGCTTTAATCAACTTCAAATATATTTCTTTATCTGTCTTGGTTTGGTATTATTGATTTTACAAATTGTTTTCTCATCTGTGGTGAGTGGTACAAGGGACTAATCCCCTCAAAAGATGCCTGAACAATAACAATACCCTCAAAATAAAAACTGAAGATTCCCATCCAAACAGATGTGAAAATTCCAACACAGAATCAAAAGGAACATGAAAAAACAAGACAAAATAATGCCAAAAAAAATCATACTCCCTCAAAATAAGCTAATCCAACGACAATGAAACAGTTTTAACACCAAAACATTCAAATGTGTAACTGCACAAAAACGACAGAGCAAACTTTACCTAAGAATCTATGAAACTGAAGGAGTTAAAATAAAAACTAAAGGTATTTAAAAAAAAAAAATTCTTCGTTGAGACTGTAACAGAAATTTCCCCAAGTCTAGGGAAAGAAATGGCCATCCAAGCACAAGAAATATTGAAAACCCTCCAAAGACCTGACTAGACTAAAGAACCTCTCCACACCACACTAGAGTTAAAGTCCTAAGCACATAGAACAAAGAAAAAAAAATAGGAAAGGCTGTAACAGAAAAATAGAAACTCAATTATGAAGGCAAACTCATGAGAGTAACATCAATTTTCAACAGATACCCTAAAAGCCAGAAAACAGCTTTTTTATATATATATTTCAGCCTTGAAAGTAAACTGCTGACCAAGACTACTATATCTAGCAAAGTTCTGCTTTAAAATTAAAAGAGAAATAAAGACTAGCCGAGAAAAGCTCAAACCAAAACAATTCAAAACCACTAAGCCAGCAGCTCAGATAATACATACAAGAATTCTACACACAGAGAAGGCAGTCACTTCCAAACAAAGATGTCAGGAAAGAATAATGTGGTGAGAGAAATAGAATAGCAAATGAGAACTAGAAATGAATAATGTCCAACTCACCACATGAGAAAACTTATTATATGTATAGGGGGAAAAAATAGAACAAAGAAGTACTCAAACTAACTAGGAAAAAACCTGAAGGAATTGACAAACATCAATAATAACCCTAGTAGGTAAATGGTGATTATTTCTACAATCAAAAGAAACAGATTAACTCACTGGATTAAATACAAAATCCAGGCCAACAAGATGTCTCAGTGGGTAAAAGTTCTTGCCACTGAGCCCGATAATCTGAGTTTGATACCCAGAACTCATACAGTAAAGGGAGAAAACCAACTCCCACATCTTATCCTCTGACCTCCATTAGTATGTGGCACACACACACACTATAATAATTAATCAATTAATTAAAAGTAATAAAATATTGGGCTGGAGAGGTGGCTCAGAGGTTAATAGTACTGACTGCTCTTCCAGAGGTCCTGAGTTCAATTCCCAGCAACCCTATGGTGGCTCACAACCATCTGTAATGAGATCTGGTGCCCTCTTCTGGCCTGCAGTCATACATGCTGTATACATAATAAATAAATAAATCTTTAAAAAAAAGTAATAAAATATTTTAAAACTATTTCTGTTTATTGTCTACAATAATAATTCACTGGCAAAGAAATACATAAAGATAACAATATATCAAGCCATTGGAAGCTGACAACAAGCAAGGATGACTATCCTCATACCTCACAAAGGTTACCTCAAAATTAGTCAAAAGAAATAAAGCAGAAGCTGGAGAGATGGCTCGGCGGCTAAGAGTATGTGCTATACGAGCACAATGATCTGAGTTCAGCTCTCTAGCATCCATGTAAAAGGCTGAGCATGACAACGCATAGCTGGATCCTCTCAGTGATGGGTGGAAGGGCGGACTGTGAGAGCCAGTGGTCTGAGCTGACATCTATAGACATTCTATCCAACAATTACAGTCTATATTTTTACTCAGAAGCCCATTTGATCTTTCTCTAAAACAGGCCATATCTTAGGCTATGAGACAAATCTTTTAACAAATAAAAAATACACGTATTTTCTTGTGTCTTATCAGATCATAATAGAATAAAACTAGAAATCAGAAAGAAACTATACAAATAAATGGAGATTGAAAAATATAATTCTGACTGATCAACAGATCATATTAAAATCAGGGTGGGGGAAATAATTTTTTAAAAACCCATAATAAAATGAAAATATAACTTACTAAAACATTTGAGATCTACAAACCTGTAACCACAACAATTAAGAAGAGCCAAATTAATAAAAATCAATAGTGAAAACAGACATATTACAAGATGAAATTAAGTCTTAAGGATCTTTAGGAAATAGTTTAAAATTGTACATGTTCTCAAAACTGTAAAATCTAAAAAAAAAAAAAAAACAGAAAAATTTCTAGATATGTATGGCCTACCAAAATTAAATCAGGAACAAGCAAATAACTTAAATAGATCTGTAGTGAGCAATTAGATGAATAAAGTCTCCCAAAAAGAAAAGTCCAATACTAGATGAATTCCTTGTCAATTAGTCAGACCTTCAAAGAACTAACTCAAGTCCTCCTCAAATTATCCCATAAACTAAGAAGTGGAAAATGGTAACAACTCATCTGTACTTACTACCAAGCTATCCAGACCAGAGAAGGGGAGAACAAAACCAGAAAATTACATACGTGAGGTTGTTCCCTACAGGTGTCATACAGGGAAGCAAAGCATGTAAAGAGATAAGAATGAAAACCCAGTGCAGATTGAATTCCGGGAGTCTAAAGTCGGGTAGTTCATTGTTAGCATATTTAAAATACAGGACAATTTGGGAAAAGGTTTCCAGACAACAATCAGTCCAACTCCTGGTGCACAATAAGCTTAAGGTGTGATTACATAGAGACTCCTTTACAAAGTACATGTGACCACGAGGGTGGGTTCTATAGCTTAGTGTGGTCTCTAACTAAGCCTAGAGGTCAACAGGCCATAAAGTACATGTGACATCTACCCTAAGGATGGGTAATGGTCTAAGGAGGGAAAATTCTGGAATAACCATTCTGAAGAATTTGGACAAGATCTGTCCCTTCAGAAAGCAAAAAAGGTTACCAGGTGGTTAGCAACCTCCATTCTCAGCTTTCCTCTGGATGGAATGCAGGTATCTGACTTTATCTCCTCCTGAGTAGACACCTCTGAGTGATTAACATTCATTCCTGATTCTTAGTGCTTCTCTGTGAGTACAAGATCTCTGTGCCCTCAACTCAGACTAATTTTTCTAAATGAAAATAGGCACAAAAATGTTCAATAAAATACTTACAAAAGTAATTCAACAATACAATTTCAAGATTCTTTATTAATATCAAGAAGGTTTCATTCCAAGGAGTATGGATGGTTTAAAATATGCAAATCAATAAAATAGGTCTTATACAGCATATAAATACTCACTGAAATCACATTATCATCTCAATACAGAAAAGGCCATCCACAAACGTTAATATCCTTTTATAATAAAAATCCCCAAAGAAACTAGGAATAGAAAGAACATACCTTTTAACATAATGTAGAGTATATACAGCAAACATACAGCCAACATTACACTAAACAGGGGAAAATGCAAGTATTTCCTCTAAAATCAGGACCAAGACAAGGGTATCCACTCTCCACACACTTACTCAGTACAATGCTTTAACATCTCAGCCAGAGAGGTAAGGCAAGAAAAATAAGAGACACACAAAGAGGAAAGGAAAAACTCAGATTATTCCTATTTGCAGATGATAAAATCCTATGCTTTAAACACACTAAAGATGCTGATCTCATAAGCTGTTTCAACAAAATAGCAGTCAAAAAATACTAGTTTTGCCGGGCGGTGATGGCACACGCCTTTAATCCCAGCACTCGGGAGGCAGAGGCAGGCGGATCTCTGTGAGTTCGAGGCCAGCCTGGGCTACAGAGTGAGTTCCACCAGCCTGGGCTACAGAGTGAGTTCCAGGAAAGGCACAAAGCTACACAGAGAAACCCTGACTCGGAAAACCAAAAAAAAAAAAAAAAAAATACTAGTTTTTCTACATATTAATAATGAACATGATCTTGAGAAAGAAATCACAAAAATGACTCCATGCACAGAAGCTTCAAAAATAATAAAATAACTAAAAATAAACATAATCAAGGAAGTGAAAGACCTCTACACCACCACCAAGAACTGACAGATGAGATCACATCAAGTTACAAAGCTTCTGCACACCCAAGAAGCAAGCCAGTAGTATGGAACCCATGGTTTTATAAGCTAATTTTAAAGTTAGTAAGGGAAAGAAGACACAATTTAAGACACAACCTCTCTATCTGTCATTCCAGCACAGTTAACAGCTCTTGTCCTCTTCCGGCTACCCAATTCCATTCAGTGTATGCCAAACAGTAATTTACCTTACAGGTCTGTCTCCTTTCTAAACTGCCCTGCTCAATCAAGTCATGGACACATGCTTCTGGGTAATCACCAATGGGAAAGGAACCACTAGACAGCACTGCATAGCACTAGCAAATAGCAAATACTTTACAACGTTGTTACATGAATATTGTTAAACCATAATACTAAATAAATATACTCAAAAGTGTTAATAGTAAGAAGTTCATTAATTTGTGCTGTGCTAACTCTCAAACATTGCAGTTCACGTAAGTCTTTTCTTGTCCTAAGCACAAACCTAGGGATTAGCTAGCCTGATTAGAAAAGCAAACAACCTATCAGCTAGCCAAATGTATTCAGAAATTAAAGTTGAAGTTGTTGACCATCTCTACTAATTAGGCATTTTTACATATCTAGCAAAAAAAAATCAGTCTAGTATTATGGGTTCACTAAGTATGAGTAGAGCAAAGGAATAAAATTATTATAAAATGATTTCATTATAAGGCAAAAGCCTTTCAAGTCTAAAAGTAACAATTTTTCCAGTGTCCCTCCACTATGAGCTCTTTAGAAAGCCCATTTTGTCTCTCCACGCTTCTTTCAGGTCATCTTTTGTATACTGTCATTAAGAATGCTAGTTAGTCGAGCCGGGCGGTGGTGGCGCACGCCTTTAATCCCAGCACTCGGGAGGCAGAGCCAGGCGGATCTCTGTGAGTTCGAGGCCAGCCTGGGCTACCAAGTGAGCTCCAGGAAAGGCGCAAAGCTACACAGAGAAACCCTGCCTCGAAAAACCAAAAAAAAAAAAAAAAAAAAAAAAAAAGAATGCTAGTTAGTCCTCACAAGCTCACTCTAGTAAGGGAATTTACAGATACAGACACTAACATGAGAGAGGACCAAAACAGTGTTAGTGCCCTTCCCACACGAAACGGGTTGGACCTAAGGATCAGACTCAAAAAGCTTGCTTCTCTAAAATAATGCACCCTACCCACCCCCAAGAGAAGTCAGTTTTTCAAATTTACTATGTGCAAATCATCTGAATTTTCAATCACTCCAATTAAGTGTAAAATATTCATATCAATACTTCACTGTGCCTACTCTTTTCAAAGTTCCTAGAGCTCTCCTTTGTCAGGCTAGGAAAAGGCTTGGATTACAGGAGACTGAAGGAGCAAGGTTCAAGTTGGGAAACGCTCCTAGAAACATTTTCCACTTCAGTACTACAATCAACCCCATTTTACAAAAGAACCACTCTATGATGTACACAGAAAAATTCAGAAATTCATGAGTAAACCAGAGTAGTGCACAATTTCATGTTATTTTAACAACGAGAACTAGAATATTTGCTACAGACAGACCTACTAGAGTTTTCACTCTTACAGGCACCTCTCCTTCCATGACTATTTACTGCCTCTTCATCTTGGTTTACATCACCTGTTCAAAATCACTTATCAACTTATATGTATAAAAAAACTGATATTTTCCTTCTGAATGTCGTAACTATTTTTGGTTCATATAAATTAAGAGACTTTTGTATTTTTAGTCAAGTTTGAATTCTGTGGTTCTAGAAGCTTATTTGCTTAAAACATTTAAAATATATTTATACTAAAGAACTGAATTTTTATTAAACAGGAAAGAAAGTCCAACCCCCAGTGGAATGATTCATCTTGGACCACCCTCCCCAAGCAAACATCTCCACTGGTAAATACTGCTTGCTCACTGTTGTTCCAAACTACTGTCTCTATGCCATGCCATTATGAAATGGGAGAAAATCATAGGAAAGGTGGCAAACTAGGTATTCCATGTAAACTACTGATAAAATTTACATTAAAAAGCCTAGTACCATCTATTGTCCTTTTAGTTTTCACTCAGACGATGGAATGGTCAAATGTTTTATTCCTACTATTATAAAAGGAACCACTATCAAGTTCTACCCCAAATTCTCAGTCACTCACCCGCCCGCCATCTTATGAATCCTGTGCTTCCTCTCCTCCTGTGGGTTCCACCAAAGAGGACTCTATAAAGTAAATGTGGAGACAATAATTGCCAACTATGCAAGAACAGAGTTTCTTCACAGTTCCAGAAAGGCTAAGAAAATGAGCCTCTAACTAACTTAGAGAACAGAAAGTCAAATGCAAAGACCAGAAAGTAAAAACAAGTCATATGCACTGATTTTAAAATACCAAAATATGCTTAGGATCCAAAATATCTGAAATAGAACTACTCAAAATCTATCAAAATAGATTAGTATTATCTATAGACAATTATCTAAATGATACTTCTGCTTCCCCAAGCTCACAAAAACACCCATCACTGAAGTTGAGATTGAAGGTTCTGTATGTCTAAACAACATTAAAGCTACTTTATTCTACTTAGCATCATTAGTACATACCTATAAACCTAATGGTGCAGTGAAAGAAACATCTCAAGACCACATCTGCAACTTTGCTCTTCTTCCTCTATTTCCCTTGGTAACTAATGTTATCATAGACTCACTATCAAAGAACAACTTTCTTCCAGCACCACATAAGTAAAATTTATGCCAAGGGGAAATAATTGTAATAAACTAATTATATCACTTCTTCTGTTAGAGACACAGAAGTTAATCCTTTCCATTAAATTACCATAAGGGCAACATAAGACAGTGTTGTAGACTGAATGTGTCTATATTGAAGCCCTAATCCTCAGTGTAATGTATTTGGAAATAGAGCGTTTGGGAGAGAACTAGGATTAGATGAGGTCAGGAGAGTAAGGTCCTTGTGATGGAAATAGGGCCCTTAAAAGAATAAACACAACCAAATTTGCTCTTTTATATTCTCTTCACTACATACAAACAAAGCAAGAAACCAGGAAAGAGGGAGGTAGGGCTCCCAAACTATGGTACTGGTATCTCAATCTCAAACATTCAGCTTTCAGAATTGTTGTACACCCAGTCTGTACTTTGTTATGACAACCTAAACAGACAAATACAATTCATAGAAGAGAAAAATATAGCTTAAAGAAACTAAAGCCAGATTTTAAATGCAGCTTTCAAGCAATATTGCCCCACAAATACCTCTTACCATACAAAGTGCCTCATAGGTATTAACAACTTTGCTACTCACAAGATTTAAAAGGCTGCCCCTATGGAATTCATTTAACTAATCATGTGATATAGACAAACAGTTGGACCGCTAAAGACTCAGTTCCTTGAGCATAAAACATAAGAAACTTTTACTGAAGAAAAAAAAACAGAAAATGATCAATGATAATCATTGTACATAGTAAGCATTATGTTAGTGGATCAAACAAAATAAAGCAAAGATTTTTCAGAATAAACATAATACAGCTAGAACAAGACACAGTCAATTATATCTGGAATGAACTTGTCAATGATTTCACTAACATATAAATTATCTTTTTAAATGATTAAGAATTCTATTAACAGAGTAACAGCAAAATCTAGGCTGTGAACCACATGGCCAAAACATGCTTCAACTATGGCTGGCTATTTAATACCTTATTCAACACCATACTTTGCAATATAAAATATCTTATCAGGTGCCTCCATCTCTTACCTCCCTCTTTTCTAATGGACCCTATGCCAAGTATAAAAGTACTCATTTTGCACTGACTGATCACATTAAATCTGTTCAAGGGCACTCAAAAGCCTAACTCTCCTTATAAGGTAATATGTAACTTTCCCAATTAGACCTGTCACGATCTGCCCATTGTTCTTTTTCTCCCCTATTTACCACAAGTCATGACTCCTCAATATCCTCTACACGGTATTTACTGCTTTAAGCAAAACCTGTCAAAATGCTTCCATCTGGACTTCCATCATCACTACTCATGTCAAAGACTTCCTCTGAAAATAGAGCTCTTATCTACTGTATTACCTCATTTATTATACTGTATTCCTGAACATCTGTCTCCACTAAAGACTGTAGGCTATTTGAAGTGTGACCTCTCTTCTATAGGTAAAAATAGTTTTAAAAAATAGACTAAAGCAAGTCTTTTGGTGGCTGTGTGTACAGACAATAAGGAAATCAATCATTAAATACAATGTGGTAAGAGTAATAGGAAAATACACAGGGAGGTCAAAAACCTAACTTAATCTGGAAAAAGCTGACACAAACTGATTCTTTAAGATGAATATGAAGAAGATACAGGAAAAACACAAATATGAGACAGTGCTATGTGGAAAAGAACTATACAAAACAGTTCTAGAATATAAAGTATAAAACTTGGCTGGAAAAGGATTATCCTATAAAGAAAAATAATGGATTTATATGCTGTTAGTAAGATTGTGCTATAGGCCAGTAGTTAAGAACTTAGTCTAAATTTGTGTGGTGTCAAAACAAGGTTTAAATTATAATTGATTAAACAGGTCCTATGTCCACTTGTCAAAACTCAAACATTAAAAAGGTCTACAATAAAAAGTACCATCAGACCCCTGTCTAGTACCTGCTCAGTTCACAACCTGATTCTTTTCCTGAGGTTAAGTTAGTTTTTTGTTTTGTTCCCCCCAGAGGTTTGCAATGTGAATATAATTATATAAGTTAATTTATTCTTACTTATGTAAAAAAAAATTATTTCTATAGTGCCAAATCTTTAAGGATTCCAGATGCTAGTAACAGTGACATTCAGGTAATGATGATGTAGACATTTTTTAATATACCTGTATTTCACAAATCTTCACTCTTTACTTTCTTAGTGAAACAGGGCTATTTACATATTCTTTATAAAGCAAGATTTCAACAGGATTTTTCATAGAACCTGGAAAACTATAATCCAGGAAGGATTTATAGATGTATTTAATTATTCCTCTTTTAATGTCTTTTAGAAACAAGAGAGTAGCAAGTCAAACATGAAAAGAAAGCTCAGATTACTACTTGCTATAAAGTAGTACTAGCAAATGTAGTGGCACACACCTTAATTCCAGCACTTGGGAGGCAGACATAGGCTAATCTCTGAGTTCAAGGCCAGCCTGGACTACATAGTGAGTTTCAGAACAACCAGGACTATATAGTGAGACTCCTATATCAAGATAAAAAATTATATGCACACAAAACAAAAAGAAAGAAAAAAGCAAGGTAAAGGAGTAAGTCTGTCAGGACAGCTATAATAAATAAAAACTAAATAGCTTATAAAGATAGGAGGAAAAACCTTACTCATTTTCATAGTCTTGGAGTTCAGAAGTTTAATATCAAGACAAGAACAGATTCAATGTCCACCAAAGAACTATTGTCCATATCTGTCCCCTACTTGCTCTGCCTCATATGATAAAAGGAGCTATCTAGATTCTGAGGTTTCTTTTATAACATCAACAATTCCACTCATGAAGACTGCACTTAATTGCTGTGGATGATTGTTTGATAAATAAAACACTGATTGGCCAGTAGCCAGGCAGGAAGCATAGGCGGGACTAGCAAAGAGGAGAAAGGAAAAGGACAGGAAGGCAGGGGAAAAAGACACCAGCTGCTGTCCAGGGAGCATCATTTAGAGACAACAGGTAAAGCCACAGAACACATGGCAACATATAGATTAGCAGAAATGGGCTTAGTGTAAGAGTAAGAGCTAGACAATGGTAGACCTGAGCTAATGGCCGAGAAGTTTAAATAATATAAGAGTCGGTGTGTTTATTTTATAAGTGGGCTCCGGGCTTGGTGGGAGCTGGAGAGAAACTCTCCAGCTACACTTAATAACCTAGTTAACTTATAAAAGCCCTATGTTACACCAGAATTATATGGCTTCAATATACAAATTGGAGGAAAGTCAAACATTCAGATCACAGCAGAGAAGTACACAAAGACCCCCAAAACAAATCTATGTATATTAACAATGGTAACAGATTTTCAATAAACATTATACCGTTGAAAGTATAGTAAAACAAAATTTCCTACTTAGCATCAAATACATACACTCTATTCCAGGTGGAGAAAAAAAGACCTAAATATGAAAGAACTATAGATTGTTCATTAGAATACATCAGACTATAATTATTACAGTCTAGTAGATAGCTGCCAGTGATCTTCACACTCCAGTACTAAAGCCTGTGGTTCAATATTAAATACCTCTGTGATCTTCATCCCAAGCTCAAAGGTTTCTAGCACAAAACACTTGTAAATTCCTGGTTGGTAGCAGCATCTTTTCTTGTATTTGTATCGGTACTCATTCCTAACATAAAGTTTCTAAGATCCCTAAAATTCTCAGAGTGATGGGACTTGTGTATGCTAATCAGATGATTGGTGGCTAGGGTCCCTACCTAGACAGCTCCATAATGCAAATTTGTTACAAAACAGGCTAATATATGGTTTCAAGGTTATTACTTTTAACCCCTCATCATCCTCACCTGCTGTGGAAGGTTGTTCTGTGTGCTGTGAATGTGTGTTGCTCTAATTAGTTGATAAATAAAATGCTGATTGGCCAATAGCCAGGCAGAAGTATAGGCGGGATAAGCAGACAAGGAGAATTCTGGGAAGAGGACGGCTGAGTCAGGAGATGCCAGAAAGACACAGAGGAAGCAAGATGACAAGGCAGAACTGAGAAAAGGTACCAAGCCATGTGGCTAAACATAAATAAGAATTATGGGTTAAATTAAACCTAAGAGCTAGTTAGTAATAAGCCTGAGCTAATGGCCAAGCAGTTATAATTAATTTAAGCCTCTGTGTGATTATTTTATAAAAGGCTGCGGGACTGTGGGTGAGAGATTTGTCCTGACTACGGGCCAGGTGGGACACAGGAAATCTTCTGACTACACTCATCCTTTTGAAAGGGGTGTGGTGGTAATCTAATTGTACTAATTTGTTCAGAACCTTAGAAGGTGACAAGGACTTAAATAGTCCAAGAGAATTATCACCTGAAACTGAGAAAGAATTGGCCTTGGTAGAAAAGAAAGTGCATGAAGGACACGTGGATCGTATTGATCCAAAGCTGGATTGCATTTTCGTTATTTTACCTTCTAGGCGTTCTCCTACTGGAATATTAATGCAGAGGGAAGATATTATATTGAAATGGATATTTTTACCAAATAAACCAAATAAAAAATTAAAAACTTATGTGGAAAAAATCTCTGACTTGATTTATAAAGGAAAACTGAGACTTCGTCAATTAGCAGGCATAGACCCAGCAGAAATTGTCGTACCATTAACTAAGGAGGACATTAAAAAATTATGGACAGAAAGTAAACCTTGGCAAAGAGCTTGCAGTAATTTCTTGGGAGAAATTAACAGCAAATATCCCAAAAACAATAGAATTGATCTTATAAAGAGAGCTGATTGGATCTTGCCTCGAATTGTACGGCAAAAACCCATATCTGGAGTTCGTACATTTTATACAGATGCCAACAAAGAAGGAAAGGCAGGTTACAAATCAGAAAATTTAAGTAAAGTGGTTCAAAGTCCGTATAATTCAGTTCAAAAATCAGAATTGTATGCTATTCTGTTGGTATTAATGGATTTTTCAGAACCTCTCAACATAGTAACTGACTCTCAGTATGATGAAAGAGTGGTGTTACATATTAAGACTGCAGAATTTATCCCTGATGCTTCAGAATTAACTTCACTATTTATTCAATTACAAGATACAATCAGGAAAAGGAATCATCCTTTATATATAACTCACATTCGATCCCATACTGGTCTGCCAGGCCCTCTAGCACAAGGCAATGATGAGATTGATAAATTATTGATAGGAAATGTGCTGGAGGCCTCGGAATTTCATAAAAAACATCACGTTAATAGTAAAGGTTTAAAAAAGGATTTTTCCATAACCTGGCAACAAGCCAAAGAAATAGTAAAGAAATGTCGTACTTGTTCCTTCTACAATCAAACGCCATTACCAGCAGGATGTAACCCAAAGGGTACTCAGAGAAATGAAATCTGGCAGATGGACGTGTTTCACTTTGCAGAATTTGGAAAATTGAAATATGTACACCACACTATCGATAATTATTCAGGATTTCAATGGGCAACTGCTTTGAGTTCTGAAAAAGCTGATTCTGTAATCACTCATTTGCTAGAAGTTATGGCCATCATGGGTATACCTGCACAAATCAAAACTGACAATGCTCCATCATATGTCTCTGTTAAAATGAAACAGTTTTTTGCTTATTACAATATAAAGCATATTACAGACATACCACATAATCCTACAGGTCAAGCAGTTATAGAAAGATCAAACAGAACTCTAAAGGATATGCTAAATAAACAGAAATGGGTAACAAAAACCCCCAGAAATAGACTGCATAATGCTCTTCTAACTTTGAATTTTCTGAATGCCAATGAGAAAGGAACAACAGCTGCAGAGAGACATTGGATAATAGAAAAAAACTACAGAATTAAATCAGCCTATATACTTTAAGGATGTGCTGACCTCAGAATGGAAACCAGGGTATGTATTACATTGCGGACGAGGTTTTGCTTTTGTTTCTACAGGAGAAGATAAGCTGTGGGTACCATCAAAATTGATAAAGGTTCGATTTGAACAAGAGAGACCTCTTAATTAGAGGAGGTGATAGTTCATCAACCAGCATGAACATCCAATTTAAACTAACTGGTATCAATAACACATGCCTTTACATTTAATCAGATAATAACTTGTCAAAAGGAAACATCCCCAAAATTAGTCTTGGAGAAAGGTTTTTGTTTTTGTCTTTTAGGAGAATGAAGGTTAAGGAATTTGAAGAACACTGGACAAATGAGACAACTAAAGAAAAGGGACAAATTATCTATCCCAAGAAACAGAGTGAAACGGTGTATGTGTATATATATTATCTAAAAAATTTTTATGTCTTCCTAAATGTTTGTTTCTGCTTTTCTCTAAAGATTTAACACTATTGGTTTTCTAATAGTCCCAGTTCAATTAAAATTTAAAGCTGACTTTGGAGTTGGAGAATGGCTCTCTCCTTCTTTAAAATCAAGCATGTTGTTAAAAGGAAAATGCAAACTCCCTGTATCATGCCAGAATAAGAGCCATCTTCTGCTATGGTACAGGACAAAAGCAAAATTAATTAAGGGACTATTCTATTACTAATCTCAACTCTTTTGATTCTATTCTGATTCTTTAAACTTTTCTTAAAGTATAAATTTTATATCAAAATTTACAAGATTAATATATATATATATATATATATATATATATATATATATACACATTTTAAACTTTGTTAAGATATGAATGGTCACATAGAGTACTAACTAATTCTAGAAAAAAGGCTAGCTGCATATATATGATTTTGTGTTCGAGTCTCTTATCAGTTTTCTGCAGGAAATCACGGCCAGGCCTAACATCAACTGAAGTCTCCAGAAAGAAGATGGGGCCCCACAACAACAACAATTCCACGTGGACAATAATAATATCATTAAGCTGACAAACATCATCCACAGATCAGCTTTGAACTACAAGGTGCTCAGAGCAATTTTGAGATGACTAGCTGAGATGATCCAGTCTCAAAGACTACTTGAATAAGGACTTGAGATAAACCCTGAACTTTGGCATTATACACAGACTAGATAATGAAGGATATAGTTACCTCTCCTAGAATTTGACAATTAACCTAAAATTTTTCTTTCAGGATAAAGAAAACTTCGCCCATACCCAGCAGGAAGCAATTTTAAGAATACGACGCCCACATTCCCAAAGAGGTGGTGTGGGGCGGGTGGTTTTTTGGTCTTTTTAATGGGTTTTGGTTCTGGGATAATTTTCAGTGTTTAGGGGGGTTGGTTACAAGTTATTGTCAAGGGTTAGAAAAAAGGCTAAGCAAAGAAGATTAGATTTAAGGTTCTTGTTTAAAAAAAGAAAAAAAGAAAAAAAAAGAAAGAAAAGAAAAAGACAATTACTAATTTTAAATACTTTACATTGAATTGGATTGTTTTATATTGTATACAAATTTAAAACTGATATTGTTAGAAAATGCTATATGTATATTTCTAATTGTATTTATACCATTCATTGAACAATGTAATGCAAATTTCTGATCCTTGAATGTTATTATTATCAACTATTAGGATATAAAGAAATGAAAGCTAGTAGTTAGACATTATCATAGAACTTGTAGTCATATTAGATATGTTTTAAAAATTGAGCAGAGATGTTTTAGACAGGTCATCTTCAAACCCTTCAGAGATCTACAGAATATGGCATTTAAAATGTTTTAATAACTTAGAAAATTTTTCTTTTTTGAGACATGTCGGCTCCTGGCAGTACCAATCTACTTTAGAGAAAATATGGGCATTGAAGAAACTGCATATGGAGTCAACTTTCATTTTGGCAAAAGTTAGCCACTGGACAACAAAGTATCCTCGAATCAACAGGACAAAATGGACAGACAGATCACGAAACAAGGGACTACTGATTCTTGCCAAAACAAGTGTGGTTATGGCTTTATCAAAAGGCATCTTCTGAGGCCAGGACAATATGGCACTATCCCTGAAGTGGCCTTCGCATCCGGAAAAGGTACAGTGCCCTTTTCTTCGAAGGCAGCTTAACAGGCAGAGGGCCGATGGATTCTGTTGTACAATGGAACAGCAGCTGAAAGCTCATGCCTCTCAAAAGTAGACTGGCATTTAATAGAGGGATGTGGAGAAGAAGGGGATGCTGAGATGAAGCCATATATACACAGCCAAGAAGAATGGACAGCTAAATTTAAAAACTGTCAACAATTTCCAGAATTTAAAATCCTGAATCATGACAGGACACTAGTAGAATTCAGGTGTTTCTGGTACGTGGACTGCTCTCACCCAATGTGAGGTTGAACTGTTGACCTTGTGTACATCCTACATCACAAATGAGTCTGTCAGATACACTAAGCCTATAGGCTGAAGATGATGCCCCAACACTTCGGAGAAACCTCAGGTGACTGCCCAGGCAGCTGGCTGTTTCTGTCAACTCACAAATTTTTTGGAAGTTGCTTGCATGCACTTCCTGTTTTTATTTTTGTTAGCTAATATTATTCCCTTCTTGGGTCTCTGAGGGAGTTGAAGATTAGTTAGTTATGGTTGAAGATTAGTTAGTTATAGTTGAAAATTAATTAGGATAGAAAGTACATTAGATACATCTTGGAATTACCAAAATAGGATAGATAATGGAATTATTTTCTCTGATTTGTCAAATACCTGTTTAGGTATTTATTACTTGTATATATTGTATATAGTTATTGTACTTTTGTATATAGTTTTTCTTTTGTTTGTTGTTTTTTTTCTTTTTATTAAAATAGAAAAGGGGAAATGTGGTGGTAATCTAATTGTACTGAAATATTATTTTGATTGTATGTTAATAAATAAAGTTGTCCGGGGGTCAGAGCTATTAGAGCCATAGCAAGAGTGTGGCGGTGGTGGCACACGCCTTTAATCCCATAGATATCTGTGTGTTCAGGGATACAGCCAGCATTGGAGACATATGCCTTTAAGACCTAGGGGGCTGTACATTCAGACAGTGACGAGGCAGTCATGTGTTTGGGTTTACAACCAATGAGAAGGCAGAACAACATACTATAAAAAAAACGAACAGACAGGAAGTAGGTCTCTTTCGCGAAGCTGGGACAGCAGGAGGAAGGGTGAGATTTTAGCTCTGAGCTCTGACCTCTCGGCTTTCTCCTTTACATTGTTTCTGTGTTTCTTATTTAATAAGACAGTTAGTTACATCAATAAAGGGGGGAATATAAATTAACAACCAAAGATTTAATCAATCATACCTATATAGAAAAGGTGGGCAAAAGAGATGGTTTAGCAGTTAAGAACACATATTGCTCTTGCAGAGGACCAAACTTCAATTCCCAGCATCCATTTCCAGTGGTTCACAATTAGCTATTAACTCCAGCTCTAAGGGATATGATACTTTCTTCCTGCCTCCACTGGCACCTACACTCCTGTGCATACTCACAGACATCACAGAGACAGGCAGACAGACATACACACTTTAATATTTTTAAGAAAGAAAAATTACAGGGTTGAGAGAGCTTAGGGAATGTGAAGGCATCTATGTGCTCAGAGAGTGACACTAATTCCACAGGACAGAAGATACTGGGTTCTGATATATTTTTGGATCCTACCCTGTACCTTTATATAGCTATTCACCAATACTCATTAAAACATCCTCTATGATAAACCAATAAACATAAGCAAGGTGGATTCCTAAGGACTGTGAACCATTCTAACATATTACTAAACCTAAGGATAGGGAAGAGGGAACCCTCTATGCATAACTAATAAGTCAAAGTATAGGTGGCCATGATTTACAATCAACACCTGAAAAGGATAAGAAAGGAGTAATCTTGTGGGATTGAATGCTTAACCTGAAGTTAACCTCTGTGCTAATTCTAGGTGGTTTCAGAATGAATTTAACTCTATCTCCCAGCCAATGCTCAGAGAATTGGAAAAGTGGGTAAAAACACAGAAAAGAGAAGACTAAAATGGTCTCTTCATACCATGAACAGGGATGAGGGAAACTCCAAAGGCTAGGACACAAAAGACATTAAGTTCTGCCCTATCCTCCTAGATTACTCTCTTGGGGGAAGTAAGAATACATCTTGTAAGGATAGTCTAGTAACCCTCAGAAAGGACTATCTGAAGAACTGAGCCTCCTGCCAAATGCCAGACTCGTTACCAAGGCATGTGAATGAACTCCTTTACAAGATGATCCTCCAACAATACTTAAGATGACCAGCCCTGCCTGACATTTTAACTGCAACCTAACAAGAGACCAAGATTTTATGAGGGATCTCCCAGCCTGATTGCTTCCATATTCGTGTCCAGAGAAATGGAGAGAAATAAAAATATTTTTGTGTTCATAGAATAGTTTTGATAATAATCTTCCAAAAAGGATAAATAAGGTGGCTGTCATTATAAACTCAATGTAAATTATAATATTAAATAGGACACCAGAATCACAACAATAGAAAACAGGTAAATATGTCTATATTAAAGTAAAAATATTTGGCATTATAAAAGTATGTATGTAACAAAAAAAGTCACAAACTGAAAGATGTTATTTATCATTCAAATCACAAATGGCTAATATCTAAAATACCAGGATTCCAATAAATAAGTTTTTTAAAAAAATAAATCACTTAGCACTACAAGCATATGAGACAGGAATATAAATGAGAAAAAGGCAATTACAAGAAAATTAATATGTAATAAACAGAAAAAAATAATTAAGAAATCCCAGTATTAACTAGAGGAATGCAAATTTAAACATTAAATAGCTACATATTGAAAAACATAATGGTAAATGCATGAAAAAAAGTGGTAATTCCTAATAATTACTCATGGATGTAAACTGACAGGAATCACTTTAGAAAGCAACATACAAAATCCACTAAAATTGAAAGATGATCATATTCAATTCCCTAAAAGTTTTTTACTTAGAATAACAGATATTACATTAACCATATACAGTGTCCCTATTCCCACCAGTTTTTCATGTTCATATTCTGGAAGAAACTTCTCCCTACCCTAAGACTGCTCTTCTAGACTGGGGAACCTAAAGTCGGAGCACAGATACCAAGCCAGGTGTTTTTATCACTCTACTACTCTGAATGGCTCCTGCCTCTCTAACAGGTCCTCCTCTTCACTGTTATAACCCCTTGTTCCGGTAAAACTATGTTTTCCAGCTTCCTGGAGGGTTTGTGGGAGACAAAATTGTGAGACTGACTGACTCATTGACTCTCTCTCTCTCTCTCAGAGTATTTTAATTCTACTCAGCTTAATTCTACTCAAACTATTTATATTAGTTTGGACAATTTTTCTCCAGAATTATTTGAGACACTGCTGCTATATAAGGTAGCTCAAGAGGTCTAAAGCAATTTTAATTTCTAATTCTTTACATGTTTGCCTTCACATAGGTCTTATCAACAGCCATTGTGTAAGGTGTTTAACAGATCCTTTTAATCTGAAAAAGCTTATATACTTCAATTCTAAAACATTTATTTCAATAATTATCTCACTCCGCTGCCTGACGTCTCTCTGATAGGCTGAAATAGTGATACTGGAAGCTTCTGTAACTGTTTCCTGATTTTCTCAGCTTCTCTTACTTCTGTTGTCCCTCTTTCTTTCCCTCTCTTCATCGTGAGTCTTCTCTGACATGGTCTCACCATATAACTCAAACTATTCTCCAACACTCAATCTTCCTGCATCAGCCTTCCAAGGACTGGGATCATAGGTGTGCACCATCATGCCTAACTCACAATAACTCTTACATTGTTTATATATTATTTGGGTTTTGTTGATGTGGCTTGGTTGTTTGTTTTGAGGCACCGTCTCAAGGAGTGCAGGCTAGCCTCAAACTCATTAGGTAGTAGGGTGATAACCTTGAATTTCTGAATCTCCACCTCCTGAGTGTCTACATTATAAATATGCACCATCACTCTCAGTTAGTTAGATCAAACACAGGTTTTTGTGCATGATAGGCAAGCACTCTATCAGCTCAGTCACATCTCCAGTCCCCATTTATTTCTTTTTATTTTACCACCTAGGAGTTCCTGCTTTATCTTCGAACCTCTCCAGAAATAATTTTCATTCTTCTAAAGTATATTTAAGAAATATTAATAATATAATAGTTAAATATAACAGTTACAACTTCAGGTATGAATAGCTCCTGGCAGTTCTCACCACAGTCTTACCTAGAGAAAAGGAATTGTAACACAAGAAACTCAAGCCAGTCATTTTAAAGTCACTTAATATTTACTGAATAGACACCTAGCTAGTCTCACATCTGTAGCCCAAGCACATGGGAGGTTAATGCAGGAAGATCATGAGTTTCAGGCCAGCCTGAGCTACAAGTTGAGTTCTGTGGAAGCCCAGGCTACATAGTAAGAACCTGCCTCAAAAATCAAACAAACAAAACCCCCACCTATATATATACATATCAAGATGTCTATTGCACAAAGATATATTACTGAGGATGATGGTGACAGCCAACACTTACTGAGAAACTACTATAATAAGAAAAGTATTTGCATTGTTACTTCAAATGGTCCTGGATCATCACATCTTTGGTACACTGGTTCTCTGTGGTTCCAGCCCTTCTTTTGCAAATGGTTCCTGTCAATGCATGCTTATCCACAAATGTAGCAAAGGCTAGACTTTTTCTATCTGAGGGGAATTAAAAACAGGAAACACATGCTTTCTGATGGTAATTTTCTGTTTTACTTCATCTTGAAAAATCCCTTTCTGAAAATCTGTCTCCACACAGCTACATTTTCCACGCACCTCTTCTACATAGCTATACATCTCATCCACATAGCTCTCTCTTCTATCCACAACTCTCTCAACAGCTACATCTCTTCTCCTCACACATCTCTCTTCTTCACAGTTCCTCAGGTATGAATAGATCTCCTGGCAGTTCTCACCACAGTCTTACCTAGAGAAAAGGAATTGTAACACAAGAAACTCAAGCCAGTCACTTTAAAGTCACTTAATATTTACTGAATAGACACCTAGCTAGTCTCACATCTGTAGCCCAAGCACATGGGAGGTTAATGCAGGAAGATCATGAGTTTCAGGCCAGCCTGAGCTACAAGTTGAGTTCTGTGGAAGCCCAGGCTACATAGTAAGAACCTGCCTCAAAAATCAAACAAACAAAACTCCCACCTATATATATATATACATATCAAGATGTCTATTGCACACAGCAGCTCTCTCACACAGCTCTCTCTTTTACCCATCTCTCCCCCTAGATCTCTATGTCTCTCTTCTACACACATTTCTTCTCTACCTGATATATTTCTTCACTCGTAACTTACATTTCTCTTCTACATCACTCACTCACTTGCTGTGGGATGGTCTGTATGTCAAATTACTCTGATTGGTCAATAAATAAAACACTGATTGGTCAGTGGCTAGGCAGGAAGTATAGGCAGGACTAACAGAGAGAACAGAGAAAACAGGAAGGCAGAGGGAGTCACTGCCAGCCGCCACCATGACAAGCAGCATGTGAAGACACCAGTAAGCCTCGAGCCACGTGGCAAGGTATAGATTTATGGAAATTGATTAATTTAAGCTATAAGAACAGTTAGCAAGAAGCCTGCCATGGCCATACAGTTTATAAGCAATGTAAGTCTCTGTGTTTATTTGGTTGGGTCTGAGCGGCTGTGGGACTGGTGGGTGACAAAGATTTGTCCTGACTGTGGGCAAGGCAGGAAAACTCTAGCTACACTCACTCATACATTCATTACTCATTACTCATTTACACGCTACTCATTCATTCATTCATTCATTCATTCACTATTCATTTCTCATTCACTCATTCCTCATTCATTTTCTATTCATTCACTCACTCATTCCTCACTCACTCTACTTCCCTAGAACAAACTCTGGACAATAAATGAGTTACATATTCAGGTTGCATAGCATTACTTGAGTAAACAATAAGAAACAGAGCCATTCTGATACACATAAGGAGTCACACTGTTTCTCTCAGGCTTGGAATATTACACTGACTGGCCAATAAGAAAGCAAACATATAGCTCTAAGTGGTCAGCATTCCCCAACAGAGAGTGACATTGAAATTCAGGACTTAAACAATAAACAACTAGTTGATTGAACCTTGAGTCTTTATCATAAACTGAGGTTAGGAGTACGTGAAGAAAGCCAATTGCTGCAAGGAGTTACGTTTTAATGTTATGATCCTGACTTTGGTTCAACAAACAGACACCTGGGAACTCGCCCTTGTGCAATTCATCTCCAGGGGCAACTAGTCTATTTGGATTTGCTCTAAAGTCTAAAATAGGCTAAATGTGTAAAAGGCAGTCTTTGTAGTTGAGAATCCTGTCATTTTTCTACGTCAGTCTGAGTTATGAAAAATATCCTAGTATTATTTTTATTCATCAAAATTATACAACTTAAGAAGAAATCATCTTCCAAACCATCCACAGATATATATGTGCCCAGAAGATGGATAAATACACAAGATAAGCTCACAAGCAGTGGGGAAAAGACCCGTAGCTGTTTTTAGGGAAGAAATGCAGTGGCACATGAGAAAAATTACAGACAGAAGCAACAGGTTTTCCGAGTCTGTGGTCCCGTAGCCTTCCTTAATGAGATTCCTCCATCAGAGATTATTCATCTGATGGATCAACACCTGAATTATTAATTGTCATCTGTCGTATTTCTATCGTGGCTTGTGACACAGTGTTATTTAACCAAAAGTAGTACAGGACAGAAAACAATAGGGCATCCCTAGAGAGATGTGATGGCTCATGGCTATAATCACAAAACTGGGAAAGTTGAGGCAGAGGAATTGGGAGTTCAAGTTCATCCTTAGCAATATACAGTTTGAGGCAAGCCTGGAATACGTGAGACCCTGCCTCAAACAAACAAACAAAATATGCCCCACAAATTAAACCTACACCCTAAAGCAGTGGTTCACAATCTTTCTAATGCTATGACCCTTTAACACAGTTCCTCATGTTGTGGTGACCCCCAATCATAAAAGTATTTCATTGCTACTTCATAACTGTACTGTTGCTACTGTTATAAATTGTAATATAAATATCTGATATGCAGGATATCTGATATGACCCCCAGAGGGGCCATGATCTACAGGTTGAGAACCACTGGCCTAAAAGCACACATATCACACAGTCCAGATCATTAATACTTAGTAATCATCCCCTTCATATAACTCTCAGCTAGATGACTAGCTCAGAAAATGAGAGAGAAGTTGATGAAACCTTAGTCAGTGTTTCATTACCAAAGTTAAGAGTAGGGTTGAATAAGGAAAATAAAGGTGAATAATAATAACTATCTTGAAGCCTAAGTGCCTAGAGAAGGTGAAACAGCAGAACTGAAACAGAAAAGCTAGCACATGTAACTGTTTTGAAAGAAAGGATCAGTATACTTTAAATCAGACTAAATTAAAGGCAACAGGTTCCATATCTCCTATTTACTAATCTGTTTGAATTTAATAATTCAATCAAAGGTTCCAAGGGTTCTCATTCCACCTATAAAAAATTAAACACAGGGATCCTAGAGCAAACATTAGACAGCAGAGGCACGGGTTAAATAGGAATATTACATTAGTCAAATATAATCACTACTAGCACAATAAAAATTTTAATTAAATATAACCATTATGCTCTAACTAAAGATGGTACTTTCTCTCTCCCTCTCACCTCTTATTTCCACCAGATTCCACTCTAGGAGTTCAACAGACAAAAAAAAGTCCAGAAAGCCTATCTAAGTAGATCACTTTTTGAAATTCTACAATATAATCTTTTTAAATTTCTACATTTCAAACAACTTTATCTTCATTAGTCTAAGTATTTCTCAGATAGTAATATGATTTTGAAAAAACTTTATTAATAATATACCTTTTGGGAAATGGTGCAAAGACAGTGAGCTACTTGAAGGCAGTGAAAACTTTGCATTTCTCATTGCAAACAGTACAAGATGCAAAAACATACAGGGCTCTGTTATATTAGTTGTTACATATTTTGGTTATATTCTAAAAGCTACTCCAAAATACCAAGGATTGTACTGTTTATTAAAACAATCCCACATAAACTCTATAAAATCTCTACCACAACCTTATACATGTGATTATATCAAACTCTTCAGGATATAGCAAACCGCATTCTGCTTTCAAACTCAAATAGGTCCTAAAAATGGACTACATTTGAAGATGCCCAACACATATTTTTAAACAAACTATTCCAAACAAAGCATTAAGCAAAATGATTTTGTGGAAATGTCAGCAAAATTGGGCTGTAAGTCGCTGTTCAGCATGGGCATTGCATAACAAACATGGGAGGTAGGGCACTGGCTTTACACTAATGACAAAATTAACAGAAGTGATGGGAAATTCTTTTCCCTGCCCTTCTCAACAGTTCAGGTAAAGCTGGCCAGAGCAATTTATTCTAGTCTCCGTCCCTCTGCAGAGACAAGAGGAAGAAAAACATGTTGCCAAAGGGCAGCAGAGTAAAGAACAAATTGTGCCCCTCCAGGCTTCATTCAGGAGCTGTGGGCTGAAGGAATCAACATGTTTATCTGCTAATCCACAGCTGAGCTCATGTGACAGTGTTATGTACTCGAAAGAAAACCTTTTTAAAATGGAACTAGTAAAAATTAGATTTTGCTTTATTAGCAAATTTAGTCAGATTCTTGGTATCTGAAGGCTAAATACTAATGAAATAAATCTTCCATTACGTCAACATGTTGATTTTTTTTTAATTAAGATTTAAGGAAATTCAGGCTCTAAAACATTTGATCTAAGGGTCAACAACAGTATGGCTTCTTAGCTCTGGCAATAATAGTTTTTGAAAGTCACTTCCTGTACTAGGAAATGTTCACTGTTCTTGAACAAACAATAATAAAAGTCATTTCTACAACCACCTTGATTAGTCTTTACTTTCTTTTCCTTTTAGGTTCAGTTTGGCCAAAGCAAAGTCTATGATATAATCCTAACAGTTCGAGCTTTCATTTGTCATTATATTTCCATTCATTCACTTGTGGGGAATTGTTAATTTATTAATAAAATATGTCCTGAATGACTAGATACAAAAGATAAAAGTGAACAAAAGAGCTTTTAGTCTGACCGAGATTAAGAATTATCCAAATGCATAATCTAGGCCACAAAAAGAGGAAACTATGAAAGCAAGTAACACAATTTAATCTGGAAGTCAAAGCGTTCCTTTGGCAATGACAGTTAGTCTGAAATTAGCTTAGCAACTATTAATTAGAAATAGGGGAGGATCTTTAAAGACAAGGTCTCATGTAACCAAGGTTAGCCTCCAACTTGACCTACACTATAGCAAGATGATATTCAACCACTCATCCTCTTCTTTCCACCTCCTTTATACTGGAATTACAGGCATGTGCAACTAGGCTAGGTTTAGGCAATGCTGGGGATTGAACCCAGATCTTTTTGCAGGCTAGGCAATCACTCTACCAACTGAGCTATATCCCTAGCCCACTAATCACAACTGTAAACACACACACACACACACGCACACGCACACGCACACGCACGCGCACGCGCACGCGCACCCCTTTCTATCACCCCAGGAATAAAAAGGTCAAACTATGAGAGAAGAGAAGAGTTAATAGAAATAAGGATAAAATTCACATGGCTCTAAAAATAAAAATGACAGCTTCAAGCAGACATCAAGAAATCCATTATATCACTGTAGGAAGAAAAGCAATGACCACCTCTTTTCGATTTCCACTCAGAACTAGACTTCACAATTCAGATCATTTTCTAACAATAAAGTCAAACAGTCAAGTAACCTCCAATTATCTGAAATCCTCCAAACATATTTAAGCAGCTCTTTTAACAGTAATTGTATCATAAGTCTTTGCAACAGTCACATAATCCAAGTAACACACACACAAAGATGTCTTTGCCTCAGAGACTAAAGAGTGATATAATACACCAGAGCAAACTTTCTGAAATTCTTTTGGAATTAAACTTTTACTTTACAAATCCAGAATGACTCCCAAACTACTGAAATAGCAAACACAAGGACACACATCTAGCTCACAGCATGACAAGTTGGATAGATAAGGAAGTATTTCAAAGCACAAGATTGCCACTCCAAAAAAATAAATAAAAACTTACATATCATCAACACATATGCAACTTGCCTTAAGTATAGCACAAATCTTTAAAGGACTTATTAATAAAATCAAACCTGGAGCCAGGTTTGGGGTGAATGCTGGAAGATCAGAAAAGCAGAACAAGCCACAACCACCTCACCTCACCAACTTCTCAGCCGATTCGTGTTTCCTCAGACTGGAAGCCTCTGAGTCCTCATCCAAATGGATCTCAGATGAACTGCTGCTCAAAAGCCTAAAAGCTTAACCAGCTCTAGTTTCTGGTTTTCACACCTTATATACCTTTCTGCTTCCTGCCATCACTTCCTGGGATTAAAGGCTCACTTCTTGGGATTAAAGGCGTGAGTAACCATGCCTGGCTGTCTGCAGTGTGGCTTTAAACTCACAGAGATCCAGACAATCTCTGCCTCCCAAGTGATAGGATTAAAGGTGTGTGTGCCACCATTTTCTGGCCTGTCTATCTAGTGGCTGTTCTGTTCTCTGACCCCAGATAAGTTTATTAGGATGCACAATATATTGGGGGACACAATATATCACCACACTTAAGATCTAGAAATAATCTCTCTATTAATACATGCCACAGAATAGGAAAAGTAAAACCAAATGTATTTATCCCATCAGGTCCAATAGCTAGTTTGAATGATTTAATTACTTTAATTTCACTTAATCATCACAGCTACTCTCTAATTAAATGTATTTTATTGAGACCCAGTAAATTTAAATTATTTATCCAAAGTGACTTACAGAAAAATAGCAACAGAATCCATGAATCTAATTATCACAAACGAAAGAGAAGAGAACAGAAAAGAACAGAACAGAAAGGAGGAGAAGGGAGAGAAGGAGGAGAACCACTAGCCTAAAGCCTAAATAGAACATTAGAGCAAAATCAAGGGTTAGTTGCACGATTACCCACTCTTTAGGACAACATTCTTGAGTTGTCAGCTTTGCTATATAAAGTATTTCTCTGCATCAGGGTTTTCTTTGGCTTTCAATATTTAGTAGGTGTTGTCCATGTGTTATCACCTGTTCTACTGACCTTCATTCATTTATGTTTTTGTATTTTAATATCATTTAAATGAAGAGAGAAATGTGTCTTTTCTGAAAATCCTCGAAGTCTTGCTTTTTCAGCTTTCTTTTAAATTAAGTTTACTATCATTATTGTGTGTATAATGCATGAGTACAGGTATGGTGCAATATGTGGAGGTCAGAAGACAACTGTAGAGTTGATGCTTTCCAACCACCTTTACGTGGGTTCCAGGGACTGAACTCCGGCAATCAGGCTAATGCAAATGCTTTACCTGCTGAGCCACACATACCAGCCCTGCTTCATTGTTTTGGGGATTTTGTTTTTTGACCTTTCTTATGATGTCTATTTCTTTCCACTATAATTAACTGTCTATGAGTCCCTCTGCCAGGTCTTGTTTGGTTTGACCTTTCTTTTATATATATTTTTTTTATATATTTTTATATATGTTTTTAATATATCTTTCCTCCAAATGTACAATGGTCTTGAACTGTTGGGCTTATATTTAAGCATATGACTCTGAAAAGAAATAGTTGAAATATCTATGTAAAGAAAAGGCTTGGCAAACGGGGGCTCCAGTGGTAAGCTACCAGCATCTGAAGATGTTGGTATATCTCCAGTTTTATGCAAGGGATGGTTAGGACAGGTATAACTGGAGTGCTGGGATAAAAAGTAGAAAATGACAGCCTCAGGTTTCTCCATTCATATGTATATTTAGCCTTGGTCTCCCTGTCTTAACCTACTCAGCTATCTACTACTCTGTTTTTGAATCCAGGCACCTTTTCTGTAACTGTGCAAAGAATAAACCTCCTAAATCTATAGGTTGAGTTCAAAGTAATTATCCACCTACAAAAACTTGTGAGAATAACTAGAAAACCCCCATTTGTTAGTGTTTTCAATCAAACCGGTTTTCAGCCCTATTCTGACTCCTACCCTCCTTAGTATCTGGAGTCTCCAAACGCTGAAGTTCTTGGGAAGTTCGGAAAAGCACAGTATTGTACTTCTTATGGCTAGCACTGTCCCTTATAGGCTGTGATGTTTGCTCATTAGAGTTGATTACTGCCTGTCCACCAGCATTACTTTTCAAGTATAGCAATTTCTGTCTTCTGTGCTAATCTCTCCTTGTCTCGTTCTATTTCTTCCATTTTGGTAGGGATTGAGGAAAGAAAGGAGATAAATGTCTGTTATTATTATATGTCTGATTGTTACTCAGACTTGCTAGACTATGTCTCTGAAATCAGGATACCGGCTGTAGGGCTCAACACAAGCATGAAAATTCCTCAAAGTACTTATACCATCACAAACTTGCATCAGAGTCTATCTATACAAGGTACCTAGAAGAGCCAAACTCATAGATACAGAAAGGACAGTGGTTGCTGGGAGAAAAGGTAAAAGTCTGATGTTTAATGAATACAAACTTTCAGTTTTCCAAGACAAAAATTAAGTTCTGTAGATTACTAGAAAGGAATGGTTGCATAAACAATAGAACTAACAAATGGCAGTGAATTAAAACACTTTAAAATGGTAAATTTGAGAGTTTAAAAAATAGACTCACTATTCACAGACTCCTTCCAAGATCACCCCTGCAGTCATCTTATTTACCCACAATCCTCTAACACATATCATGGTTTACTTCCTTCATAACACTTATCACTACATGAAATGTTCTTGTTAATTACTTGTTTATTATCTCCGTCCTCCCATCGGAAAGTAGGCACCTGGGACACATTCCAACAGTAACTACACAAGTAGTAATAAGAGTATGACAGGAAATCACTCAATAAACATTTAGTAATTAATAAATGAATTAAGTACCCAGGTACTAGGAGGCATAGGCTAAGGGAGTGCCTGAGCACCATAATGAGACTGTATAAAGGACAGAAAAAGGAAAGCACAGGGGGACAGATTGGTTTCTGGGTTTCAAAGCAGACATATTGAATGAGATTGTTAGGATTCCCAGTCACTGATTTAGAAGACTAGAAAACTTGCTACCTGTGAACCAAGTAGCACCTCCTTCGACCGACACAGCAGTCGACAAGGAGAGGGGACATGGCTTTAATCATATTTGGAGAAAGTGAGGGGAAAGGAAGGATGGGAAGGACAAAGGTGGTCCTTTATGATTTTGTGAGAAGGTACCAACAGCACCTTGGCTCATTCAAAGGTCTCAAGAGGATTGTAATGTCATACCTTCAGTTTCATATGTAACTATGTTTTTTCACAAGTGTTCTAGATGTGCTCTTTTCAAGAAACTATTTCCTTTTCTTTCATTTTGGGGTGGGCTAAGTTAGGAAAGACTGGGGTTTTTCAGAAAGTGCTCACTATCGAGCCCAGACTGGTCTCCCACATACACGATCCTTTTCTATTATAGTTAAATTGGGTATACAAAGAAGATGGAAATTTTAATTTCTCTCTTTGCTTTCATATTTTGCTTTTCATATGATGGTTTTCTACTATCTCAAAATCCTTCAAACTTCTGTCCCATTCAGAAATTTCAGAATAGTCCTGCAATTCTGTTGTAGCAAATCAAAACCATTCTAGCAAAACTAAAACAAAACTATTCATTCCACTGCTAAAGTCAGTTCTCTATTGCTGAGTAACAATTACTCCAAGAGCTTTAGCACCTTCAACACTACAAACTTTTCATCAATAACTTCATTCAGTGGATAGGAAACGCTCACTGGGTGATTCAGAACTTAAATCTCGCACGGCACTGCATGCAGTAAGTTGATCTGTACTATCATCTTGAGCTCCACCTGGGCTCCATTTACTTGCAAGTTGTCTTACTCACATGGTTGAAAATTCACGCTAGCTTTTGACTTACTCTTCTAGCTTTACTTATGTTTTGTGATAAAACAACATGACAAAACACTACAAGGGAGGGGAGGTTTACTTTCACTTACAATTCAAAGTTACAATCCATCCATGTGTAGAAGTCATGATGCAGAAACTTAGAACAATTACATAACATCAAATCC